>NC_062547.1:113662168-113984197 GCF_016906955.1 Phacochoerus africanus | reverse complement strand
AACATGCTAAAAAATTTACCTTTTGCATCAAGAAGTTAATTTTCATAATGACTAAATGTAACTCAAACTGTAAAAGAAAAACTTACAGACCTCAAATGCATTTTGCTAAAATGATAACCAAAGGAAATAAAGCACAGGATACATTTAAGTTAGGGTACAAGAAATATGTGCAAAGGAATTCCCATTGTGACTCAGTGGTAACAAACCCATCTAGTATCCATGAGGATGCGGATTTGATCCCAGGCACCACTCAGTGGATTAGGACCTGGCATTGCCATGAGCTGTGGCGAAGGTAACAGACATGGCTCAGATCCTGAGTTGCTGTGGGGTAGGCCAGCAGTTGCAGCTCTGATTGAACCCCTAGCCTGGGAACTTCCATATGCTGCAATGTGGCCCTAAAAGGCAAAAAAAAAAAAAAAAAAAAAAAAAAGGGAAGGAAGGGAAGGAGGAAAGAAGGAGGAAGAGAAGAAAGAAAGAAGAATGTATGTATATGTTTGCACATATGTTCCATTTGATAAAATTTTCAAGATCAAAAATAATGTCAAAAGTTTGAGGAAGTATATCCAATATAATAACAAGTATTTTAAGAATAACCAATGATCAGTTATTTCCCTTTTTCAATATAGTATTAATTGTTTTTTCTCTACCAGGGTTATTCATGTATTATTCGTTTACCAAACCACTTAATCATTTACATATCCTTGATAAAGAAATAAAATGTAGCACAGACAAAACTGCACATACAGCATAGACAAATCTTAGCACTTTTTTACCCTAACACAAAATGCCTTGAGTGGAAATATATTCTATAGCTAAGTGTTAAAGTAAGCTAATGCGTATTTATTCCTCACTTGACAAAACAGAAATACTTGATTTCATAACACCAGGTTAGCAACATTTTCCCAAACTCTATCAAGACCACTGTTTTCTGCCTTCATATTTCAAACAGGCATGTAGGTTGGTTACCATATAGATGTACTGATGGCAATAAATTCAGCAAAGAAAAATATCCTATTGTGTGTATTTTTCAAGGCACAGAGAATTACAATAGAGTGTAATACAATAAAGGCTTCTGATTGTTCACAAAGAGCTCACCTATAAATATACAGGTGATGTGTACAAATACAGGTATGAATGTGCTCAAGAAAACAATGCAAAGAAATAAGAAATTTCAAAACTCTAAATCTGGGTATTATTTACGTTACTGGAGCATTACATTCTGAGTCAAAAGAATAAAAAACTCACAGCTCCTTTTCCATAGCATAAAATTAGATTCAACTTAACAGAATTTAATTTAATTTCTATACAACCATTTTTTTTTTTTTTTTTTTTTTGCTATATCAGCAGCATGTGGAAGTTCCCAGACCAGGGATTGAATCCATGCCACAGCTGGATCCTCAATCCACTGCCCCACAAAGGAACTCCCATACACAACTTTTTAAGTGAGTATTTCTGTTTTCTCAAGTGAGGAACAAACACACATTAGCTTACTTTAACACTTAGCTATAGAGTATATTTCAACTCAAGGCAGTTTGCGTTAGGGCCAATTCAAGGAAGTTGTTAATAAGCTGATTGAAGAATTTTGCTAACAACCAGACATGCTATGATATATTAGCAAAGATGCTTAAGAATATTCTACACTGAGGACGATATTATACTACTAGATGTGCAATGCACTAAGCAAGTTTCCTCAACATCTCAGTTTATTCACTGAAATAGAAATAATATTTAGCCCTCCTCAAAGAGTAAGTGTGGGACTTGACTAAGTATTAACATGCAAACCACTGCTTAGTACACACTCAATTATTAAATCATCACACAAACAAAAAACCTTGGATTACAAAAATAATTCCAAATCTGGATATATGTAAGAAACATTTTCAAAAAATGTCTAAAAGTGTAAATTATATTTTCTCAAGGACTAATGATTACCGGTAAACAATCAAATATCCTAGAAGACATTCTTAAAGGAAATTTAAATGTAAAAGACGGATTTCCTGTCGTGGTTCAACAGAAACGAATCTGACTAGCATCCATGAGGACACAGGTTCGATCCCTGGCCTTGCTCAGTGGGTTAGGGATTTGGTATTGCTGTGAACTGTGCTGTAGGTCACAGATATGGCTAGGATCCCAAGTTGCTGTGGCTATATAGCTGTGGCTGGCAGCTACAGCTCCAATTCGACCCCTAGCTTGGGAATCTCCATATGCTGTGAGCATGGCTCTAAAAAGACCAAAAAAAAAAAAGGAGAAAGAAAAATGTAAAAGACTATAGATTTGTAACATGTAATAATAAAAATATCAATAGTTCCACCAAATATATGGTATTTTACTAAAAGTTGCCAAGAGTAGGTCTTCAGCATTCTTAACGCCACCAAAAAAAAAAAAAATTTGCTATGTAAGGTGGTGGATGTATTATTTTGACCTTGGAAATCATTCTACAATGTAGATCAAATCATCATGCTGTATACTTTAAACTATATGCAAGAATATTTAACTATTCCTCAAAAAGGCCACATATATGCATATATTATTTATATATATGTTTATGTTCACATATACATTTGTACATACTGTTTCTCCCTTTGTCTTCCTTCAGTCTAAACGTAACATAAAGGCAGGAGGCCTTGTTACAACAGATCACTCCATTCCTTTGCTCAAAATTCTTCCCTCCCTCAGAATAAAAGCCGAAGTCTTTAGCATGGTCTGCAAGGCTCTCTAATCTGTCCTCCGTCATCTCTCTCACCTCACCTCTTACCAGTGCCCCCTCACCTGCACTCCCCTCTAGCCACACTCATTTCCTTCTTGTATAAACACACTACACATATTCCCTCCTCAGGGCTTACATTTGCTGTTTGAAATAGTGCCCGGATGGCCCTTTAGGTAAAAGCTCCCGTACTTCCCTCCAGTCTTATACACAGGTACACACAATATTAGCATTTAGAGTTAGCATTTACCATGTCGTAAAATAAATACATACATTTAAAATTTTTCAGAGAATTGTAATGAAAAGGGAGTACTACCAGAGAAATTTATCACAACTTCGTATTTTTAAATTAAAATTGAGTTATATCTTTTCACTGAGGTCTACTTTAGACATTCTACATCCATTTTCTCACCCCAATTTTTTTTTTTTAGGGCCATGGGTGCAGCATATGGAAGTTCCCAGGCTAGGAGTCGAATCAGAGCCACAGCTGCCAGCCTACACTTCAGCCACAGCAATGTGGGATCCAAGCTGTGTCTGCAAACTATACCACAACTCAAGGCAATGCTGGATACTTAACCCACTGAGCAAGGCCAGAGATTAAACCTGCATCCTCATGGATGCTAGTCAGGTTCGTTACCACAATGGGAACTCTTTGCCTAAATTTCCTACCTCTTTGTCCCTACTAACTTTTTCTCCTTAGAACTTATCACTGTCTAACATCACATATGTTTTACTTATTTATCTTGTTTATCGCCTATCTCCTCCTCTAGAATACAGGCTCCTGAGGTGACAAATTTTTACATTTGTTTTGTTCATCAGAGTACCCCTATGGTCAAGGACAGTACCTGGCATATACTGCCTAGATAAATAAACACGTGTGAAAGAAGGAAATGCAATGCATATAAAATGACTATAAAATTAAAGGGACAAGTAAGACAACTTAACATAATGCGTACTGGAAAATTTACACACACACTGACATAGACTCAAGATACCCCAGTACAATGTTTCATAAAAAGTAAATAATGAGGAGTTCCCGTAATGGCTCAGTGGTTAATGAATCCAACTAGGAAACATGAGGTTGCGGGTTTGATCCCTGGCCTCACTCAATGGGTTAAGGATCCAGCATTGCCATGAACTGTGGTGTAGGTCGCAGATGCGGCTCGGATCCTGAGTTGCTATGGTTCTGGTGTAGGCCAGTGGCTACAGCTCCGATTAGACCCCTAGCCTGGAAACCTCCACATGCTGTAGGTGGCCCTAGAAAATACAGAAAGACCAAAAAAAAAAAAAAATTTAAAAATTTAAAAAAGTAAATAATGAGATAAAGTTCACACAGAATGAAATTTCAATCAGCCACTAGTGTCAAAATGCTTTATATAAATTTCTAACATGCCTCTTATAACTAGAGAAATAGTGAATAAAATAATGGTAATTTTCAGTTTGCATTTCTTAAGAATATACCTAGTTTTTAATCTAAAGGTAGTTTTCTGTCACTGACACAGTAATTATGATGGACTAAATACAGTTATATAAGCAACAGTAATTCCTTCATGGGCTAAAATAAGACACAGATTCATAGCAATTTTTTTTTTTTTTTGGTCTTTCTGCCTTTTCTAGTGCTGCACCTGCACCATGTGAAGGTTCCCAAGCTAGGGGTCTAATCAGAGCTGTAGCCGCCAGCCTACACCAGAGCCACAGCAACTCAGGATCTGAGCTGCATCTGAAACCTACACCACAGCTCACAGCAACACCGTATCCTTAACCCACTGAGCGAGGCCAGGGATCGAAGCCGCAACCTCATGGTTCCTAGTCGGATTCATTAACCACTGAGCCATGACAGGAACTCCCACAGCAATTATTTTTTTAAAGCAATCCCTCTGACTCAGTGAAGTTCTGAGTGCTAATAGTGCAAAACGAATTATTTCACTTTTATAAAGATGGAGATAAAGTAATGAATCTAAAAATGATGCAAAAAATGTTTGTTTATAAAGTTCATCCAAGCAACTAAGGTCAAGAATAGTACATTCACAGAAGGCCCATGCACTGCTGCTGAGACTGTAAACTGGTTCAGTCAATATGGAAAAAAGAATGGTGTTTTCTCAAAAAATTAAAAATATAACTATCATGGGATCCAGCAATTCTACTTCTTGGTATTTTTCCGAAGAAAATAAAAACACTAATTAGAAAAGATATATGCATATATGATCCCTATATTTACCACAGTATTGTTTAAAATAGCAAGATATGGAAGCAACCTAAATGTCCAATAATAGACAAATGGATAAAGACGATAGACATACACACATACACACACAATGGACTCACCCATAAGAAAGAATGAAACCTTTCCATGTGCAATAACAATAAGTGAAACAAGTCAATAATAAGTGAAACAAGTCAGAGGAAAAATATACTATTTTCATCTAAAAAAAATAAAACAAACATAACAAATAGAAATAGACTCAAAGATAGAAGACAAACTGGTGGTTTCCAGAGGGAAGGGGGTAGGGGGGAGTGAAGAAATAGGTAAGAAAGATCAAGATGTACAAATTTTTAGTTACAAAATAAATGTCATGAGGATGTAATGTACAGCATAAATAATACAGTCAATACTAGTGTATAACTTTGTATGGTGACAGATGGTAACTAGACTTTTTGTGGTGATCATTTTGTAGTATAAAAATATTAAATCACTCTGATGTACACCTGAAATTAATGTAATATTGTAAGTTAATTATTCTCTTTTAAAAAAATTATTGGAGTATAGTTGGCTTACAATGTTGTATTAGTTTCAGGTATACAGCACTATTAATCAGTTAATCATACTTCAAATAACAAAAAGGGAAAGATAGTACATCCACTAAAAGAGTTAAGAATTTATTTTTTGTTTTTTTCTTTTTAGGGATCCACCCACAGAAGATGAGGTTCCCAGGCAAGGGGCTGAATCAGAGCTGCAGCCACCAGCCTACACCACAGCCACAGCAGCGCCAAATCCAAGCTGTGTCAGATCCGAGCTTCTACCTGCACCACAGCTCATGGCAACAACAGATCCTTAACCCACTGAGCGAGGCCAGGGATCAAACCTGCATCCTCATGGATACTAGTCAGAATTGCGTCCACTGAGCCATAATGGGAATGTCAAGAATTTGTTTCTTGATACACTTGAATATCCAAATATTATATTTGACCTTGTACAGATCTATGTAAATTTCTTATATTTCAGATGACCTGAGGTTGGGTTCACATATAGATGGACTCTTTTTAAAGTTTTTTAACATGGCTTTAATAATAAAATAAAAGAGAATCCAGATTAACTTTTAAATAAGAAATTTCTCTTATGTGAATTCCAAAAGAAGCAATTAAAAAAAAACAGTAGAAAAGAATTAGTTTTTACAAATTCTTATAAAGATCATTTTGTTGACTATCATTTGTATTACATTTAAAAAACTATTTAATATGTCATTTAAAAATAATTAGTGTAAATAAAAAATGTGGTATGACTAAATTTTTGTAAAATAAGAATTGTAGAGATATGTATAATTAGAATATATTTTTAAAAATCTCAAAGAATATACAATGAGTCCATAAGGGAGTGTTATTGTAAAGCATGTGTTTCATGACACATATTTCTGAATTTTAATGCTGAGTATGAATTACTTTTGTTTTAAAAACATTTCCTGTATCTAGAATTTGTTCCTGACTTATCAGTGTACTACTTAAGAATCAATCATGCATATAGATGACAAACACATTAAAAGGAGAATCAGATTTTGTTGCTATACACATTTTGTTGCTACAGGGGTATTATTATGCAAGGAAGTCAGACAGAACAGAATAAGCACAAAAAAGAGAAGGAGAATCAATGAATGTGTAATTTGAAATAATATGCCTGAGTAGATCTCCTGAAAAATAACTGAGAAAGAATCTATCATGCTTAAGGAAAAAGAAAACAGGAGTTTCCCTTGTGGCATAGTGTAAACGAATCTGACTAGGAAACATGAGGTTGTGGGTTCGGATCCCTGGCCTCACTCAATGGGTTAAGGATCTGGCGTTGCCATGAGCTGTGGTGTAGGTTGCAGACGTGGCTTGGATCCTGCATTGTTGTGGCGAAGGCTGGCAGCTGTAGCTCTGTTTCGACCCAGAGCCTGGGAACCTCCATATACCACAGGCGTGGCCCTAAAAAGCAAAAAAAAAAAAAAAAAAAAAAAAAGAAAAGAAATGAAAAAAGAAACAAAAAGAAGGAAAAGCATTTCTGAAGGAAGCCTAGATGAATAAGGTGAATAAAAACAAAGGTTAAATTTTTAGGTGACACCTAAAAATAAAAATATAAGACATAAATTTCAGCTTTCTCAGATGAAAATGGCACAGTGAATAGTTACAAAACTAATTAAATAAGGACACAGGAAGGATTGCTGGGGAATCTGAGAAATAATATTAATAAGATTTTGGCATGGCTTTTCCTAGTTAACTTTTATTCATTCTTCAGATATCGTCTCAAACTCAGCCTCCTCAAGTTTCGCAGCTAAAATCTTTCATTGTATTGTGTGTTTTTTCAGCACTGACTGTAGTTTATAATTATATATGTCATGTGTGATTTACCAAAGATCGTGAGCCTCCCTCTAGACTGAAGCACCACCATTATATCTCTGGGCCTTAAAAAGTACTCAATTAGTATTTCCTGGAAACAAATTAATAAGGATTTGGAATGGGTTTGTTTTATTGTTAAGAAGGAAGTCTCCTAAGTTCCTAATTGTGTGTCAGTGGCACAGAAAATGAAATCTTACAATGGCTTTGTTTTGACTTCAAGCCACTTATTGAATCCTTGAATCCCTGAATGGCTGGAGTAGAACAGTTAAAATAATCTTAAGTGTGCAAGGATCAGGCCACAAACTTGGAATTAACTGCCATCCAAACAAGTTTTGGATCTCTACTCACTTTCACTGTGTTTTCCTTAAAAAGCACATTTAAAAGAGATTGTGGCCACAAAAAAAAAGTCAACCCATCTGGTACATTCAGAGACTATAGTCAGCTCAAAGTGAAACTTACACGATAAAACATCCAATAAGTATTTGGTGAAGGAACTGATGAACTAATACACCAGGAGGTCCAACCTCGCATAGCAATTACTCACAACTCGACTTTTGTGTTATATTTGTTTTATTGACCCATTTCCCTGGGCCTTATAGAATACTTGCTCAATTACCATTTCCTGAATGAACAAGTGAAGAAATTTAAAAATGATGACGTGCCATTTTATAGAGGATTTTCCACTGCATCTTTAATATTTCTCTGTTCATGCATTCTACTAATGTCTCACTAATGTCTCTACTAAGCTCACTGAGCAGTAGGCCATACATTTTCAGTTTCACCTCCCTACACTGCATAACATGATACTTTGTCAAAATGTGTTTTTATCAAAGACATCAGATAAATTAGACAAATATGAATTGGTACTTTCCTATTAATAATAGCATAAAAAGTTCTTCCTGGAGTACTTTTGTTTTATCATATGTACTTCTATTTATCATATACAAAAGCAAGGATTTGATTATATACTAACTTATCAAATGGAATAATGCTATTTGAATCTCTATGAAAATCCATGGACATTTATGACACAAAATAAACAGGTTTAGGTACAAACTCTATGACCTTATATCGAACACCATAAACAGGTCAGTAACTATGGAAGTGGTCAGTAAATAACACGAGAAGTGCACCAAGATTCGGAGGCTTAGATATGCTCAATATATCTGGCTTTATGAAATTAATATAATTAGGATCCAATGAAAAGCGTAGCTCTTCTTGCTTGAACTAGCTAAAACAACAGATACTCTCTGCTAGAGCAGTAAAAAGTGTAAAAATTGAAAGTATCTGCATCCATCTTGATCAGTCATAAAGTTCACAGCATGGCAGTTTCACACCATGTTAAAAAATAACGATGATATGCATACAAAAATAAAGCTTCAAAATAACTGCCAAACTAGACTGTAGTTGACAGAGATAGTGTTGCTAAAAATAACATTACTTGTGATCAATGAATACCTCAAACCTAAATAAATGAATTCTAAAACAACTTTCATTACTATTTAAACGTCACAAATAAATATCAAGAGGAACCAAAAATTTTTGGTTTAATGTTTCCAATTATATTGATATATCTTACAAAGTATGTTTTCTTGAATAAAGTCATCCAACAATGGTAAAAATGCCTAACTATCTGCATAGCACTTTACATGTTAAAAAGAATACATTCACCATTTGACTGTCCCAATCACTCTTATCAGCTATTACCCCATTACTTCCTAAATGACAGAGCCAGCAAAGTACAGATCTGGGACTGAAACCTAAGTCTCCACTGATCCACTGTTAGACATTTTTTCCATTCTCTAAAGTCCAATATTTCTTTATGTCTTTCTCTTTTAGAACACCTGTCCCCTTATTCATGCTCTTCTTTTATAATCTACTACTGGATTATAAATTCATTGATTGGAAATATAATAGGCAATCATTAATATCTAGCAATGAATTTCCCCACTTTTAGGTCTGCTTTCAGACAACAGGTATCTGAGGAAGGTAATGGGATAATTTTAGACCATGTAAGATTCACGTACACAAAAAGAAAAAGAATTAAAAATTCAATAAACTGTCTATAAAACCTTAAAACTCTCATTTTTCAACTGATTGAAGAACTCATCACTATATAGAGAGGGTGAACTAAATAAAATTAGGCAGTGGAAAACCTGGGGCATTTTACAGAAATAAACGCACTCTCATTTTTAATACAGATCTGTGCACAACTTCAATGACAGAGGAAGCCAAATAAAACCTTTAAATGTGAACTTGTAACAATGTCTTATTTTTAAAATATATTAGACAGTTCCCTTAGTCACTTAAAATAAAATGCCAATGTTAAAGACAAGTGATAATTTGCAAGTGGACCCTTTCCTTTTGGTTTCAAAGAATCCTAGTTTAAATTCCTATGGTTACATTTTAAATCTTAAGAATAGGAAATGAGGGAAACATTTCAGTCTTATTTAATGTATGACGTATTTCAAAATAGTAACTTTAAGAGCTTAGAAAATAGAAGGAGCCATTCATATAAGTTGTAGTTAGCTTATACTTTACCTATGATCTTTCCTTCTACAATTCTCATACCACTTTACAAATACAGCCAACATGGTCACAGGTTATAAAAAAAGAATTTGTCTACATCCGTAACTCAAAGACATATACAAATTATAAAGAGTTTGTCAAGGAAATAAAGAATGAATACTATCAGAAACAGAAGGTTGGATGTATGAGAGCAGGCAAATATAATTATCAAATTGAGGTCTGAATATTATGAAAAATCAACAATAGTGTGAACGCTATAATACACACTTTAATGGCTTTATATTAACCCATCTGAATGGCATCTATTTTAATTTAAATATAATTCCTAGATGTGATTATAGTAAATACCACTTTTAAATGGTGCTTTTATGGTATATGAATTTCACCTCAGAATTCTGTCTATAAATTACATAGCTAACATAATATGTAATGTATATTATCATTAGATGATCTGTATGTAATTACATATGAACTAAAATACACATGTTCCTAAAACTCTCTAAAGTTCATCTAATGATAATGGTTCAATCTTCTTATAAGGTAATTAGTATCAATCTAGTGCCTGGATAGAAACTGAAATCCTAGAGACAGCCATCCTGAAAACTGAAAATGCATGCCATTTGCAATGTTGGGGTGAAAAATGACAAAAAGAGGTATCAATTTCTTCATATGCTAAAAACATTAAAATTTTCTCAGCAGTTAAACAAAATTTTGAGATCACTCTTCATCTGCTTAATGCTTAATAAAGAATGTAACAAACAAAATAAGTAGTTTAACAATACTTAAATAAATGTCGACAAATAAATCAGTGTTAGAAAATGGAATGTAAATAGATCATTTAAAAATTTCCCTCAATTTCTATTTATTGCTTATTAATGCCAACAAATAATAGTTTTTCACAGAAAGAGAAAAAAAACCCTCAATGAATCATAAAAGCAATTCAACTATCACTGTCCCATTCATTACAGAATTTCATTATTATGATTTAATAAAATAATTTCTTTAAAAATCTCTCATGGTAACATTTTCGAACAATTTTAGGGGCTAGTTTTAAGAGTATAAAATTCATAATTTTCTCCAGAAAAAAAATTATGATAATCACATTATTTCTTTTATTTTTTAACTTAAAGTATCTTCAAATTTAAATATTTTAAATATTTATGAATTTAAATTTAATATAAATCTGTAACAACTTATAATATTTTAACTTATAATATTTTAAAATACGTATTTCCTTTAAAAGATTAACATTTTAGTGAATTCTGCATCATTGCATTTAAGGAATTCAGGAAAAAGAAAAATTAAGTGGTAAACTTAACATTACAGGCATTTATCACAAACTATTCATTTTATTAAAATTATGCAATGAACTACATCAAAACATATATATAAACTAAATTGGAAACGTACATCAACATATTGTATGATAAAGTGTCTCCTTTGTCCATCAGAAAATACAGAAAGGACATATTCACCAGGTTTCCCATGACTCTCTCGCACCAAGAAGTCTCCTTGTTGTTTTAACAGATCTTGCGCTTCTATTCTGGGAATTGCACCATGGTACCAGTCCTGTTCTGCCAGAGGCTTCTCAATTATAGGGATCGAATCACAGAACTTGAGTAAATATTGAAAAAAAAAACTAAATTAGAGAAAAATAGCAATTTTTTTCTGGTAAAATTCATAGCAATTATAAGTACTTCTTACATGTGTTCCTCCCTTTGACCAATTAAAAGTTAAATGATAAGTCTGAAATTTTCATAACCTTTAAAGAAAATATTTACTGCAGCACCGGTGCTAAAGTTTAGCACAAATACATGTCCATCATACTTTAAAGTTATTTGCTTTTTCTATCATACATAGATAGGTACACACAATATTAACATTTAGAGATAGCATTTACAGTCTTATTCACCACTTCATAAAATAAATCTATACATTTAAAATTTTTCAATCAGAGTTATGATGAAAAGGGTGTATTATCAGAGAAATCTACCACAAAACAACCTCATTTTTTAAAAATTAAAAGTTGAGTTAGGGGAGTTCCCTTCATGGCTCAGTGGTTAACGAACCTAACCAGGATCCAAGAGGATGTGGGTTCAGTCCCTTGCCTCACTTGGTGGGTTAAGGATCCCATGCTGCCAGCAGCTATGGTGTGCTCTGATGCAGCTCTGCAGATGCAGCTCTGATTTGACCCCTAGCCTAGGAACTTCCATATGTCATATGCCATGGGTTTAGCGCTGAAAAAGCAAAAAAAAAAAAGTTGAGTTAGGCATTCTCTGGTGACTCAGCACATTAAAGATCCAGCAATGTCACTGCTATGTCACTGCTGTGGCTCTGGCTACTGCTGTGGCATAGGTTCCATCCCTGTTCCAAGAATTTCTGCATGCCACAGGCACAGCCAAAAGAAAAGAAAAAAAGTCATGTTTTATCTTTTAACAAAATCATTTCTTAATCATATGGCTGTGGACTGTCTACCTCATGGGTCCCAGGAGCACTAAAGATTCACTTGATGCTGCCTTGTTGCTGTGCCTTCTCATTCTTATCCTTAGGCCCTGGACAGCCTTAATGATTACCTATGTCACATATCTGGTCCTGATCCTGTACAGTGAGGACCAACAAGATCCTTGGATGAAATAGCATTATTGAAACTACCAATGTGGGATTACAAACATATGGCAAAAAACAAGGGAGAAATATAAACAAGAGCACAGCAGGAAAGCAAATTATCTGTTATTTTAAGAGGCCAGATGCTAATAACAAATAGTGATAACTAAGCTGGTTATGTTTCCTTGAAACATTTTTAATTAATAATAGATGAATCACATGTTTTCTGGTTATAAGAAAAAGCTATTTGTATGTTTATTCTTATCATCCACAGAAACCTCATGGTAAAAGTACTTTATGGGTAAAATATAATAATGAGTACTAACTCTGAAGGTTCTCAAGATACAATATGTACAATGCTCCATGAGAAGTGCTTTATAAATTGGGAAAAATAGAATTAATAATAAATGAGAGGCAAATAATCACATTCTTCAGGTTGATATTATGAAATCTGCATAGAGAGCTGCTGTTCCCCAGCCCCTACACAATACTGTTATGAAATGCAGGCTGATCTCACTATGGGTATATGTGGACATATATGTGCTCAGACACACACATGGGAAAGGTTGTACATATCCCGTCTCAGTCTAGCAGGACTAGTCCTGTTCCAGGACTTCCCTGGAACACTGGAAAGAATGTTTTTATTAAGAGGATTTCAATTACACTTCAATACCATTTTGCAAGCTTGACAGTAATAGAATACAGGATGTATCAGCAACAAAATCCAGCCTCCCCAAAGCCTTTACAATGACATCGAAAATGAAATGAAGGCGTTCCCATTGTGGCTCAGTGCTAAAGAACCCGACTAGTATCCATGAAGACTTGGGTTTGATCCCTGTCCTTGCTCAGTGGGTTAAGGATGCTGTGTTGCCATGAGCGGCAGTGTAGGTCACAGATTTGGCTTGGATTCTACATTGCTGTGGCTATGGCATAGCCCTGCAGATGAAGCTCTGATTTGACCCCTAGCCTGGGAACTTCCAAATGCCTAAAAAGAAAAAAAAAATGAAATGAAGCTTTTGATTTTGAATATCACATCTTTCTAAGCCTAAGTGAGGAAAGACTTTTTTGTCATTATCTAAAAGTTTTGCCACAGACATAGAGAAGTCTCCTTTTTAAAATGTATAGTAATCCAATACAGTTAACAAGTTATAATCAATAAGACAAGCTTTCTGATAGACCAGGATAGCTGTTGAGTTAGTTATTTTCCCTGAGCCTTGTTCTTAAAGAATATTCAAGCAAAAACAGCTTACTGAAATAAAAAGATTAGTTTAAATGAAGACACAATATACATACATATAGTTGGCTTTTTAGGGCTGCACTTGAAGCATATGGAAGTTCCCCGGCGAAGGGCTGAATTGGACCTGCAGTGGCCAGCCTACATCAGAGCCACAGCAATGCCAGATCCAAGACACATCTGCAACCTACACCACAGCTCATAATAACGCAGGATCCCCGACTCACTGAGCAAGGCCAGGGATCAAATGCACATCCTCATGGATACCAGTTGGGTTCATTACTACTGAGTCACAATGAAAACTCCTAAATGCTTTTTTTTTCTTGACCTAAGAATAAGAGGCTATTTTTTCACTCTAGTTCAAACCAATTCCCTAAGTATGTGATGAAGATTTGTATGCATTTATCTCTAACATTTGAGCACAAGATGAGCTCCTTTTTTGAGAGGCGAAGACAAAAATGTTAAAAAAAAAGTCAAAGTCTAGATTTTATTCAAATTAAGTACCCAAATAAGAAACCATTAAAAAAAAAAACTAAAATAAAGCAGCATGGAAAATATGCACATAAACCTCTCAATGAGCTTGAACAAGCTATATAAAACTTCAAACACTAACAGTAAAGTTTTTTACAAATTTTTAGTAATCATAAAAAGACATTTGGAGTTCTCTTGTGGTGCAAAAGGGTTGGAGGTATCTTTGATGCAGTGGACTGTGGGTTTGATCCTCATCCTAGAACACTGTATTAAGGATCCATCATTGCCACAGCTGCCATGTAGGTTGCAACTCTGGCTCAGCTCTGATCCCTAGCCCCGCAGCTCCATATGCCATGGGGTGGCCAAAGAAGAAAAAAAAAAATGACATTTAATTCCTTTCTATTCTTATATAAATTTAGTTATAGTTTAATAATCTAAGTAATGAATTATTTCAAATACACTAGGGTGACTGACTTCAAGTAACTCACAGGATTTTAAACATTTCTCAAAAATTCCATTAAAAACCCCTTTAATTTTTTTTTTTTAATTTTCCCACTGTACAGCAAGGGGATCAAGTTATCCTTACATGTATACATTACAATTACATTTTTTCCCCCAGCCTTTCTTCTGTTGCAACATGAGTATCTAGACAAAGTTCTCAATGCTATTCAGCAGGATCTCCTTGTAAATCTATTCTAAGTTGTGTTAATTTTCAAGCTATGTATCTCTGGGAAATTTTAAGGGGAGATTAAAAATCAAATGGCATATAATCAGAAGTAAGAGAATCACCAAACACTAGTAAGAGGTGAGAAATATTGGCCTACTGAATGTGAATCTGCCTGCTGCTAGTAAAAGCTACCTTCAGTGAAAGGGAAATGAAACCTTCAGCAGGAAAAATGAATTTTATACCATTTAGAGTCTGATGGCTGAACAATTGCTTAAAATAAAATGAAAGCATGAAGTATAATGCTCTTCCTGCTACTTTTTTTTCAAATTTCTAAACAGCTATGTTTTGAATTTATTAAATGAGTTAATTATTAAAATAATGAAAAATAAAGAATATTCTGGATATTTGATCCTCACAGTTGTTTGCCTTCCAGCTGGACAAACAGGATGTATATCAATTGAAGCAGCAGTTATATGTTTAACAGACTCTAAGGCCTATATGCAAATCTACAAATTCTAAGTTTTATAGAAGTAAAACTGATCATTTTTAATGCACTGATGTCTTAGTTATTTTTGTTATTAAGACACTTTACCTAATGTTCACTTGCTACTATGAAACTAGAAACAAAACTCTTTTTCACAAATTTCTTAATAATTTTTCATACTTTTTGAGAATTTGTTTAGTCTTTAGCTAATACTATAACTGTGGACTGGGAAGAATTACAGGTTGACTAGAGACTCACTCACACAATTCTTCCCAAAACTTTACTTAAAAAGACAGGCAATCAGGCCAAATTCAAATACTACCTTACTTCCACAACTTCTCGTTTCCTTGATTGCCTTTTTGTGCCCCTACCTGGATCTCTAACAGGAGACATTAGCTGTAGCAAAATATATTTTCTTAAAGGTCACTCATTTTTGGTCTCACACTTCTGCTTCCTCCAATACCTTCTGATTTCCCCTGACTTCGCACATTTTTTATTGCTTCTTTAGGTCTCTTATTCATCTTATCTTTATTAGTAATCATTGTTTTTTCTCTTTATTATTTTTTACCCATTTACTTTTTCCAGTTGTGCTTGTGACTCTCATCGATCCTCTCATCAGATCATTCCACTGCGTTTTTTTTCTACAAATTTATTTTTTCAGAATCAAACATCCTTTCCTTAAGGCTCATACAATGTTACGTGTAAAATGTGCCACAGCATCAATAATAGCATTTTAGTCCACTAGCAGTATTCAGTGTTACTGTTATATTACACATCTCAACTAAAACTATCATCAGATCATTCTACTGAGTCAGTATGAAATCACAGCTCAATAAATTTAAACATTTTATCAACACTAAGATTGCCTATATAGAACAAAGTATCAGTCTGACATGATCTGGGTCATTTAAGCATTTGAGCAAACATAAAAAATAGACTTCCTCTCTATTCAGTGAAGTTATAGAAAATAAATCCTGATAAGTTCTTCTAATACTAGTGATACAAAACTTACAATTCTGGGAATAAAATTTAGTTTTCTTATACATGACTAACCATATTGGAGAATTCAGTGTATTTATGGTAGTGATATGATGCAAGAAATTTAATTTTTATTTTCCCTTGTTTCTCATTTTTCTACATCTTAGTGCCTGGGCAAAAAAGAATAAATAAATAAACAAAAAAACAAATACCTTAACAGTAAAGAAAGGTGGGGTTCCCGTTGTGGTTCAGCAGCTGAAGAACCTGACTAGTATCCATGAGTATGCAGGTTCGATCCCTGGCCTCACTCACTGGGTTAAGGATCCTGTATTGCCACAAGCTGCAGCACAGGTCATGGATGTGACTCAGATCTTGCATTGCTGTGGCTGTGGCATAGGCCAGCAGCTACAGCTCCAATTCGGCCCCTAGCCTGGGAACTTCCACATGACATGGATGCAACCTTAAAAAGACAAAAATAATAATAACGATAATAATAATAAAGGAAGACAACTAAGGTTTAAAATATATAACATTTAGGCTTAAATTAACAACATGCCTTGTCAGAGGAAGTACAAGCTTGCTCTAAAAGACTTGAAAGAAAACACTAAACAAATAAAAATAAGTTCATTATGTTATGATTTACAAGAACTATATCCCACTATGCCAATGGTGGAAGCCAAGCATTATAATACCAATGTCATAACTTATGTACAACTTAAACACAGATGAATTATAATTTGCTGATTTTCTAAAAAGAAGCAAACAAGCAAATCTTACTATGTTATTATATGTATTGGAAGCATATCTTTATTTTTTAATATTTTTATTTCCTAAATTCAAGTATAAAGTATTTCTAAAATTAAAATAACCTAGGAGTTCTTGCCGTGGCTCAGTGGGTTAAGAATCTGACTGTAGCACCTCAGGTCACTGCGGAGATATGGGTTTCATCCCAGACCAGTCCAGTGGGTTAAAGGATCTGCTGTTGCTGCAGCATGAAGTAGGTCACAACTATGGCTTGGATTCAATCCCTGACTTGGTAATTAAGATATACTTTGGGTGTGGCCATAAAATAAATTTTAAAAAAATTAAAATCACCTATATGTTTACAGATTATAGAAAAATACTAATTTTAAGGAGACAGATGTTGAATAATTTAGTTTTTCTGATGTCTAGGGAACAGTTATCTGGAACAAAATGTGTTTTATTCTGGTTTTAAAGAACATTTTTCAGAATGCTGCTATTATAAGGGTGTTTTGCACTACATAGATCAGTAAACAACCAGTACTCACTAGGGGTTGTAAAATGGAACAAAATATTTGCTCAGCACTTACAACAAAAATTCTACAGAAAAACAATCACTCTGGAGAGAAGGCAGTATTGTGGACATGACTAGAACAGATCTCATCAAATACAATGTGGTTTAAAAGGCTTTCAATGGAAATGGCCTCTCATGATTGCCAGTAGGCTTTCAGGTTATGCAATGAATCCTGTCTAACAACTTTGGCCTTGACTTCAGAAGCAGTCTATGAGAAATAGTTTGCAATGCAAATTTATGACCTCCTAAAGCATGGAAAGATCCTGGATGTGGGGCAGATCTCAGTGAGGGGAGGTGCTATGAATAGGTTAACACCTTCAATACAGTGAGGAAAAAGAACACATGCTTGCAGCTGATGTAACATTATTAAAATACTAATCTGATCACAACAATAAATATTAAACATCTACCCTCAGATACTATATTCAGTTAAAGCCAAATTCAATAATGAGCTAACTATCTCATATTCCTCCTTCCAGCAACAATGCTGATTAAAGTGTTCCATTAGACTGTCTTTACAGGTAGCTCTACATTTTAGCCACACTTAAAAATGGTGAATTTAACAGCTATAACATATACAACGGGAATACTATTACAATTAATTCACTTCTCTATGTATAATGCAATTAGTTGTTTTATCTAAAATTGTTTCATAGTTCCAATGTTTATTTCAGTAAAGAAACAATAATTTAACAGCTGCTGCTTTTTTCATATTTTAAATTAAATATGGTTCCACATACAAAACAATGCATTTGGACATCTACCTCATACCATATACAGAAATTAACTCACAATGGATTAAAGACCTAAGTGCAAGAGTTAAAACTATACTCTCAGAAGGAAACACAGGTGAAAATTTGCATGACCTTGCATTAGACAATGGTTTTTTAGACATGACACCAAAAGTATGTGCAATGAAAAATAAATAAGCAGGACCTTGTAAAATTAAAAACTTTTGTGTGTCAAAGAGCACTATCAAGAAAATGGAAAGACCATTCACAAGGTGAAAAAAAAATCTTTCAAATTATATATTTGCTTGTATCAAGAATATATAAATACCTCATAACTTAATGAAAAATACCAATTAAAAAGTATACAAAGGATATGAATAGTCCTATCTCCAAAGAACATATATAAGGGCTAATAAGCACATTAAAAGATGCTCAAGATCATTAGTCATCAGGAAAAATGTAAATAAAACCACAATGAGATACCACTACATACCCACTAGGATGTCTATAATTTTTTAAAAATGTGAAAATAACAAGTATTGATATTACAGAGAAACTGGAACATCATATACATCATATACATTGTTGGTGGGAATGTAAAATGTTGCAACCACTGTGGAAAACAGGCTCAAAAACTTAAACATAGATTTATGATATAACTCAGCAATTTCTAAGTATATAACTCAGAGAACTGAAAACAGATATTCACATAAAAACTTGTACATGAATGTTCATTACAACATTATTCATAATAACCCAAAGATGGAACGACCCAAATGTCTATCAGCTGATAAACGGATAAACAATATGTGATAAATCCACATATCAGAACATTATTCAGTTATTCAAAAGGAATGAAGTACTGTCACATGTTACAACATGGATGAACCCTGAAAACATTACACTAAGTGAAAGAAACTAGACACTAAAAGGTCACATACTGTATGGCTCTACTTATGTGAAATGTCCAGAAAAGGCAAATCTACAGGGATCAAAAATTAGATGAGTGATTGCCAGAAAACTGAAAAGCGTGTAGAGGGGATTGAGGCTAATTGCTAATAGGAATGAAGTTTCTTACTGGGGAGACTGGAATGTTCTACAATGATATAGTGGTGATGGTTGCACAATATGAATATACTAAAACCATTGTGAAGTATATCACAATAAAATAATTTCAATCGGCTTAAGTTTGCCATTTTGGCGGGGTTTTTTAAAAAAAACATTTTTATAAAGAAAAAAATCATTTGTAACAATTAAAAATTTTCCTTCTTCTCTGTTACTTTTACCAAATTAGCATACTCAAAAAAAAATACTAAATTATGTCAGAAAAATACCTGAAATTACAATTAAGTAGGTTCTAAAATTTTATCCATCTTACATTATCATACTTAACACCTGAAATCTTGACATTCACATTAAGACTCAAGACTTCAGATACCCACGGAGGTCAGGGGAAAACCTCCTTCTTCAAATAATTGGGATACCTAACACCTTACAGAAATCATTCTTTACTTTTAGTCAAGTGTGCTATCGCATAAAAAACCACAGACTGCCTCAGTCTTTTTAATTCATGAGATTACAAAATGAACCAGGAACTACCAAAGGACATTTAACTGATGGAGACAATGACGACCTTAATCATGAAAATAAAAATGTGATCACCTGGATGGAGGAAGGGAACAGTCCCTGGAATTCTCAATTATAGAAGGAACAGTTTATTAGATGAAATAGGTATTTCAAAGCTTCAAAGATATTGATAAGTTTATAAGAAATGTAGATGTGAATGAGGTACATATTTTGTGGGAAAGGCACTTTGTTTCAGGTAAAAGCAGTCTGTAGATACCACATTTTAACCTACATGGATCACTGTCAATTTAGTAATTTTACTTAAAAACAGGGTAAATACCACTTTTAAGTGGGGAAAACAATACATAAATACTTTCAGATGTGAAAAAAAGTTATGGTTTATACATTAATGTATGAAGATTGTGCAGATTATACCTGGCATACTTTAAGGGTAGCCGACCCTATACAACTTCATCCTAATGAGCAAACTGGATTTCTCCTCTGTTTCTAAATGTAAATCAGGGTGTCTTAAAAGGAAAAAGCCTCCCTTATCCTCTGGTCAGATATGATTTATCAAAACAGGCTCTAGCTAGAGCTGAAAGCTGAAATTCCCATAACTATGAGCTTCAAAGTAACATATGCAACATGAGGTTGCAGGGCCACTCCTGCACACCTAGACAGCTGTCTTGAGGGTACAAGGTTCTCAAGCATCCCAGGTTATGAGGGAACAAACCAAGGAAATATGGAAAAATTTAACCCATTACCACAATCATAGCATTCTTATTTTCCTAACAACACCAGCTAAACATCTTAAGCTCTAAATTTCACTCTCCCACATTTATGTCTAAAAATAAACCTGAAGGAAATCTTGGGTTTATAATGGGACTTGGCTCTCAAGTATTTAAAACATTTTACTCCAGTCAAGATTGATCTTTAACAGCACACAGGAAATGAAAGGGTGGGGGCCATCTTTGATAAATTAGCTCACCAATAAACAGCTATTAGTTGCTGGCACAAAGACCTCTGACCTAAGTGAAATAAAAGTGAGTTAACAACTTTCTGTGTTTCAATGATTCATTTTAATGTTATATAATTTTATAAAGGGCTCACTGAGGTATTCAAACATTTCTTTTCAAGAGCTTGTTTGTTTTTATTTATTATTTTTATGCCACACCTGTCACTTATGCAAGTTCCTGGGCTAGGGGTTAGATAGGAGCTGCAGCTATGCCCTACACCTCAGCCAAAGCAGCTGCAGATCCAAGCCATATCTATGACCTATGCCACAGCTCACAGCACTGCCTGATCCTTAACCCACTGAGTGAGGCCAGAGGTCAAACCAGCATCCTCATGAATACTGTGTCACATTCTTAACTCATGAACCACAACAGGAAATCAACTATTTCAATTGTTTTTAAATATTTCCTTTGAATAACTGTTTTTCCTTTTTCTTCTAATAAAAATTATCAAAAAATTCTCCTTATTGAACCTCTGAAACTTCTCATAAATTCTTAATCAAGTCTTCTACTCTTTATTTTGTATGTCAAATCATAATAAACCAAGTCCTATGAACTAGTATTTATCTGTAAGTTTGTAAGTCATTAATGTAAGAAAAAAAGAGTAGGAAATCAGACTTGAAAGAGATTTACTCTATCATGTAGCTTTTGCCCATAATTATTTTCATTTTCATTTGGTATTTAATGCCACATGAGATGGTATGCATTAGTTCACAGCTCCCTCCCTAATGCCAGAGAATACTTTTGTAATCGGAAGTGATAATGGAAGCATCAGGCAGAGTGGTCCCTACATGCCATGGGCTTTGGCTCCCATCCAACCAGGTGGTTCCTCGCAACCTCATAGTCACCTATACTTTTGTGAGGCACCAACATCAGCTTCATACTTGGTCTCAGGGGGAAATAAGAAGAAAATCTCCAAGGACTGATGGAGAGCTTCCAGGGGACTGACTCAGATTTTACTCTCTGAAGACAACAGAATGAAAAAGGAGATAAGAAATCAGTTTTTTATGAACTTTGTGAGCAAAAACCCAGCAAAAAATAAGGGACTCAGGGATTAAGATAGAGGAATAAAAGGACTGGAGCTTAACTTCCCTCCTAAAAAACAACAAAATTTACAACCAAATACTGAGCAATCTTCAAACAAATGGACTGAAAACTTTCAAAAAGATATCCTACTCCAGAAGACGAAGAGGAGGCCACATCAAGAGGTAGGAGGGACGATTACATGACATAAGCAACCCCATACCTCCTGGGTGGGAAGCTCCACAGACCGAAAAGTAACTGGTTCACTGAAACTCACCTACAGGAGTGGGAGATCTGAGCCCCACATCAAACTCCCACGTGTGGGGATCTGGCACTGGGAGAAAGAGCCCCTGGAGCATCTGGCATTGAAGGCCAGTGGGGCTTGTGCTCAGGAACTCCACAGCACTGGGGAAAATGGAGACCCCATTCTTGAAAGGCACACACAGATTTTCACATGCACTGGGTCCCAGGACAAAGCAATCTCCATAGGAATCTGGGTCAAACCTGACTGCAGTTCTTGGAAGACATCCTGGGAAAACAGGGGTGAATGTGGCTTGTTGTGGGAGGACATTGCAAGCAAAGCTCTCGGGAAAATTCAATAGCATGCCTTTCTCTGGAGGTGGCCATTTTGGGAAAATCTGGTCTCACCTATTAGCACTGAGAAGCCCCAGGGCAAACAACAATCCAGGTGGGATCACAGCCCCACCCCTCAGTAAACAGGCTACCTAAAGACCCCTCAGGCACAGAGCTGCCCCAACCTCACCCAGAGACAAAGACCCATCCACCAAAGGGATAGGAATAAGTTCCACCTACCAAGGGGCAGGCATCAGTCCCTCCCATCAGGAAGCCTACAGAAAGACCCAGTACCAACTTCAGCCACAAGGGGGGCAGACGCCAGAAGTAAGAGAGGCTACAACTCTATTACCCGTAAAAAGGTCACCATACCAAACACCTATAAAAATGAGAAGACAAAGAACTATAAATCAAATGAGGGAGAAAGAAAAAACCCCAGAAAATCAGCTAAGTGATCAGGAGATTCTCAGCCTCCAGGAAAAAGACTTTAGACTGTTGATGCTGAAGATGATGCAAGACATTGGAAATAAACTGGAGGCAAAGATGGATAACTTACTAGGAAACACTGACCAAAGAGATACAAGATATAAAACTTAAACAAGAAGAGATGAAAATACAATAACTGAAGTAAAAAATTCAATAGAAGCAGCTAACAGTAGAATACAGGAGGCAGAAGAACGAATAAGCAAGGTGGAGGATAGATTAGTAGAAATTACGGATGTGGAACAGAAAAGAGAAAAAAGACTGAAAGGAAATGAAGAGAGTCTCAGAGAACTCTGGGACAACATTAAATGCACCAACATCTGTATCACAGGGATGCCAGCAGGAGAAGAGAGAGAAAGGGACAGAAAACATATTCCAAGAGATAATAGCCAAAAACTTCCCTCACATGGGGAAGGAATCACTCACTCAAATCCAGGAAGCACAACGAGTACCATATAAAATAAGCCCAAGGAGGAACACCCTGAGACACATATTAATCAAATTGACCAAAATTAAAGACAAAGAGAAAATCTTGAAAGCAGCTAGGGAAAAGAAACAAATAACATACACGGGAACAGGTTTTTCAGCAGAAACTCTGCAGGCCAGAAGGGAGTGGCATGATGTACTTAACGTGATGAAAGGAAAAAACCTCCAACCAAGATTACTCTACCCAGCAAGGCTCTCATTCAGATTTGAAGGAGAAATTAAAAGCTTAACAGATAAGCAAAATCAATGAGAATTCAGCAACACTAAACCAGCCTTACAACAAATACTAAAGGAACTTCTCTAGGTGGAAAAGAAAAGGCCACAACAAGAAACAAAAACACCACAAAGGACAAGGTTCACCAGTAAAGGTATATATACAGTAAAGATATGAAATCATCCATGCACAATTATGCCACCAAAATCAGAAATCATGAGAAGAGGTGGGTACAAATGCAGGACACTGGAGATGAACTTGCAATTAAGAGATGAACAACTTAAAACAATCTCTCATAAATATAGACTCACATCAAAACTTCAGAGTAACTGCAAACCAAAAATCTACAATTGATATACATACAAATAAGAAAAATCAACTCAAATACAACACTGAAGATAGTCCTCAAACCACAAGAGGAGAGAACAAGAAGGGAAGAAAAAAGAGCAACAAAAACAAATCCAAAGCAATTAATAAAATGGCAATAAGAACATACATATCAATAATTACCTTAAATGTAAATGGACTAAACGCCCCACCCAAAAGACACAGACTGGCTGAATGGATACAAAAACAAGACCCATGTATATGTTGTCTTCAAGAGACCCACTTTGCTTCTAGGAATAATGGAAGCATCAAAGGTTATAATATAAGTTAAAAATCTCTCTTATATAAAAACACATTTTTTTTCTTTTTAGGGCCACACCTACAGGATATGGAAGTTCCCAGGCTAGAGGTCGAATCCGGGCTGCAGCTGCCATCCTACACAACAGCCACAGCAACTTAGGATCTGAGCCACATCTGCAACCTACATCATAGCTCACAGCAACGCCAGTTCCTTAACCCACTGAGCAAGGCCAGGGATCCAACCCACATGTTCATGGATACTAGTTGGGTTCTTAACCCACTGAGGCACAACAGGAACTTTTATAAGAACATAATTTTCTTCCTTTTTGTTAATTAAAATATCTAGTGCTTTGTCTCAATTGTGTATAAAAGACCACTGCTTGAGTGCAATAAATAAGAGAACATGTGTTAAATGTTAAAATTGAATTATAGCAAATAAATCAAAATGTGAATGGATATTTAACTGATGTACAGTTAAAAACACTTTTTTTTCCTTAAATAAGAGTAGGTTACATTGGCTTAGCTAAACTTTTAAGTAATAATAAATACTATTATGGTATTATTCTGGACTAGCCAATGGGGGCCTACTGTATAGCACAGGGTACTCAACCCAACATTATGTGATCATCTATATGGGAAAAGAATCTGAAGAAGAATTGATGTGTGTGTGTGTGTGTGTGTGTGTGTGTGTGTGTATAAAACCGAATCACTCTGTTGTACATCAGAAATTATTACGACATTGTAAATCACAATATTTCAATAAAACTTTACAAAATGAAAAGTAAAAAATATTATTCTGTATAAACTTAGCAAGATGGGGGGATATGTAATTAGTTTGTACTGAATAATTTTGTCTTGATCACATTCAGTAAAATATCATTATAAAGCTCTACTTTGAGACATGACTAGAATTAAAAAATTGATGATTTAGTTTATAGACAATGAAGTAAGAAAAACACTTTATAATTTCATTATATAAAAGGGATAAAAATATTTTTTATCTTGTTGACTACAGCTGCTATTACTAGGGATAATTAATATTCTATGTATAACTGTGATATACCAAAGCCAAATTTCAGACTTCAATTTTCTAACTAAAATAGTCTCAAAAATATAAACATTCATATAAACTGATACATTAAAAAATATATATACAATCCCTATTATAAAAATGTTTTACTGTAAAAGAAATTTATTTGTATGTTTCTTCTAATAAAGCCCCAAAGTACATAAAATATTACCTGTAATTACTCACATGTAGTATAGAAAGATTACAATACAAATTTATTTCTTTCCATCTGACATCAATGTCACATGGGATTTTACTATATGCATATATACACAGATTCATATGCATGGAAAAAGTTAAACTGTGTACTTACCTTTCAATTTTTTTTTTTTGTCTTTTTGCCATTTCTAGGACCGTTCCCATGGCATATGGAGAGTCCCAGGCTAGGGGTCCAATGGGAGCTGTAGCCGCCAGCCTACACCAGAGCCACAGCAACACGGGATCTGAGCCGAGTCTGCAACCTACACCACAGCTCACGGCAACACTGGATCCTTAACCCACTGACTGAGGCCAAGGATCAAACCTGCAACCTCATGGTTCCTAGTCTGATTCTCTAATCACTGAGCCACGACGGGAAGTCCACCTTTCAATTCTTAAGAACAGATTTACATATGATATTCACTAATATATCAGAAAAAAGCTAGACAATAACTATTTTCAGTAGTATATAGAGTTCATTCTACTTACTGTTGAAGAGCCCAGGGCAGATTTTGGAGACCTAATCATGCCAGCAATTGAATGACGAATAGACTCAAATTTGGATAGCCTCTCTTTTCTTTCCTGGAAAGATTAAGAAAGAATCCATCAGAAATAGTAAACTATCCGGTACATACACAAGCTTATGTTCATCCATTCCATCTTCCAAGTAAATAAAATGTAAACTTAACATTAAAGATGAAAAACAACCAAATGCACATAAACTCTGCAACATTTAACTTCCCTGGTCCCTCAATAAATGTCAGGATTTGGGGGAAAATAAGACAGAAATATAAATTCATGAGATGAAAGGGAACAAGAAATGTAATGGAAACAAAGAAAACTAGGTATTAGCATTCAGGGAATAAGAAAGACACAAACTAGAAGGAAACGATTTAACATAGATTTCAGATAGTACTGTAGTTGTGAGGGATTTTGAAGGGAAAGGAAAAAAAAAAGGTAGAGGAGGAAACAGAATTATGTGGGGCACATTTTTAAAGAGTGAATTTCATGTAAGTAGCTTGAAAGTTTCCCAAAGATTCACGTGATGATGATGCTGATGATGACGACGACAACATCGCTGATGACAACGAAAGAGGAGAAAGTAAAATAAGGAGGTGGTAACAGAACTACCACTAAGAAAAGTAAATCCAGGTTGCTATTTGCTGTAAGATGTGTATTTCTGAGGATCACACACCACGAATGAAGAAAACTTTTCCTTAAAATCCCCAATGCTTAGATCCATTTCGCAAGCACAAGTGAATGTTGTTAAGTAAGAGGGCAGGAAGAGGAGAGAGAAGGAAAACAAAAATGAGAACATGGAGGTAAGAAGGAGAATGACAGCAAAGCATGGGTGAGGCTTTGTCAATAATGACCACATTTCAACTGTTAGTAGCAAAGAACAAGATATCCTATGGCTAAATGCTATATTTCCATACATCTTCCATCAGCAGTAATGCTCAATTAAACTGGTCAGTGGAAAATAACTAGAATAGGCCACAAACAACATCTGTTTCCTTTTGTAGATGAAAAACACCTCCTGCCATAACAGCAAACAAAGGAGGCTGAGGCATCAAGCCATCAGCCACTGTAGCCACCCCAAATGTGCACCCTGAAGACACTGAGGATGGAGAGCAAAACGATACTAGCTATACACAGTTAAGGTGCATATCAAAGGCATGATTTCACTAAGCCCAGACTCTTGGATCTTCATACACAAAAAAGTACAACATTCATTACTTTGAGATGTCTGATTTTCTTAACAGTAGTCTTTTGATGTTCCAACTACCTGACTTTCGTTGTAAAAACTCCCATACATCCTGGCTCCACACTTAACCCCATTGGAACAGTCCCTCAGAGCTATCTGAAAAGCTGTCTCCTAGGTCTAAATCCTCAACAAGTCCTCCAAATAAAATATAATTCTCAACTTTTAGGCTGTTTATTTGTTGTTCAGTTGAACCTTTGTCTCCAATACTTAGTGTATGTCTCTGTATATAGAAAACACACATTTCTGGTCACATGCTACCTATAAACACCATAGTAGCTGAAATTTAACTTCTGTCTCTCCACTTGCCTACTCTCACTTTATCTGCTTTCATTCTAATAGTTGTGGTACTATTGGTTTTTATTATTCTACAAATATATGCACATTACTAATTTAAAATAATCTTAGGGTAACTTTTAAATAGAACAGATAGTTTCTTTTTCACTATCATCCCTTAAATTACAAACTTGATTATGATTCTATGTAAATCACTATTTATACCTCCATTTGATACTACAAAATGGAAAAGATAATACAAGTGTTTCACAGAGGGAACTTATATAAATAAACTACTCCAAGTAGTTAAAAATTAACATGTTAAAAGCATTTACATATTTAATAAAATTTACTTTTTAAAAAGTGAATATTTCCTATAGTACATTTTTTGTACTTGAAATTAATTATATTTTGAAGTTTAATATCAGTAATTCTGGAATTCCCATTGTGGCTTAGTGAGTTAGGGACCCTGTGGGCTCTATGAGCCCTCTATATGACTTTTTTTTTTTGTAGAAATCTAGGTGAAATTTATTCTTTTTTTATAATGATTTTTATTTTTTCCATTATAGCTAGTTTACAGTGTTCTGTCAATTTCCTACTATACAGCAAGGTGACCCAGTCACACATAAATGTATACATTCTATTTTCTCACATTATCATGCTCCATCAAAATGACTAGATACAGTTCCTAGTGCTATACAGCAGGATCTCATTGCTTATCCATTCCAAAGGCAATAGTTTACATCCATTAACCTCAAATTCCCAGTCCATTACACTCTCTCCCCCACCCCCTTGGCAACCACAAATCTGCTCTCCAAGTCCATGAATTTCTTTTCTGTGAAAAGGTTCATTTGTGCCATATATTAGATTCCAGATATGAGTGATATCATGGTATCTGTCTTTTTCTTTCTCACTACTTCACTTAGTATGAGAATCTCTTGTTCCATCCATGTTGCTGCAGATGGCATTATTTTGTTCTTTTTTATGGCTGAGTAGTATTCCATTATGTATATATACCTCATCTTCTTAATCCAATCATCTGTCAATGGACATTTAGGTTGTTACCATGTCTTGGCTATTGTGAATAAAGCTGCAATGAATATGTGAGTACATGTGTCTCTTTCAAGTAAAGTTTTGTCCAGATATATGCCCAAGAGGGGGACTGCTGGGTCATACGGTAGTTCTATGTATAGTTTTCTAAGCTACCTCCATACTGTTTTCCACAGTGGTTGTACCAATTTACATTTCCACCAACAGTGCAGAAGGGTTCCCTTTTTCCCACATCCCCTCCAGCATTTGTTATTTGTGGACTTATTAATGACGGCCATTCTGACTGGTGTGAGGTGGCACCTCATAGCAGTTTTGATTTGCATTTCTCTAATAAACAGGGATGTTGAGCATTTTTTCATTTGCTTGTTGGCCATCTGTATATCTTCAATTGGGTTGTTGGCTTTTCTGCTGTTGAGTTGTACAAGTTGCATCATCTGAAACTATTTTCTCCCATACTGTAAGTTGTCTTTTTGTTTTTTTATGGTTTCCTTTGCTGTGCAAAATCTTGTCAGTTTGATTAGGTCCCACTGATTTATTTTTGCTTTTATTTATGTTGCTTTGGGAGACTGACCTGAGAAAACATTTGTAAGGTGGATGTCAGAGAATGTTTTGCCTATGTTCTCTTCCAGAAGTTTGATGGTGTCTTGTCTTATTTTTAACTCTTCAAGCCATTTTGAGTTTATGTTTGTACATGGTGTGAAGGTGTGTTCTAGTTTCGTTGGTTTGCATACAGCTGTCTGGCTTCCCAGCAATGCTTGCTGAATAGACTTTCATTGTCCCATTTTATGTTCTTGCCTTCTTTGTCAAAGATTAATTGACCATAGGTGTCTGGGTTTATTTCCGGGTTCTCTATTCTGTTCCATTGGTCTGTATGTTTGTGTTGGTACCAGTACCACACTGCCTTGATGACTGTGGCTTTGTTTTATTGCCTGAAGTCTGGGAGAGTTATGCCTCCTGCTTGGTTTTTGTTTCTCAGGATTGCTTTGGCAATTCTGGGTCTTTCACATTTCCATATATATTTTTGTATTGTTCTAGTTCTGTGAAAAAATGTCATGGGTAATTTGATAGGGATTGCAATGAATCTGTAGATTGCTTTGGGTAGTATGGCCATTTTTACAATTTTAATTTTTCCCACCCAGGAGCATGGAGTATCTTTCCATTTCTTTGCATCCTGTTTTATTTCCTTGATTAATGTTTTATAGTTCTCAGCATATGTCTTTCACCTCCTTGGTCAGGTTTATTCCCAGGTATTTGATTTTTGGGGGGACAATTTTAAAAGGTATTGTATTTTTGCATTCCTTTTCTAATATTTCATAGTGTACAGAAATGCAACTGATTTCTGAATGTTAATCTTATATCCTGCTACTCTGCTGAATGTGTTGATCAATTCAAGTAGTTTTGGGGTTGAATACTTAGGGTTTTCTATATGTAGTATCATGTCATCTGCATATAGTGACAATTTTACCTCTTCTCTTCCAATCTGGACAACTTTTATTTCTTTCATTTGTCTGAATGCTGTGGCTAGGACTTCCAATACTATGTTAGAGCAACTGAACAGACCAATCACTGGAAATGAAATTGAATACGTAATAAAAACACTCCCTACAAATAAAAATCCAGGGCCAGATGGCTTCACAGGCAAATTCTACCAAACAAACAAAGGGGAATTTATACCCATCCTCTTTAAACTTTTCCAAAAGGCCGAAAAAGAAGGAACACTCCCAAAGGCATTCTATGACATCACCATCACCCTAATACCAAAACCAGGGACAAAGACACCACCAAAAAAGAAAACTATCGGCCTATATCTTTGATGAATATAGATGCAAAAATTCTCAACAAAACTTTAGCCAACCAAATCCAACAACATATAAAAAAGATCATACACTACAACCAGGTGGGATTCATCCCAGGTTTACAAGGATGGTTCAACATTCACAAATCAATCAATGTCACACACCACGTAAACAAAAAGAAAAGTCAAAGACCACATAATCATCTCAACAGATGCAGAAAAAGTACTTGACAAAGTCCAACATCCACTCATGATAAAAACTCTTACCAAAGTGGGTATAGAGGGAACATAACATAACAAAAGCCATTTATGACAAACCCACAGCAAATATAATACTCAATGGAGAAAAGCTGAAATCCTTCCCACTAAAATATTGAACAAGACAAGGATTCCCACTCTCACCACCTTTCCTTTAGTACAACTGATCATTACCTTAGGAATGCATTCCAAAGTCTTAATCATAACTGCAGCCCCAGTTTTTCTTTTCTGTAAAAATCATATAATTGAGCTACTAGGAGTGCTAAAGGAAAAACAGCCTTGAATTACTGAAAAATACAGTGACCTTTCATTAAAGCATGCCCGTCTTCAATTTGGATGTTTGGTTGTTGTTGTTGGTTTATTTTGTTTTGTTTTAATCTACTTCTGGTGCTTGAAAAGTCTTCTGAAAAAAGATTTGGAAATTAAAAATTGGTTAAAAAAAAAAAAAAAGGAATAGCCAGGACCTAGAGAATGAAAGAGTGAGGAGTAAGGCATACACAGCAGTTGCTTTATAATTAGATTTATGAAGAATATGTCACAAAGAATATGTATGTAAAGCATACACACTGGAAAATAATCTTGCTGCTGCTACTCCCGACAGGAAGACAAGATGAATATGCCAACCTCACCTATTTGACAACAAAAGCATCACAAGAAAGCAGCAGACATCTCTACTGTAAATTTAGGCCTCTATGAGTCAATGCTCTCAAAATACTAGACAAAGTAGTCTCAACTAGGAGTACTATGAGAACTGAAAGTTACATGGAAGTTCTGCAGAAAAGAAGAATATTCAAGGGATAGTTTTAAGTATTAGAAAGCATTTTATTTGCATATTATTCAGTAATATTCACTGAAATGGTTAAAATAACTCTCTTCAAGGCAAGCTACATCTTGGGCTTATAACTCTACGAAAGAAAACTATTTCTCCCCCCAAAAAATACTAAAATAATAGTATTATTATTATTATTCCCATTGAATAATAATAAAAGATAAAGTATTTTCTAAATAGCTATTACTAGATAAGACTAATGAATAGGTCCAGGTGTGGGATAAAAAAGACTTCAAAAATTGCTTCCTTTATATTAAGTTACAAAGCATATATACTGTATGTTCAAAGGGACATGATTAGTGAAAACATCCTTTCATTTAAAGGTAGTCTTTTTTTTTGTCTTTTTGTCTTTCTAGGGCTGCACTCGCGGCATATGGAGGTTCCCAGGCTAGGGGTCCAATCAGAGCTGTAGCTGCTGCCCTACACCACAGCTGCAGCAATGCGGGATCCGAGCCACATCTGTGACCTACACCACAGCTCACGGCAACGCTGGATCCGTAACTCACTGACCAAGACCAGGTGTTGAACCTGCAACCTCATGGTTCCTAGTCAGATTCATTTCCGCTGCGCCACGATGGGAACTCCTAAAGGTAGTCTTTACATAAGTTGATCTAAAAATGTATATTATCAGAAGCAATAAGCAGATCTTAAGTTTCATACAGGACTAATCAAACACAAATAGAGTTTATAAAACATTTTAACCAATATCAGCTCCCTTGGTGCTCAGATTTCCAGAAATAAAACATGAAATTCATTTGCCAAAGCTCCAGTCTGTGTAGCATTGCATATCAACTTTAAATTATGGCCTTCCTAACAATACTTCAGACTGTGATGAATCCACTGGCAGGATGATTTTTGTACCAAGGAATTAAATAGCTGTTTTTAAAAATTAAAATTAAAAAGTGTCTGTTCAATTACCATGGACACTGTGCCTAATTTTGGCTCTAGGTCCACCAAGGCTGGTGATGATACATTCATTTTACCACCTCAAGTAATGACAAGGTAATGAGCTTCCTCCCAGTAGACAAAAAGACCGCCCCTCACAGAGGAGGTAGCTGGGGGCCAATGAAGGGGGAAAAGGAGAGTCAAGGATACTTCGTAACATTATCTTCAATCCTGCTGTACATCTATATCTAGTCACTTATGATGGAGCATGTTAATGTGAGAAAAAAGAATGTATACATGTATGTGCGACTGGGTCACCTTTGCTGTAGAGTAGAAAATTGACAGATCACTGTAAACCAGCTATAATGGAAAAAATAAAAATCACTATAAAAAAAGAAAAATGCAAAAGGAAATAATAAATATCCATTAGTGTATAAAAATAAAAAAATAAAATAAACAAAAAACTTTATCTTCAGTATTACCTCATACCAATGTTATGAGATAATATTGTGATGAGACGCCCCTAAAAATGCTGTTAAGTACAGCCAAAAACCCAACTCAAAAGAAAAGTTCCAGATGAAGTAGCAGTTTCACATTTCATTTAACAACAGTTTTTCATTACTTTAAAATTAAAGGAAGGAAGGTCTCTCAATATCTCTCTTTAGATATAGATGTATAAGATAAATAAGAGACCCATAATAATTAAAAGTCTACCTATGATCAATTAAAAAAAGAAAACCTCAGTAAGAATAATACTTAAATTACAAGTCAAGTAAAACCATATCCATCAGGTTTTCAAATTACTCTTCACCAAAACTCTCAAATTACCTCCATCCCCTGTCCACTAAAGCACAGGCAAAGTATTACGGCAAGTATCGAGGTTTCTCTAACCAGAGTGACTGACAAAAAATTAACAGCCTTTCCAAATGAAAATCTATCTAGATGCCATAGTAAAGTACAAATTAATAACTTTAACTAAAAACATGTAACAGTTTCAAAGCAAGGCTCTGAAAGGAGGTACTAAGATAGAATAAGGTTCTTAATGTCAGAAAGGAAAAAGAGTATAAAACTGGGCAAATTACTTAACTACTTTGGCTCTCAGTTTACACAAGCAAAACCATCTCAAAAACTCTGAGACCACTCTTCAACTCCCCAGTCATTTGCATTGCGCTGATCACTAGAAGAACTCTCACGGAAGAGTTCCACTCTATCAGGCTGTCACAACCCTTAGGGCACTTAGTTACCTTCTGCGGAGGGTACCCTCAGAACTTGTCCCTCAATGGGAAAGGTTAACTCCAAAGAGTGAAAGGTTAACACTGGAACACTTTTTTGTTAATGATGGCTCATTGAAACAATAACCATATATTATTTCTCACAGGCTTCTGTAAATAAACTCCATCTAATAGCATTCTTAGAAGGGACAATGAAAGTGATTATTTGGCCCTGTAGGAACAATCAGATACTTATTCAAATCAGAAGGCAATAAGATTCACGAAAAAGATAATATTCATACTCAAACTCTAGGCTGAGTGCCAAATATCTTTGTGACTACTTATGCAAAAGAGCCATGAAATTTGAAGGGATTTTGTGAGAAATAACTACAGGGAAATTATAACCCTAAAGAAGACCGTCTCCTGAAAAAAAATTCTACAGTTGATCACTCCATAATGTAAATGAAACACTGCACATATCAATACGTCCTTCATAAAAGGAATGTATTTATGAATAAACAAATAACAGTCTTTTACAGATGTTGACTTGCTGGAAAGAATGAAAGAGACACAGTTTTCACTCCCATCAGGATATAGAATTTAAGTATTAAAACAGTTTCTGAATGACTTATTTTAGCAATTGGGTTCTAACTGAAGACAAATCCTTTTAGGAGTATTTACTGCCTAGTAATCTAGTTTATCATGCTTTTTTCTTTGATGCCTGCATATTATAAATATTTATTAAAAGAAAGACAGCCCCCTTGCTAAATCAAGCATTTTCATATTCTGAAAAAAATGAAACTGGAAGCCAAATGTGCAAAAGGACCATGTGAATTATTAAGATTCTATCTTAAGATAACAATGCTAAGAAATTTATAGTTTGACAAAATGGAGTTCAACAAAACCTAGGTTGTATGTAAAACATCCTATCACTCTTCCTGCTTTCTTGACTCTTTATCTCTTAAATAAGATGATTTCTCTAGAGAAACAAGACTCAAGTATCAGGCTATAACCAGCTCCCTTCCTGTTCAATACCTAAATATAACTCATGTTCCATGGAGCTTTTCTCAAATGTATGAAAAATCTATTACAATACTATTTAATACTCAAGATAGACACCAACCAGTTTGCCTTTTGAGCACCTCACTGACTCAACAATTTAATATCTACTGATAGATTTTGCTCAATAAACAACTGTTTAATTCAGTTTTTTTAATGGCACTATTATAAGTTAAATTATCATGACATTTTGACTGAGATTCTGCTTTTAAAACAATTAAGGGACATAAATAATAAGGTGGTACATTTATTTTCTTTGTTTAAATTAACAAATTATAAAACAAAGAATATATTATAATGAGAATGAAAGTATTATTTCATTAGAGGCCCCTATGTCTAGTAATCAAGACCACTTTACCAGTTTCAGCCACATCCTCACAAATTCCCAAGCTCATTACTTTAACAAATTACTTTGATCAAGCCATAATAAGCCTTCTGCTGTCACCAATGTAAGCAGCACATGTTTCTCATAGCATTTTCCATTTCTCCTCCCTTGCCCCTCTCTGCCTCCCATATGCCCTTCTTTTCTCCTTCCTCGCTCCCTTACCATAATGAATACTTATAAACAAGCATTACTTGGTTTTCTAATATTACTTGGGTTTTACTAATTATTGCATTTTACTAATATGACAAGGACAACTGGGCTATTTTCATCTTTTGGCTACTGTGAACAGTGCTGCTATGAACATTCATACACATGTACTTAAGTAACTCTTTTCAGGTCTTTTGGGGATATATCTAGGATTGAAATTGCTGGGTCATGTGGTAATTCTATGTTTAACTTTTTGAGGAATGGCCAAACTGTCCTTTCACAGTGGCTGACCTATTTTACATTCCTGCCAACAAGGCATGAGGCATTCAATTACTATACATCCTTGCCAACACTTGTTATTTCTGTTTTTTGAACCATAATCTCCTCAGTGGTTGTAAAGTGCTGCTTGTCTTCATTTTTAAAGGATATTATCACTGGATATAGAACTCAAAATTGACAGCTCCCCCCCCCCCGCCCCAGCACTTTCTCTTCTGGTATCCATTGGTTTTGGTATGAAGACACCTAGAATTAATGTCATCATTCCCCTGTACATAGTATTTCCTTTTTCTCTGACTACTTTCATTATCAACCAGGATATAAGCACACGTATTTTTTTTTTAATTCTCCTGTTTAGGGTCTGTTCAATTTCCTCGACTTGTGTGTTGAAAGTGTTGGAAAACACTAAACCATTATCTCTTCAAATATGTTTCTTCTCCCAGCTCTCTCTCTCTTCTCTTTGATTCTAGTTACACAAATGTTAGCCCACTTGATATTACCCTATGACCTCAAATACTCTTATATATATTTTTCTCTTTTTTTCTTCATTCTGAATACTTTCAATCAACCCGTCTTCAAAGATTAGTGTAATTTTCCTCTTTATGTCCAATCTACTAACAAGTCCATCTTATGAATTCCTCAGTTTGGATATTATATTTTTTCATTCAAGAACTTCCATATTTTTGGAGTTCCCATCGTGGCACAGCAGAAATTAATCCGACTAAGAACCACGAGGTTGCAGGTTCAATCCCTGGCCTAGCTCAGTGGGTTAAGGATGCAGCACTGCCGTGAGCTGAGGTGAAAGTCACAAATGCGGCTTGGATTCCTTGTTGCTGTGGCTCTGGTGAAGGCCAGCAGCTACAGCTCCGATTGGACCCCTAGCCTGGGAATGTCCATATGCCGCAGGTGCAGCCTTAAGAAGACAAAAAGACAAAAAGACAAAAAAAAAAATTTCCATTTTTATACCATCCACATTGCTGCTTAAATTCTCCATCTTTTCATATACATTATCTATCTTTTCTACTAAAACTCTTAACATTTTTTAAAAGGCTATATTAAAAACAATGTCTGATAATTCCAATATCTAGGCCATCTCAAAATCAGCTTATTTTCTTAGCTAAGGATCACATTTCTTATTTTTTTAGTGTTCCATATGATCTTTGTATGTCAGATGATTTTTATAAAAGTACAATAAATTCTTGAGTTCAATAATATTTACCTCAGGAAAGAGGCAAACATACTCCTTTTCCTTTCAGGCTATAGTTTAAAAGTTGGGCCTGGCCACTGCTACAGCTTTGGTTTACCTGAGCTCACCACCAGCTTCAGATATTTGGAAGTATATCAATAGTTTTCTATCAGCTAGGAATGGACTCTGAGCCCTTGCAATTTTCCAGTGGGGGAAAAGGGTATTAGGGAGTTCTCTTTACTCTCCAGGCTCACCCTCTCCTTTCTACACCTCAAGTAACTTTCTACCCTCTTCCAGAGCCTTTGGAAGGCCATTGCTCTGTATTCTGTGAAGACCCAAAATGTCCCACAGAGAATCAGCTTGGAGGGTGCTATTATTTTCTTTTGTCTGTGAAAATCCAGGGCACTCAGTCTTCCTACCCCAACCCTCAAATATCCCCTGTAACAACACTGCACCACCTTTTCAGTATGGGGAGAATTTCTCTTGGTATGTCTTTCTCAAGTCTCCTCCTGATTCCCTGCTCCACTCAGTCAAAGACCCTGGTGAGTGGATGCTGTCTCATTCTGTAGAGAGGGCTCCTTCAGATTCAAATCTGTCACAACAACCTACACACTGTTGTTATGAGTTTGTTAAAAGCTTGTTGAGGTGATTTCTCCTTATTTCCTTCAATGGAAGTTTCTTGTTATCACACAGTTCCACCAAGGACAGAAGTAGTCACAGGTCTTTTTTGTTTTTTCCAAGGAAAGGCTTGTCACTTTCTAGACTTTGCATTTAGGTTTCTTTCTGTCCTCAATCTCTGATGAGTATTTTTTTAAAGTATTATTTTGTAGCTTATCTTCCTTATTTTGGTTATAAGGTAAGAATGATAGTCTTCCATGACTTTCTATATTTTATTAAGACAAGTAACTCACCAGTCTTCATTTTATTTACTTTTATTCACAAACCAAGAAAATACAAAGACGCAATTTAAGAGTCTTCAGAATGACAAGGGAAAAGGCCATTAATTTATCAAAAGTTACAGACTTGAATATAATTACCATTTTCTAAAAAGTCAATTATCACAAAGGCCTTGTGAGTTAAAGTCTCTATTTCTCTGAAGATTATTTAAAGGTTAAAGTCCAGACTTCTCAAAGGTTTGATTTTTGCTATTGTGTTCGGGTTTCGTTTTGTTTTTTGGTGTTTTTTTTTTTTTGGTTTGTTTGTTTTCTTCTGTTGATTGCTTTTGGGTGGTAAGAGAGATGAAGTTTATTGGTTTAATAATTGCTGCAAAGAATCTCACAAGGATACTATAAAGACTACTATGTACATATTTCATTTCGTAAACGTTTTAAGTTTCCAACTTATCTAAGAAGTTGCCTGAATGGTTTTACTGTTTGATATTCTCTCATACTGCACATGTATCAATAATCCTCTTATCTGTTCAGAGCTCCTCTTGTTACTGGCACTAATAGTTGAGAACATTTGAAGTTTTAAGGCCTCAGTCAAGACTTTATTTATTAGACTAGAGTCAGAAACTGAAGGACCTAAAATAAAATGCTGAGACTTAATAACGGAAAATAGATAACCAACAAGAACCTAGCACAGGGAACTATACTCAATATTTTTTGATAACTAATAACGAAAAATATCTAAAAAAGAATATATACATACACACACACATATATATATACATATGCATGTATAACTGAATATATACATATGCATGTATCACTGAATATATATATGCATGTATCACTGAAACACTTTGCTGTATACCTGAAGCTAACACAATATTGTAAATTGATATACTTCAACAAGATCAAGTTTCCCAAAAAAAGTCTCAATACACACATACACAAAAAAGATACACACTGGAAGTACTTCCTCCTTGACAAGCATTAACTTCCTACCTTATAAGTGGATACAATAAGTTTATCTAAGATTCAAAAAAGCTTACAAAGAAGAAAACTTTCCTATGAAAGAGGACAGCTTATAAAAATATCTGTAATGTCTTGTAGTCATCAGTTGGATTCAGAACTTCTCAGGAGGATAGGTAAGGAAAACAGGAAGTTGTTTAGAGAGTCGACCTAGGTCTGTTTAACACAAGTAGCAAGCTTAGCAGATTTTTTTTTAACATATCCAAGAGAATTAGAATAATACTAGAGAGGTGTAGGACATTTCCTCTAATCATACTTTCATGGCCTAAGACACTGCAAAATTTTTTCCAGAGCCTCGAAACACCATTCAGCTACAAACAGTTTCTCAGAAGACAAAATTTACTCCTTAGAAAGCATTTTAAACAGATGAATGGACTAAGAAGATGTGGTACCTATAAACAATGGAATCTACTCAGCCATAGCAAAGAACAAAATCATGCCATGTACATCAATAAGGATGGACTAGAGATTCGTATACAAAGTAAAGTAAGTCAGAGAGAGAAGGACAAATATCATTTGATATCACTTATATGTGGAATCTAAAATATGGCACAGATGAACCTATATACAGAACAGAAACAGACTCACAGACATGGACAGCAGACTAGTGGTTGCCGAGGGGGAGGGGGAGGGGGATGGAGTTGGAGGGACCGGGAGTTTGGGGTTAATAAATCAAAACTGTTACATGTAGAATGGATAGACAATGAGATCTTGCTGTACAGCACAGGGAACTATGTCCAAAAACTGTGATGGAACATGATGAAAGATAATTTAAGAAAGAGAGTGTGTGTAGATGTATGACTGGGTCACCTTGCTGTATAGCAGAACCTGAACCGAACAATGTAAATCAACTACGATAAATTTTTTAAAAATCCTTAATTCATGATAAGCTCAAAATTGACATTTAAAATTCAAAGAGCACAAAGAACTTAATCTCTAACAGATGTGAAACTGAAAGAAGATAGGTATTATTTTTTCTAATCTTCGATATAAGGCAAAAATATCAGTGATTTCCTTGGCCATAGAAGTCATTGAAACCAAAATGACTAGTTTGTATTAATTCCAACCAGAATACCTTTGCATAGCTATACTTTATTCCAAGTAAAAGCCTGATCTTTTATCAGTATTATTCAAGTTGTAGCATAATATCTATGGAACTAACAGATACATATTTTCATTCGAAATACCAAAGAGAAACAACAATTCAATAAAAGATGAATCTTAATTAAAAAGTAATCCCAAACAAAGGATAAAAAAAAAGACTATCTCACCAAAAAGAAAAATTAATTTTAAAAAGGAATCTGGGATTTTCCTCTCAGTGAAAAATAAAAGCAATCAAAAAAAAACCCCACCAGATGCAATATGAAAGCATTATCAAAAGTACCCTAGCCTAAAAAAAAAAAAAATTAAAAAATTAAGAAAAATAAATAAAAAGGACCCTAACCTACTTTCTGCTCCATCTGATAATGCAGATGAGTTGATCGAGGAAAATCATACAAGAACAGGAGGAAAATTACACAAGGGCAGATAATTAATAAATACTCTATCAAGGGAAGAAAGACCAATGACACATACAATGATCAATCTCAACATTAAAAGTCCAAATAGAATATACTTTATTTTCCACAGATCATTACCCTTATTTTCCTATCCTTCCAATACTTACCTAACTGAAGAGGAAAAAAAAGAGAGAGAGATATCAACCACATAACCATTTCTGCTTATTTGTTATCTACTTCCTTCTGGTGCCACTAAAATTTTAATTTGCTCCCCCATATGACCTCAATGTTGCCAAACCCATTAGGTACTTTGACTGAAAAGAACACTTCCCTGTGGACGATTCCCCCTTTTTCCGGAGGCTTCAGTAACATCACTCTCTCTTGGTTTGCCTTCTCTCTGTCTAGTTGTTCTACCTTACTTTCCCATACAACATTCTCTTTCTTCGCCTGCCTCTTCAATGCTGATCACCCAACATTACCATCCTGGCTCTCCTCTTTTTTTTCCCTCCCTAATCAAATATCTTTATCTCCATCACTTCAGTTACCATCTGCATGCTAATGATTCCCTAAAGCTACATCTCTAGGACAGCCCTCCACCTAGAACTTGCTGTCCTTCTCCGTCCAATCTAATCCTATTACAATGAGCTTTATCTTCTGTGGCACCAACAGCTACAGAATTCTCAAGGTAGAAATCTGGAGGTTACTCTTGGTACCCTTTCTAATCCTATTACAATGAGCTTTATCTTCTGTAGCACCAACAGCTACAGAATTCTCAAGGTAGAAATCTGGAGGTCACTCTTGGTACCCTTTCTCGCTCACATCCACATCCTTTCATCACAAAATTCAAAAGTCCCTATCTGTAGGATCTCTCTAAAATCGGCCGCCTTCTTTCAGTACTCCCTGAGTGACTTTAGCTTTATAGTTCTTTGCCCCCATTCTCCTCAAAACCTCCAGAATGGTCTTTGTAAAAAGGTAAACCAGACTGTTTCACTCTGCTGCTTACTATCTTGAATGGCTCCCCCAGAGTTCACAGTAAAATCCCAATTTGCACAAAAAGGTGTTTCTATAATGCAGCTCCTACATATTTATTCAATCTCATCTCTCTCCAGCTAACTTTTCATGCCTATAATATGGTCATATATAAATATTGAAGATTAGAATGCATTAAATCTCCTATATAAGTAATATATGCTTATATATTAAATAATATATTTATTCAATTTCATCTCTCTCCAGCTAATTTTTCATGCCTATAATATGGTCATATATAAATACTAAAGATATAGAATGCATTAAATCTCCTATATAAGTAACATATGCTTCTTCCTTTTCTTGAAATATTATTCCAGTTTTGTTTTGTTTTTCTGGTCTCACCACCTTATTCCTTCTTCAGACCCTGAGATCTGTCATTCTAAATCTAGAGTATCCTTCTTATGTTCTCTGACAGTACCCAGGCTTTACTCTCAAAGAACACATCACACTATTGTTATAATTATCTGTTAACTTGTCTTTCACTCAACTGTGAGTTCCTTGAGGACAAGTATTTTATCTCATTCATTCAGCTTTTGTATACAAAGCTGGATCAGTGAATGTGGCATACTGTACTGTCCAAAATGGATTCAACAATATCTTCATCACACATGCTCTTCTTACCACGAAGACTTCAACTCTTCTTTCATTGAGAAGTGGGGCATATGTTCTCTCCACTTGAATATGGGTGGATATGTGACTAAGATGAAAGTGACATTACATGACTTCCAAGGTTAGATCATATAACCAGCTTTCTCCTGGTTCTCTTAGAGCACACACTCATAAACCTAGCCACTACAGGTTATAACAAACCTCAAGTAACCCACAGACAGATCCACAAGAAGATAAACTGAGCTCAACTGAAGTTGCAGCCAGCAGCACCCAAAATGAAAACCACATGAGTGAACCACTTAGGAAGAGGATCCCAAGGCTTCTAGTCCAATGGTTCCAGTTGATGGCACGTAGAACAGAGATAAACTTTCCCCACTGAACTGTTCCCAAAGAGAGATTCATGAGCATATGAAATGATTGTTGTTTTAAGCCTTTAAGTTTTACCACAATCTTTTACACAGCAATAGATAGCCAAAACAGTGCCTGTAATAGAATGCACACACACACACACACAAGCAGTATGCACGTGCACAACACTTACTCACACATATACATAAAGTTTGGTGAATCAATGAACACATTTTCCAAACCAGTTTTGCCCAATAAATTACATTTGGTGGATAGAACAGAGAACTATTTCCAAATATTTCAATTAGAATATTTAAATTACCCTAGCTTTTATATCATTAAAAATGACTGATACAGAAAATCAAACATAGGAAATATATAGGTTAAGGTAAATGTCCTTCTAATCACCACCCAATTCAAGAAAGAGAACTTTGCCAAACACTACAGAAGACCTCCAGGTGACTTGTCCCAATCACAAGACCTGTAACCACCCCCCCACACACACACAAAGTAACTGCTATAAAACCTTCTATAGTAAAATACTTTCATCATTTTTTGGTTTTATTTTTAATTTTTAGTGTAAATCCCTAGACACGATACATTTAGTATTGAGCATTTTAAAATTTTATTTAATGTATCTTTAAACATCTTTTTAATCTATAAGTTCCCTCTCCATCTTTATACTTTTTATACAACTTAGCTGCTTAAAAACCCAACTATTTGACAGAGTTTTCCACAGCATGGGTCTGGATGATTTTGTACTCATGGGGCAGTCCAACACATCCTCTGTCCTCTTTTCTACAAACTGGCAGCTGGGATCAGGGCTAGGTCAGACGTGGATTCAATACCTTTAGTGAGATCATGGTGCCATACATCAGGAGATAAATAATGTCTGTTTCTCTCTTTTGTGATGTTAGCAGCTATTGATGCTCAGTGTCTATAACCTCTAATTCGTGCAATATTGTAAAATGGTGGCATTCTTTCGAATTCTATCATTCACTTCCACTTATTAGTTGGAATATTTCTATAAAAAGATGTTTCCCCTCATCAATTATTTGGTTAATCAGCAATTATTTGGTAATACAGTTCATACAGGAAAGTTAGGATAAACATTTGACTATTTTAAACGGATTTTTTTTTCATTCAGAGAGTCTTTGAAATAAGAATTATAAATAAATCAAAATAACTTTAAAATATACTCATTAATGGAATAATAATAATAGTGGTGATAAAGAATATTAATATACTCAAAGCTAATGCTTACTATAAAAAATTTTTTTAAAGAACTTTCTTTACACGGATTAATTCATGTCATCCTCACAACAACTTTATCAGACAGGTACTATTATTTGCTCTTTTTTTTACAGATGAGAACACTGAAGCACAGTTAGTAAAAGATTCAAGCAAGACAGAAGAATGATAATTTTTAGGTCCATCCATGTAGGTGCAAATGACATACTAAGTGAAGTTAGAGAAAGACAAACATCATATGATATCACATACGTAGAATCTTCAAAAAGGATACAAATGAACTTATTTGCATATCAGAAATAGACTCACAGACCTTGAAAAGTCTCACAGACTTACGGTTACCAAAGGGGAAAGGTGGGGAGGGGGAGGGATGGACTGGGAGTTTGGAATTGGCATATGCACACTGAGGTATATGGAATGATTGGCCAACAGGGACCTGCTGCATAGCACACAGAACTCTACTCAATATTCTGTGATAATCTATGTGGGAAAAGAATTTGAAAGGGAATGGATGTGTGTATATGTATAACTGAATCAGTTTGTTGTACAGCAAAAATTATCACAACCTTGTAAATCAACTATATTTCAATTAAAATTTAAAAAAGAAAAAAAAAGGATAGAGGCTTGGAAGATGGTCTCTACAAGCATTTAAATGTGGTTCAGAAATAAACATACAGATATTCTCAAGTCCACTGACATATCTCTATAGTCTTACAGGATAATCCCTATTTAGTACCATGCTATTTAGCTATGTGACAAACAGAAAGGATTCCACAAAAAAACTTAGAAAGTGGATAATCAAAGGCTGACTCTACACTAAACCTAGCTCTAGTTATCTATAACTATCTTAAATTATTTTCCATGATCATCTTCAGTTTCCCCTTCCTCTTTGGACGAGAAGGTTTAATTCAAGTAGATGTTTTAAGTTTCCTTCTTACTCCAGGTCTGTCCAAATTCCTAATATGAAATTCAGTATACCTAAGTTCTTTTTCTGACTTAGGAAAATTCATATTTACTTCTCTGGCTTAAAATAAGTTATTCCACCTTGGGCTTCAATTAAAACTTATATTATGGTATCTTAATGCATTCATACACGCTAATAACTATGCTATTATAAAGATAAATTACAATGATTATTTTGCAAAGGTCAAATGAGAAATTGTCTCTAAAATTTTTCATCAAAATAATATTTTCTAAATGTCTGCTGAAATAAAAAGACCCAAAGCTATTAGAAAAAGTAATAATCTCTGTATCGGAACAAGGTATTGTAACTGGGTTTTTACAATTTAATGTATATAGATATTTGTCTTACCATTTACTCATGCTTACTTGTAAAAACTACTCTTCTCATATTATAGGGGTACCAGAAGGAGAAGAGAAAGAGAAAGGGCCAGAGAAAATATTTAAAGAGATAACACCCAAAAACTTTACTAACATGGGAAATGAATTACTCACTCAAATCCAGGAAGCACAACAAATATCATCTAGAATAAATCCAAGGAGGAATACCCCAAGACACATATTAATCAAACTGATGAAAATTAAATACAAAGAGAAAATACTTTGAAAGCAGCTATGGAACAGCAACAAATAACATACAAGAGAACCCAATAAAGTTATTGGATGATTGTTTAACAGAAACTCTGCAAGTCGGAAGGGAATGGCACAATATACTCAGAGTGATGAAAGAAAAGAAAAGAAGGAAAAAGAAAAGAAAAAAAAAGAAAAGAAAAGAAAGAAAAGAAAAGAAGGGGGGAAAAGATCAACATAAAACAATGAACAAAATAGCAATAAGAACATATATATCAATAATTACATTAAATATAAATGGACTAAATGCTCAAACCAAAAGACACAGACTGGCTGAACAGATTAAAAAAATAAAAAAGACCCATATACATGCTGTCTACAAGAGACCCACTTCAGTTCTAGGGACTCATACAAACTCAAAGTGAGAGATAGAAGAAGAACTTCCATGCAAACAAATCAAAAGAAAGGTGGAGTAGCAATACTAATATCAGACAAAATAGACTTTAAAGATAGTTACAAGTAACAAAGAAGGTCATTACAAAATGATCAAAGAAACAAATCAAGAAGAATATGTAACAATTATAAATATATATGCACCCAACTTAGGAGCACCTCACTACATAAGGCAACTGCTAACAGCTGGAGAAACTGACAATAACACAATAATAGTGGGGGACTTTAACACCCCACTTACAGCAACGGACAGGTCATCCAGACAGAAAATCAACAAGGAAATATAGGCCTTAAATGATGCATTAGACCAGATGGACTTCATAGATACTTACAGAACAGTCCATCCAAAAGCAGCAGAATGCACATTCTTCTCAAGTGCAGAGGGAACATTCTCTAGCATAGCTCACATTCTGGATCACAAATCAAGCCTTGGTCGAATTAAGAAAACTGAAGGGAATTCCCGTTGAGGCTCAGAAGAAACGACTCTAACTAGCATCCATGTGGACAGAGGTTCAATCCCTGACCTCGTTCAGTGAGTTAAGGATTCAGGGTTGCTGTGAGCTGTGGTATAGGTTGAAGATGCAGCTCGGATCTGGTGTGGCTGTGGCTGTAGCTGTGGCTGTGGTGTAGGCCAGCAGTTACAACTCCAATTAGACACCCTAACCTGGGAACCTCCATATTCTGTAGATGTGGCCCTAAAAAGACCAAAAAAAAAAAAGAATGAATGAAAACTGAAATCATACCAAGCATCTTTTCCAACCACAATGCCAGAAATCAACTACATGGGAAAAAAAAAACTGCAAAAAACACAAACATGTGAAGACTAAACAATATGCTACTAAACAACCAATGGAATACTGAAGAAGTCAAAGAGAAAATTTTAAAGAAAAATCAAGATACAAAAATTAGACACTGGTTGGCTCATGATACATACTTTTCATTATTTTAAAACTTCCACACAAGAGTGAACAAGTTAAAAGTATAATAAAAACTATAGCGGTCAATACTAGTCAGCAAAGCAATTCAACCAGCAAAATATAGAAACACACTGAATTATCTGACTGGTAGATATTCTTAAAAAAACTAAGTTTAAATCTGCTAGAAATAATTGCGATTATAATGTTTACCCTTAAATTCCTATAACTTTAAAAGCAATGTTTCCTGGATAATATTAGGTATGAAGAATTAATAACTCTTTACTTTTAAATGCATGTTGAAGAGAGAGAAAAAAACAAAGTGATACAGATGTAACACTAATTATTTGGCCTAGTACTAACCAGAATGACTAACAGAGTGAAGACAATGCTTTCTTAACCAGTTTAGCTTTTACATAAACAATGTTCATATAAACCAAGACAAAAAAAAAAATACACTCATAACTTAAAGCTCATGTGGTTAGTCTTCATGAGAACTATATAATTTCATGCCTCTTCTTCAACCAGTTCATTAAAAATCATCTGGGAGATTAATACAAGAATTTAATTTCACTAGAAATGAAACATATAGTTCTCTTAATGAAACATGTGATGCAGATTTTAAATGAGAAATCTGTGTGGGGCTATTTGTAATTAGCTAACTGGACTATTCAAGCATAGCTATTACATTTACCGAATAATTACCAGTAAATTTTCACTTGAGACTTAAATAGTATTTTCACTTTCTCCATAATACAAGTAAACTAAATATAGCAATAAAGAATGCCCATGTTCTAAAATATAAATAAGTAAGTACAAGTCATCAAAATAAACAAGAGATATTCTACTACACAGATTAACCTCAAACACAGAGAAAATATTTAATGTACTTTTGGACACTGAATTATGAAGTTGATATAATTTTCTATGAAAATTTACAACTATTACTAGGATGTCTAAAAATGCATTTTCATATATAATTCTCAATATACAATTTCCTAAATATTTGTTATCATTCCTTGACTACTGAGAAATGTTTATTTTGGCATATAATATTAAAAATACATTTAAAATAATCTAAAACTTTATTTAAAGCATGCCTTTCTGGGGAATAAAAACAATTACCTAAAAAAATTCTCCTTAATGTTTTTGCTACAAAAGCTATAAAATGACAAAAATAACAAATCACCAAACATATTTAGGCTGGCACATTTTTTACTGTAAAGGGTTAGACAGGAAATACTTTAGGCTCCTGAGCTACATGGGGTCTGTCATCAATATTCATCTAGGCCGATGTATACAGTGCTATAGCATGAAAGCAAGTATAGACAATATATCAACAAACAAGCAAACCTGTGTTTCAATAAAATTTTGTGCACACTGAAATCTGAATTTCATATAAATTTTACATGTCACAAAGTGCTATCCTTTTTTTGAATTTTTTCTGATTATTTAAAAATGTAAAAACAACTCTTAGCTTACAGGTCACCCTAAAATAGACAGTAGGCCAGATATGGCCCATGAGCCATAATTTTCCAACCCTTATCATGTCACTTAAATCATAGAAACTATTCAACAGGGCTATATGAGCATCTATTAAGGGAAAAAATTATACAGTCAGACTGAAGCTGTTCAAATCCTGGCTCTCTTACCTCCAATTCACATGACTCTGGACAAGTTGCCTAACTCTCTGTACATCAATCTCCTTCTCTGTAAATTGAGAATAATAATAGTACTGCTTATTAGGAATAACAACAGTTCTGCTTAATAGGGCTACTTTAAGGATTACATGTGGCATGGAAAAGACTAAGTAAAGCTCCTAGCATCCAGTAACTACTTAATCCCTCTCTAAATATGATGCTGCTGCCATAATCAAAACAAAGAAAAGGAGTTCTCATTGTGCCTCATTGGAAATGAATTTAACTAGGAACCATGAGGTTGCGGGTTTGATCCCTGGCCTCGCTCAGTGGGTTGGGGATCTGGTGTTGCCGTGGGCTGTGGTGTAGGTCGCAGACGCCAGCTTAGATCTGGCATTGCTGTGGTTGTGGCGTAGGCTGGCAGCTGCAGCTCCGATTCAACCCCTAGCCTAGGAATCTCCATATGCCGGGAGTGCGCCCCTCCCACCAAAAAAAAAAAAAAATACACACACAGAAAAAGTTCCACATCATAAAAGTACACATTATAATATGCGAAGGCATTCTTCTCCCAAATGTTTACAGGCAAACCTAGAGAAAACTCTTTTAAAAAACAGTCATGACATCTCAGAACTGGGAGATACCACAGAAATAATTTTGTTTCACTAGAAGGTCAGAGATATTTCTGGTTCAAATTTGAGTTAAAGTCAAAAACAGGTCTAGACTCAAGTGTCTCCATTCGAATTATGAAACCAGAAAGTCCTGTTTTATTGTATCTTTGTATCAATTTAGTAGACATCTATCAACCAAAATTTATGCATTCCTTTTTGAGGTGTTTGGGATAAAATACTTGGAAAGTATGAGGTCAGGAGCTGGAAAAAACTACTCCAGGTAGGGAAAATAGCACAGTAATTAAGAGTAAAAATTTGGTATCAAAGCTGGATTTAAATTTCAGCTGTTTGACCTACATGACCATGAGCTAATTTACTTAAAATTTCTTAGGTATTCAAAAATATTTGAATGAAAGGCCAAAAGAACTAGCTTCTCTCAAAGTTAAGGGTCTCATCAAAGCTTCAACCTTTGAAAACTTTCTTGATAATTAAAGAGAATACATATACAAGCTGTAAGCTGTAATCAGTTGGATGTGACCCCTCCCCCTGCAAAAAAAGAGATACGTTCACCCAGAAATTGTAAATGTGATCTTACTTGGAAAAGGAGTTTTTGTAAATATAATTAAATTGAGGATCTCAAAATAAGATCATCTTGGATTGTCCACATGGGTCCTAAACCCAATGACAAGACTCCTTATAAGAAGGCTCAAACAGAACAGGAAAAAGCACAGAAGAGAAGGCGGTGTGAAGAAGAGACAGGAATTGGTATATGTCCACAGGTCATGCAATGCCAAGGACTGCCAGCAGCCAGCCACCAGAAGCTAGGAGGGAGGCCTGCAATGATTCTTCCTCAACATCTCCGGAAGGATCCAATGCTACACACACCTTGATTTTGGACTTTTGGACTCCAGAACTGTGAAAGAATACATTTATCTTGTTTTTAAGCCACAAAGTTTGTGGTAATTTGTTATTGCTCTCCTAGGAAACTCATATACACAGCTGACAAAGAATCACTGAATATTTACCTTGTAAAGGGATCATCAGCTACTCTAACATTAAAAAAAAAAAAATCACCATTATATGAATTCTATTAATTGGGAAAACTGGTCAAAACTGCATTATTCTCATGTACTGTATACAGTGAGATTAAAATGTGCATATGAGCATTTTTTATTGTTCATTTTCCACTCCAGGTTTTAGAAGTTATCTCTGACTAGAACAATACCTTGACCCCAAATCCACTACCAGAAATACAGCTGCAGTCCAAAAGACAGTTTTTCTCAACAGGAATCCTGAAATCTCCAGGAACCATACAGCAATATTCACAGCTCAGCAGTGGCAAGGGCACAGGATTGTCCTCCTCTGGCTTTTCATTCACTTACAGCACAGGAGCGGGGACAGTGGTTAACTTTCTCATTTTTTTTTGCTAGCATCTATTTTCACACTAATTAGCACATGCTATTTGAAGTTTCTTTTCGTATTTGGGGGTCCAATATTGTTTCTGATAATAAGGCACCAGCAAAGAAGGAAGGAATTTCAAAGGCAAACAACAACTAAGAACAAATTAAGGTGATCAGCATAAATGTGGTAAAAAGATTAACACTGAAAATAAGTATAAGAGTTACTGACCATAGTCTTTATTCTGTCACATTTTTTTCATGTTTTATATAGAATCAGTGGTAGAAGCGATTCTCCAAGATAGAGATTTCTCTACTTCAACCTTTTCATTTCATAATAGAGAAGATAATGGCGATTCGAGGAGGTGAAATGACTGGACTCATTACACACCTCTGATGACAAGCTAATTCCCTTCTCACTATCACACTGCCTCGATTATATCCACAAAGTTAATGAAATGCTGAGCACCAGTCACTCATTCAAAAATTTAGGGTGGACCTAGTAAGGAAGAAAGGTTCTAATTACATTAAAGTTGAATTGCTACATTGAAACAATTACTACATTCAAATTTATAACATTTAGTATAAAACTGTTGTTCATTTACACCCACAAAATGATGTACTGTTTTGAATACCATATCTCAAGAATGTAATAAAAATAGACAAAGACCAGTAAAGCTTTACATAAAAAAATTATAAGGCTAAGGAATGCTGCTAACATGAAGATATACTCATGTACACACACACACATGCACACATGCACACAGACCATTTCGGGCCTGGAATGGTGAATTGTTAGATATGACCAAAAACTATAAAACATTAACGACAGGGAGTTCCTATCGTGGCGCAATGGAAACTAATCCTACTAGGAACCATGAGGTTGCAAGTTCGATCCCTGTTCTCCCTCAGTGGAACGCGGCTTGGATCTGTCCTTGCTGTGGCTCTGGCGTAGGCCGGCAGCAACAGCCCTGATTAGACCCCTAGCCTGGGAACCTCCATATGCCACAGGGGTGGACCTCAAAAGACAAAAAAAAAAAAAAAAGGTTCTGTATTGGACTTGGAGGAGACTTGTGGCTGCCTGATGGGAGGGGGAGGGAGTGGGAGGGATCGGGAGCTTGGGCTTATCAGACACAACTTAGAATAGATTTACAAGGAGATCCTGCTGAATAGCATTGAGAACTTTGTCTAGATACTCATGTTGCAACAGAAGAAAGGCTGGGGGAAAAATGTAATTGTAATGTATACATGTAAGGATAACCTGACCCCCTTGCTGTACAGTGGGAAAATAAAAAAAATAAATAAATAAGTAAAACATTAATGACAGATAAATTCATCCTTTTTTCCATTCAAGACAAAACAAAAATAGGGGAGAGGCCTCTGAATATAACGTCTGGATCCGCATTTCAGAAATGCTTCATTCAGTGCCTATGAATTCATTAAATCTCAAAGTAGCTCAGTGAGAAGCCAAATGACTTTTTCAATTACTGTAAAATACATGAATAAAGTGAATAAAAGTGCAAGTAACAGCACCATTGCTAAAGTTTTAAGGGTGATGCCAAAGAGGAGAGCCACAGCATACCACTGGAAGCTGCTGTTCAAACAATATTGACATGGTTAATAAATGGCTCTAACATCAAAGGTAGCTAACATCTACTGAGCACTAACTATGTACCAAGCACCATGTACCCCATCCATGCAGTCATCTGCAATACTATACTGCAGGTCCTGTTGGCACCACTTTATAGATTACAAAGCCAAAGTTTGGAGTGGTTAAATAACTTCTGCAAGGACAATAATAAGAACTTCTTACTCAGAATACAAATTCTTACATTCAAACGTGTAACATAATCTAAATCACATAATTTGTTCTCTTCCCTACATTGACTGGGTAGCAACAAGATAATTACAGAACCAAAGGATTAATATCTAGAAGTTTTAAAAGCAGCTTTGGTTCTCTAAAACTATACATAGATTCAAAAAAAAATTATCTGCAAATTGTCTGTAGGCTTTAAAGTTACAAAATAAAATCAAATAGCTAATTATGTCTTAAATTTGAGTAGAAGTTAAGAATTTTTAAAAGAATAACTTACTTTGGAACTAAATGGCACTAATAAGATGCCTCATTTGGCCATATCTTTAAAAAAGGTTATCCTCACAAAACAAATTTGTATTTCTGTCTTCTTACATAGTTCAAAGTGAATATAAGCTGGCTTTATCTTGCTAAGTCAAAACTAAGACTCCGTTTTGGAATTTCTATCTGCATTTTGTCCCTTTTTTTTCTGGCTTCCTCCCTTGGTGTTAAACTACGGGTTATCACTTCTTGCTACTCTCAATGCCTGGTTCCACTCCTCCCCCTTCTCCTCCACCCCCGCCTGCACTTGTTATTTACTATTTGTTCTTTCTAATTTACAGTACTCTGAGAAATCATGAAAATAAGTTCATTAGAACGACTTTGAAATAAGAGTAAAATGTTCTAAGTTTCCTTCTGAGTAAAGTGTATGGTCTTTATTATGTGAACTTACATTCATTGGTGAAATTCAAATAGATTATTTTTTTTCTCCTACTTCTAGTTGCAGAGTAGAGGTCACAGAGAATGACCTATAGCAGAACTGGGCATTTTTCTACTTGTTTTTAAATGTAAAAGCAACGTATTCTGGTGGCCTCTGCAAACTAAAAATAGCCCCCAGTTGACAGCCAGCAAGCAAATGAGGACCTCAATCCTCAAACACAAGGGAATGAATTTCGCCACAACCACAGGAGCTTGAAGAGGACTCCCAAGCTTCAGATAAGAATGTAATGCAGCCAACACCATGACTTTAATCTCATGAGACCCTAGGCAAAGAGGTGGGCCAGGCCTCGACTTCTGACACACAGTATTGTGACAGGTCTTGTTTGAAGCCATGAAGTTTGCAGTCATCGGTGACATAGCATAGAAAACAAATCCAAGTTCCTTCAGCACCTGTGTCTTACTGGCTGCCCCCTTCCTGAATTTCTTCCTCTGTGACTCTGTTCTCTCAGAGCTCCTCTAGCCTCTCTCTTGTCCCTCCTTACTCTCCACTGTGAGCCTTCCTTGCTCCACACACCTGAGGTTCCCCAAGCTTCCGGTCTTGGCACTTTTTCCAGACTGTAACATCTTCCTGTGTGATCTCTCCCATTTTTTTTTTAAACAAATGTTTGTTGAACAACTACACTGTTCCAGATGGTAATGCCAGCTCTAGAGCCCTATCAGTGGAGAGAAAAAAAAAGGTGAGGGGGGGGAACTCCTGCTCCTGTGGAATGTCCACAGATAACTCCTTATTCTATGATAACCAAGACAGACTTGTCTCCTGTGTTTCAGACTCAAATCTCTAGCTGCTCTTTAGAAAATGCAGACTCAGGGAGGTAACATGTCTATAAAGTCCATTACTCTGGACTTATTTGCAAATACGCCTTATTCTTAAATATTCTGAAACTGTTTCTTCCAATGAAAACCTCACTCCCTCACCGCGTCACTCCTAGGTCTACTGCATCCTGGCTTCCTCCTCCACTCCACAGAAACTATTGCCATGGAGGTCACTAAAAACCTCTTAAAATGTCAAAGTCACAGAAAGCTTTTCAGTTTATCTGTATCTCCATAGCACTGTTTACTCCTTTGTTCTAGTATCTTTCAAATTACCCTGCTCTCTTCTTTTTTGCCCTCTCCCTCTTTAATCACACTGGTCACTCCCAGGTCTTAATCTTCAGCTTCAGAAGGACACCTCAAACTTCCGATACCCCAACCTGAAATCATTAGCTCCCATGTGCTGGCTCCTGCTCTGGGCACTTAGGGGGCAGAGCCACTGTGACTTCAGCCTCCTTAGGGAGCCATCCTTCACTCACCTGTGTCTCTCCCTCTCACTTAATCCACTATAAAAGCACAGCCAGTTATTCACTGGCTCTAAGAATCAGTTATTCGCTCTTAACTGCTCACTTACCTCCCCCCGCAAAAAATCATACTTGCTTTTTTTCTTGCCTTAGATAGGAAAATCTATAATAATTTATAAAATATAACCATTAACATCTAACCAAAACCTAAGTTAGATGTTAATATTGACATGAACTATCAATTAACTGTGGAGTTTAAAACTTTTGTTTATAATAAGTATTATGTATTTATTTCAAAGATAAGAGCATAGATTTGTGATTAAGTAGAGAATTATAATTTTAAAATAAGAGTAGTTTGTAATAAGAGTAGTTTGTCTACCACTTTTTATAATTATTCTTTAAAAAACAAACAAACAACAACAACAAAATACATGGTTTACTGGTGGCCTTAACATGTTCTTAACCTTGAAATGGGAACATATTCTGGAACAATTTTTTAACCAATGGATCATCTCACTCTATCAGTTCCCCTCATTCACAGAGAGTTCGTCATAAGCAAGTCATAAGCTTCTTCATTTCTTGAGACCAGCTATTCTTGGTAACTTTCTCTTTGGCAAAAAAAAAAAAAGAATCTATAATCTTTATAAGCCCAACACCTTAAAATGTTCATGTATCTTATTTCTGTTAACTTAAATATAAAAGAAAAGCTAACCTTTCATTGGGTGAAATAATGCAAAGATAAACCATGTAACCAAGGATTTCTGAAATTCTAGCACATAGTGTCTTGAATAGTAATCTAGATTCTACCTGGAAACATCTGGTATGATAGTAAAGATTCATCTTTATCTAGAATTCCTGTCGTGGCTCAGCGGTAACAAACCCAACTAGTATCCATGAGGACTTGGGTTCTCATGGATAAAGATCCGGCATTGCTGTGAGCTGTGGTACAGGTCGCAGATGTGACTGGGATCTTGCATTGCTGTGGCTGTGGTGTAGGCCGACAGCTACAGCTCCATTTGGACCCCTAGCCTGGGAACTTCTATATGCCATGTATGAGGCCCTTAAAAAAAAAAAAAAAGATTCAGCTTTATCTAATGAGGTATTTGCCTTTGGTTCCACCTAGAATGAACTAGCAGTAAGACATTCTGGGATAGAGCAATCTACTTTTGTATACTTCACTAATTCAAGGTTGTTTTTTGTTTGTTTTGTTTTTATTTTGTTTTTTTGTAAAGAGAAGCTCCAAGGCAGTCAAAACTTTCTTGCTACCATCAACAAGAGTTGATTTTTACTAATTACTGTAGGATATATACCTTTATGACATCAGAAATGTAGAAATACTTCACCTGCTGTGATTGAGGAGGGAAGGAGAATACAATGACTTAAAAATATAGTTTTTTGTTTTGTTTTTGTCTTTTGTCCCTTTTTTTTTATAGCCACACCCTCACCATATGGAGGTTCCCAGGCTAGGGATCTAATCAGAGCCACAGCAATGCCAGATCCAAGCCAAGTCTCTGAACTACACCACAGCTCACAGCAACGCCGGATCCTTAACCCACTGAGCGAGGCCAGGGATTGAACCCTCAACCTCATGGTTCCTAGTCGGATTCATTTCCGCTGCACCATGACAGGAACTCCAAAAATATAGATATTGATAAAAACAACATGTGGTATCCAGAGTTATTAATATTAGAATCAATAATATCTATTAATACATTAAAATTCTTCTACCTTAATAATCTTAGTGCCACACAAACTCCTGTGGAAGCAAGCACCATCTAAAATATACAAACAAATAATGACAATGAAAATAGCAGCAGTATCTAAGTATATTTTTCTATTTCAGTAAAATTTTACCTACTCCTTAAGTCAGAATTGCATTCATGTCTTATGCTTTTTCTAAAACAAGAAGTTTGTAAAGCAAGTAGTCCAGAGTTGATACCAGAAATTCAAGTTGAAAAGGGCCAAAGAGCTCTCTTTCATCTTTTAAAAAAAGTCTCTTGACCTAAATTTGCTTACCAGCTACAATTCCCTGGTCAATACTATTTTTAGATTGATGAACACAGAAACTAAGGTTCTAGAGGAGTCCCCTTGCGATGCAGCAAGTTAAGGGTCTGGTGTTGTCACTGCAGTGGCTTGGGTTGCTGCTGTGCTGTCAGTTCAATCAATAGCATAGAAACTTTCATATGCTGTGGGTGTAGCCAAAAAGAAAGAAAGAAAAAAAAAAAACCTAAGGTTTTGGATGGATCTTCCAGATGAATGTTAAAGTCATCTCAAACGGCTTGGGTAGAAAAAGAGACAATGAACCAGAGACCACATTCTCTGATAAATGAAGAGGAATGACCAGAACTATGACAGAATTCATCAATAAGGAGTAAACATGGTACAACTAAACCCTAGAAGCTCAAAAACTCAGAGCTTCTCACGTACAGTGAAGAGGGGAAAAAGGCAATATTAAGGAGCTTTTCTCAACACTGAGTTATAATGGTTATGAGACGATGAATCTTCTCTTGAAAAAGAAGTCTGCTTACCAGAATAAGATCTCAGAGGGCATAGTAAAAAGTTTTTGAGAAATCAGAGAGCTATATGAGCATGCTTTAGGGCAGTGAATAGATCTGCCAAAAACAGTACAGAATTAATAATGACATGCCAATTGACAGAGGGAGCAGAGGGCTAACAAAAGCAACATAGGAACACGGAGAGGGCAAAAGTTCAGCAGGAGAAAACAAATTGGGCCTGGACTTTTCACAAGAATCTGAGTTTCGGTAAAAGGGAAGGGCTCCTACCTAAAATTAGCCCTCATGAGACAGTATGTTTCTTACGGTTATAAGAGTTCACTGGAAACATCATAAAATAACATCAGAGAGTAAAACCAAAGAAGTCAGACCTCCTACCCCTGCATGAAAGGAGGATAAACAGTGACTCAATAAGAATATAGAGCCCTCCTTTGATCAAGTATGAAATCACCACATAAGCTAATAGGCGAATCTGAATATGCATATCTCGGTGGATATAGTCACATCTGACTAAGCATATTGGTGATAAATGTTTAAACACTTAAAGACATATTTATGGATTTATTATAAGTCTAAAAATCTCATTATATTTAGGGCAGATTAACTAATAACCAAATATAAATCATCACAGTTATGGGTGAATGTTCACAGGTATGAGAATTCAATAAGTATTTACGTGTTGCATTATTTTAAATTAAAGAGAGTGTACAGAAGTTCCTGTCATGGCTCAGTGGAAATGAATCGGACTAGCATCCATGAGGATACAGGTTCGATTCCTGGACTTGCTCGGTGGGTTTAGGATCCAGGGTCACCATGAACTGTGGTGTAGGTCACAGACGTGGCTTCGATCTGGTGTTGCTCTAGCTGTGGTGTAGGCCCACGGCTACAGCTCCAATTCTACCCCTGGCCTGGGAACCTCCATATGCTATGGGTGTGGCCCTAATAAGACAAAAAATAAAAATAAAAAATAAAGACAGTGTGCATACGCATATTTAATGTCTACCTGAGGATGGTGCCTGATAGCCATCAGCACAAAAATTCTTATTCTACTTACTTCAGGATCATTATGTAGGAATGATGAAGGATGATGTAAAAATTTACATCATAGTTAAATAATAAAATTTTACTCTTTTCCACTTCATTTTGAAAATGTAGCAGAGCCAACACAAAACAAAAAAATAAAAATTAAGAAGATTAAAAACATTGTCAAGAACAAGAAATAAAGAGTACAAAGTTGTATTGCAAGAGCAATAATAAGATATACAAAAAATATAAATACAGAAAAAGATCAAATAAGGATCACAAAATACATCAGGAAATTAAGAGTGAAAAGGAAGCAATACTCTATTTTCAAGCTACAGAAAATTAGAGCTGTACAAATCACTAGCTAGCTATGTGAGTCACTAATTATCTTGAGCTTCAGAGAAATTGTTATATAAAAAATGATAGACTGGACAAGATGACACCAGTGAATTCTACATCCTCCTCATTTTTATGACTCCTTAAATCAAGATAACACAAAACTTACAAATGTAAGGAATGATTCCCATACTTATGAACATTACTTAACCAATGTCTGTAAGACACTAATATTTAGAACACTGTAACTTAAATATCGAACTTAGTAACATTAAAACAGGAATTATAGGTCTATTAAACTCTCTACAAGTATAAGAAAAAATATATTAAGCTATATAATCATTTAATGTTCATTTTTTACATTTTCTACTCTTATTTGAAGGCCAGAATTTGCTTATATAAGTTTAAACTGCAAAATAACGTGTAAACATAATCCTTTACTAACAAGAGATTTAAGATAGGACTCCATTCCTATTATTCATAGAAATGTTATGTTATACATTAAAATACTAAGAAATTAGTGCATTCCAGTTTACTAAATTAAACTATCAAAACTGATTATAAAATGAGTACCGAACTATATATGTTATATATCATATATTATCAGGTACTATCACTGATTCTTTAATAGCTATCCAGATAATATTATTTACCCTTGTTGACAGAAATTGAAAAGAAGGTAAAAATTCTGCTCACCAGCTAGTAAAGAAACTGAAATCTGAGAAAAGAAATCTTAATATCATCACAGATTTTAAAATGAGCAATGAATCTCCTCAGACATCCAATGAAACTGCACTCTTTTCCTTTCCCATGTATTCAAAGAGTAGAAAGCACATATTTTTTCTCAACTCTGAGAGGTGAGTAAAGGAAACAAAATAAAATGAAAAGGGAAAACAAGCCGCTTTTTTTAATGGGCTTGGCTTGGCATCTGAGTGATAGAATTCCTTCAAAAGAATTTTTCTACTATCATATTCAGAGGTCAAGAAATAAAGCAGCAGCACAGAACAGATGAATCTGTTGGACTCTTAGGTCATTTCTGGGCCCTGACTAAAGTAGGCCTGAGACAGCCTTCTCTCTTACCTGCTCTCTTTTGACTTCTGATGTGGAAGGACAGGAAGCCTCAGAGCCATACTTTAAAGCACAGGTTTTGCAGGACTGGGAGTCAGAATTAGGCTCCAGCTTACCCTCACAATGGAAACATCTATTTTTCTTCTCCATCTCAAACCTTAGCCAAGAGCTGGTGATAGTGAACCCACAGAAGCCAATTTGTCCACAGACCCTGTCTGAGCCAAAAGCAAGATAGAAGAGGCACAGATCTGTATCTCCTATCTGACACTGTCTCCCCCTGTTGGCATGGAAGTATACCAGTCAGTTCTGGTATTAAAGGAGTGGATACACTCCACAAATGTTATTGGTTTCTGGAGCAATTAAGAGGAAATCTTCATGCATTATGTGAAGATCGATTATCTAAGAACTAAGCTTATTTTCTAATTTTTTTAAGCAAATAACTTGTTTTCTTTCTATACGATAGAAGTCTTCTGCTTTAGGAATTTGAATCTCAAGATTTGTGAGAACAGACCAAATTTTCAAGCACTTCTCGAAACAAAACATTGCAAAAAGCTTTGGCTATAAGCCTCCCCCCTCCCCCACTTTTTAAAATTTTATTTAAAGGACTTTATTTTCCAGATAGGAAGGCCACAAAGTTGGAAATTTTTATCACCAAGTTTAATAACTCTTAATTCTTCAAAACACCCATAGGAGTTATGCAGCACAGTGGATCAAGGATGCAGCAGCTCAGGTCACTGCCATGGTGTAAGTTCGATCCCTGGCCTGGGAACCTCCACATACCGCAGGCACAGCTAAAGAAACAAAAACAAACAAAAAGGTTTACCAAGACTTTCCTAATCCAGTGCTTTTTAATTAATTTTACTCTGATATAATTCTCCAATGCTTTATAATTCTTCTGATTCAGAGAAAGAATCTAAATTATGCACAAATGGAGTTCTCTTGTAGCACATTGGGTTAAGGATCTAGCATTGTCACTGCAGCAGCTCAGGTCACTGCTGTGGAGCAGGTTTGATCCTTGGCCCAGAACTTCCCCATGCTACAGCCATGGCCAAAAAAACAAAAATAAAATAAAAAATTATACACAAATGATCTTTAAGGTCTCAATAAAAATAAAAAATACTTCCTTGCAAGGATGTGTTGAGCCTAACAACTTACAATGAGGTGAAGGAGAAGCAGTAGAATGTTAGGGATACTTAAGACCATAAATGTTTAATTTGAAAATAAGGCTCCTATATCGATAATCTGTTTTACAATAGTTTGTTAATTGCTATGTAAATATTTTTTTAATTTTTTTTTTCTTTTTAGGGCTGCACCTGCAGCATATGGATGTTCGCAGGCTAGGGGTCAAATTGGAGCTCCAGCTGCAGCAACTCGGGACCCAAGCCACATATCCAACCACAACTGCAGCAACACCAGATCATTAACATATTCAGCAAGGCCAGGGACTGAATTTGCATCCTCGTGTATACTAGTCAGGTTCTTAACCTGCTAAGCCACAACAGGAACTCTTGCTGTGAAAATCCTTATATTATTCATTCATTTTTCTAAAAGAAGGTATTATGCACTATACTAGATGCTAGCTATCATTTTCAGGTACCTTGCAGCACATTCTTTAAAATGGACCAAAGTTCAAGAAACTTTTTTAAAACAAATAAGAAAAAACAGAAAAAGAGCAAGAGAGAACTACTATACAAAAGTATTCAGTAAAACTTTTCTGGGTCACAATTTTGAGATAATATCTCTTCTTCGAAAACCTTTGCATCTCTTTCCAACCCCATGGACTTAAAAAAAAAAATTTAATTAAGACTTACCTCTCTGTATAATTGCCTCAATTACTCCACTTTAAGTACATCCACATTTTTATTTTGTTCTCCATAACAACCATTCATCTTTAAGTCATGTCCATCAGGGAAAAGCCCTATTTTATATTTTAAGAATTATTTAATAAAATGTCCCATTTAATAAATAATTGTAGACAACATGGGGTGGGAGCTTCTTATAAGCCAGTTATTGTTTAAAATATTTTAGGTGAATTATCCCATTAAATCCCCCACAATAACTCTATGAGAAAGGTTCTATCACATGACCTAGTTTACAGAAGAAAAACTGAGGCACAGAAAAGTTAATTTGCCCAAATTTACACAGCCAATAAGTGATTAACCCAGGATTCAAATCCAAGCAATTCTACTCCAGAATCTATGCAATTAACTTACTGTACCATTTCTTTGGTTAAATCCCTGCTCCATCTCACGGAAAGTATTCTGTTGCCAAAATGAGTCCCAAAGGATGCGTTAGCAATTTGTCTTTTTGCTATAGGTTGTCACGCTCAAAAAACAATGAATTTTGATTTTCAATATTCTTTCCTTTGTTTTTTTTTTTTGTTTGTTTCGTGCTTTTTTTTTTTTTTTTTTTTGGTAGGGTCCGCACACTAAGTACATGAAAATTCCCAGGCTAGGGGTCCAATCAGAGCTACAGCTGACCTGCTGGCATACGCCACAGCTATGCCATATCCGAGCCACATCTGCAATCTATACCACAGCTCATGGCAACGCCAGATGGATCCTTAACCTACTGAGCAAGGCCAGGGATCAACCTTGCAACCTCATGGTTTCTAGTCAGATTCATTTCTGCTGCGCCACGAACAGAACTCCTATTCTTTCCTTTGTTTCATTATTTTTCTCTAGACCATTTAAAATATAAATGATTTATGATTTACTTATATTTTCCTATCTGTCCTTGTTTACCATTTGGTTTTAGTTATTTATTCTTTCACTATTCATTGAGCATTTACTAGATGCCTGGCATATATATTCACAAGCTCATACAAATCACAAAACTTTAAATCTGGAAACAACCTTAGAGACAAAATAAAACAAAATTAACGTTCAAGTCAAGGAGTATAAAATCTAGAGAAGCTAGATTTCTTGCTTCTTGGTCTAGCCCAGAGAAAAGCTAATTCAGGTATTTTTCCTATGATCATCTGTACCCACTGGTTTTCCTCTTCGCAACTTGAAAAATTTGATGTCATTTAGGTACTTCACTAGGCAGTCTTTCAGGTCATTTATAAAGATAATAAACACAACAGATGTTGTATTAGTGTCCTAGGTCTGCTGTTAACGAAATACAACAAAGTGAGTGGCTTAAAGTAATAGAAATTTATTTTCTCACAGTTCTGGAGGCTAGAAGTCTGAAATCAAGGTTGTAACAGGGCCATGTTCCCTCCACAACCTCTAAGGAAATACCCTTCCTTGCTACTTACGCCTTCCAGTAGCTCCAGGCAATCTTGCTGCTTGTGGCAGCATAACTCCAATCTGTTTTCACATGGCTGTATTCCCTGTATGTCACCCTATCTTTTCTTCTAATAAGGACATCAGTCATAGTGAATTAGGACCCACCCTAATGACCTCATCTTAATTTGGTTATATCTGCAGACACTATTTCCAATTAAGGTCATATTCACAGGTATTGGATATTAGAATTTCAGCATCTTTTGGAGGAAACACTTCAACCCACAACAGATGGGATTATTAATTGCTAAGATATCTTGATCTTTACAATTTTCCAGTTAAATAAATAGCTATTTGTTGCTACCCTTTGATTTTTTATTATAAACCTTTTCTTGGGCCATGCTAAAAGTATATTTCCCACCCAGCGTTGATTTAAATACTTAGTAATCTTTGGTAAAGAACATTGTCAAGTCTTTCCTAAAACCTAAGTAGATGATTTTATACACCCTATTACCTTCATTTATGAGAACTCTAAAAATAATCAGTTAGGCATGATTTCTTCCTTAGAAAATATTCCCTTTCCCCAGAAGTTTTTTTTTACTTAAATATTTCATGACTCTACTTGTTATTATGAATTCTAAGTGTTTGCCCAATATTCAAAAAATATTTACTGCGCCTCCTCTATTTGCCAAGTATTGCACAGAGCTAAGAAATCACAGTAAACAAAATGAAAATGCTTGTTTGCTTGTCTTTGTGGAAGAAAAGTTTGGGGGGCTAGCAGGGATTATAGGAAAAGAAAATAGATACTAAAATCATACATACATACATACAAAACAAAATGCCATAACTGAATGATTTAATAACACATCAGTACACGTTTTAAAGTATTTAATTATAGAGATGCCAAGAAGAAACCTACCACATAGTAAACGTTAGCCAATGAAACAGCAGTAGTAGCAGCAAAGATGCTAAAAGAGCTATGTAAGAAGTGGAAAAGGGCAGTAGGATAAATAATGATGGCAGGGGGTAGAGGGACAATCAAAGAGCCTATTATAGCCAGAGTAGTCAGAAAGATATCTCAAAGGAGTGGCATTTGGGTTGAAATGATGAAAAGAAGGCAGTCAGTCATTTGAAGAACTGGGGAAAGAGAGTTAAAGAGAGAGGAAACACAAAGGCCCTGAGATGAGAAGCAGCCTGGCCCTCTCAAAGGGCAGTAAGATCAGAAAGGCCAGAGTGTGAAGGATGAGAAAGAGTATAAGGCTATGCTGGGGGAGGTTGGCAGGACATGATCATATGGTTTGAGCTATGATAAGGAATTTCATTCTAGTTACATAAGGATGCCATAAGCAGGAGACATTCAAGCTCATACTGACATCACTCCAGTTTCACTTTATTGAATATGAAACGTAGAAAGGGCAAGAGAGCTGCAGGCAGTCTGGCAGAGGAAGCCTAGGCTCTAACTTATGCTGTGTTTTATTAGGGTGATCATAGTGAAGAAGCTGACAGGTCAGATTTGGGATACATTTTGGAGGCAGCACCACCAGAACTTAAGGACAGAGTGGATGTGAGATTTGTGAAAGAATAAACGCAAGGGTAATACCCACGATTTTTGGCTTCAGCAGCTGAGTAAAGGTGATTATGATTTACTAAGAAGTGGAATACTGAAAGAGTGGCAAAAATGAGGGTTTTAACGAGTTAAATATGGGATTATCAGTCTAGTGGCTGAGGGAAATGATCAAATTCTAAGTCAATCTCTTTAAATGAAGTTCACTCTAAGTATGTCTTCATGCAAATGAACTGTCATACATTATATATAATAGCAGAAATAACAAAGAATTTTAAATGACATGAAGAACCCAAGCATTATTTTCATATATTCAAGAACCATGTGGCAGGGTGATGACTTTTGGGAGGCATGTTAAAAACAGAAAAACTTCACATATAAATTTCAAGACTGTATGCATTTATTTAATTTTATTTTTAAAGCATGAGGTAAAAAATAGCTCGATTTCAGAAATTTGGTTTCTCTGACACTGAGCTCCACCTGCTGGTAGTTTCTTACCTTTAGGTATTTCTTATCATTAGGTATTATATTATGAAAAAGAGTTAAAATATGTTTGAGTGAAATCCACCTTCCAAAATGAACATACTGAAAATTCACATGTGGCAGACATCATGTAACTTTTTCTTTCTTTATAGCTGCCTTTTATTGAGTTTAGCTATACGCCTGGAACTGTGCTAAACATTTTTACAAACATTATCTCATTAATTTTCAAAACAATTCTATGAGATTTCTGTAACTTGCTGCATTTTACCAATTATGATATTTACCTCAGAGAGGTCTGTGACTTTGCCTATGGTCATGTCTTTAATAGCATAGAGAAGATATGAACTAAGTTCTCTCTGACTACAACTCTGTTGGCTTAGTAAATAGAATTTAAACTACAGTGCCAGAAATTTTTGAGTTTGAATATGCCACTCTGACTCTGATCAAATTCCTTAATCTTTAAGCACCAACATTCTTATTTGAAAGGCAGGAATCACTCCTTCCTTGCAGGCTTGTTTGCTAGTAATAATATTTTATGTCTGGTAAACACTTCCTTTCTTTTGGCAATTCTTCTTAAATAACATATTAGAGCAATCTAACATATGAAGCTTTATGTGGCCCAAGGTTAATGAATCAAACTCACTGTCTCTCAAAGAATAACCATTTAGGAAATTTTAAATTTTAAATTGTAATAGAATCCAAAAAAATTGTTTAGAAAAATCCTCCCTCCAAAATGGAACATTTTATATAATAGTGCAATTTTCAGCACTCAAACTATTTATCTTTAAAATACATAGAGTGATAATACAGAGTCAACAAAAAAAATCCATAAAGTGAAATTAAGAATGATCAATGAGAAATCAGTAAGACGTAAGTACAATTTATCATGAAAATTTCAAACAAAATTAGGATTAATTTTGTTTAATCTTACTGAGATACAAGCTTTGAATAATTATGTGGGAGTTATGTTTTCACAGATTATTTTAAATACAAATTTAAATATAAAATATTTCCAATAATTTTCAAAGAAAAATACAGGTCTTCAACAATTTTTAACAATCAGCTAATTTACCAGAAATCCTTTTAATCTTACAGGTCCACCTTCACACAAAAATAGAATACCTTCATGCAATTGAAAACTCTTTCCAGGGAGTAAATTATCCATTGCATATTGTAACTGAAACTGAGAAAAATGTAATTGAGAGAATTAGAAGTACATCCAGTTTATCCATTCCTCTAGGTCTAGATTATATTTTTGGATGAAATCAATCTATAGACAGCTGCATTCTTAGGTCTCCATGGACTGATTTTGGTGTGATGGCCTCTACTTCCACTGAGGGATTCTAGATTCTGAAAGAGATGGCCTTATGAATCTCCCAGCATTAACTACAATGATACTGTCAAGGGCACAGTCACTGCAAAAGTCAGTATTAAAGCCTGCAGTGAGAAATTCTATTAGAGCTAAATACAATAAAAAGCTTTGCTTCCCCTGCAATGTGACACACTTTCTTTTATCGAACAGTAACTATGACATGACTTTATCTCCATTTTCATTTTGGCCTTTGGGATGCTTAGAGACAAAAATAGTAGTGCTACCCTAACTGTCCATGCTATGATCTACAGTCTTCCTCTAGTCTTGATATCCTGTCATAACCTCCGTTTTCCCCAGTTCTTATTTCATTTTCTACTTATATTTTGCTGGATTTAGTTATCATTAGCTATCTCAAATACTCTGAGGACAAAGGTAGGAATGAATGAATGAGTGCATGAACACAAGTACATAAACTAGTAAATATGAACGCTATACAACAAAGAGCCTTGCAATGCAAAGATTACAAAATTCTCAGAACTAACAGTCTTTTCACTGAACAACTGAAAACAAAATCTAATGATCTATTTTTGGTGACATCATGCATTCTTCAATCTTCAAAGCCCCAGACCTGGTCATTCTACCAGGCTGCCTTCCTTAGAAATGAAATAGCTGAAGCTTAAAATATCAGCTCTTTTTCACTTCCTAACAATCACTTGAAGAACTATTAGGGAAAAATGGAAAGACACAGGAAGATTCCCTTTGTTCTTTGGTTTTTAGCATTCTAATCCCAAATCACTTTGTACAGCCGCTCAGCAAGAAGTCAAGCTGTTTCTGATTTTCTTGCTTTGGGAGACACGAAAGAGGCAACAGCCCTAAAAATTATCCAAGAAGCCCATAAGGAATGGCAGACAAAACTTAAACTAGGCTTTCATATTCCTATGGAAAGCAGAAGACCAGAATTTGTTCATAGTTTGGCTAGTCCATGTTTGTTTTACTCCTCCTACACCATATTTCTTAGGTACCTACACAATTATTCTGTCATCTGAAAAGCATGGTGTGTATTTCAAAATAGAACTAATTATGATTTAATTTCCCAGCACAATTATCAAATTATAATAAGCAACCACTAAATTAAAATAAGACCTCTAAATTGTATGCTGTCATCAAATACTAGAAAGTACAAAGGCACTTTCTCCTAGTGAGCTAAATAACTAGTGAAAGGTCAGAATTAACATGCTTGAATAACATATCTATATCATTAGATATTCTTTGAAAGAAAAAAATGGGAAAACTCATGGGTTTTCACTATTATGAAAAAAGGCTTGCAAAGAACTTTTCTGATTAAACAGATTTTTAATACACTAAAACAAATATACACATATGATATAAAATGATCACTGCATCATATTAGAAAACACCACCTGATCAAAATGTAGGATCCCAGGTCTGATAATTTTTATTACTTTTAAATTCAGGAATTAAATTCTTGAAAACATGGTCAAATGTGAAATTAATTACACTTACAGAAAAAATGTATATATTATATCATGCACAGAGGAAGGATGAAAAAGGATCTTAAGAATTTTCATGATAATTTGAATTTCATCTTATGACATCCAACCATAAATGAACATGATGGAGTTATCTAACCGTTTCTGCCAGTAATACACCTGCAGACTTATTATTGGAGACTAACAAGTTGCAAAGACTAAGAATATTTTATAACTAATAAAAATGGAAAAAAGCCTCACAATATTGAAAACTATAGATATCTGTAACAATTAAATGCTGCTAATATAAGCTATATAAAAAACACATGGCATAATTAATAGCAGATTGAAGTAGCTATATGAATAATGGAAGTCTATCCTGATCCATACCCTCTACCAATACGCTACAATAAATTACACAACACATTTCTGTTTGGGGGAACTAATTATTCAGAACGGCCATTTTTGTTTGGGAGTAAACGTCAAATTTTCCATTTTATTTTTTCTTATTAAATACCACTCAATAAAAAACCTTTGGGAATTGATAACTTAATTTGGTATTAATCAAATAATTAGATAGAAACAAATTTTCTTAAAATACTATAATTTAGCTCTTTACCTAGAACTTGAAAATATAAGAATGAAGTTTACTAAGCATCTGAACCACAAACTGTATCCATATATTTGATATTTTTGAAAAACAGAGCAAAAATTTGGATACCCTTAAGATAGTTTGGTTCAATAAATATTTTTATTTTATTTTAAATTCATGCACTCTCCTCTGCCATCTCCTTTTTCCCAGTACCTTTCTATTCTTAAATTTACCTGCCTCTTAATTCTGTACTTTGTTTTCTTCCTGTTCTTTACCTTCTATCTTCTTCACCCCCCTTTACTTATCCTCTTCGTTCCCTGACTTGTTTCTCTTCCTTCTGTCTTCCCCTCACTATCTCTCTCTTTTATCCTTTTTCTTGATTCTTCCTTAATGGCCTTAGGAACAAAGTACTAGGAGGGGAGAAATAGTTCCCTCCAAAACCAAACTTTAATTAGGACAGCCTAATTTATCCCTAGCCAAAAACCAAAAAAGTCCTTTGTGGAATAAGAACAATGTTTTAGGAGTTCTTGTGGTGCAGCAGGAATGAATCCAACTAAGAACCATGAGGTTGCGGGTTTGATCCCTGGCCTTGCTTAGTGGGTTAAGGATCCAGTATTGCTGTGAGCTGTGATGTAGGTCTCAGATGTGGCTCGGATCTGGCATTGCTGTGGTTCTGGCGTAGGCTGGCAGCTATAGCTCCGATCAGACCCCTAATCTGGGAACCTCCATATGCTGTGGGTGTGGCCCTAAAAAGACAAAAACAACAAAAAACAAACAAACAAACAAAATGTTTCAGCTCCATAAAGTCTGTGACGGTGGGGACAAGAACCATTCAAGCTGCCAGAGTTTCAGAAAGTGGCTATCTGGAATATCTAAGATTCTATTCACTGAGATTAATGGAACTTCTCAAAACACAACTCTATCTTTTTCTAACTAACCTGATCCCATGTGACCAATCCTGTTTTTAGTCCTTTGGTCAATGACATCTGAAACCAGTCAGCTTTCACCCTTCCCAAGTTGCCTGCCTACCCCACATCCCCCTTGCTCATGCGAAGCCCACGTTTCCTGCTATTGCCCTCTATCATTCCTGGTCATACCACAGAAAAAGAAGTCAAGTCTCCTTTCCAAAATTTCAAGACCATTTCCTTTAACTTTCTCAATTCTAATTTGTTTTCCCACATCTCTCAATCTAAACTACTTCTGAAAAGGAAAGGGCCAGCCTTGGACAAAATTGTGAAATAGACTAAATTCATCTTCAGCAATCTCTGATTTCCCTTCTAATGACACATTCACTCACTAGCCCACCTATGTGTATTAGTACTGCCATTCAAAGTCTCTTTTCACAGGCTTACACTACCCACTTTCAGGGTAATTGCCACTGTCTTTAGCTCCCCAAGCTCCTGACTTGCGGTATATATTATTATCTCACAATGCTTAATATGCTACTTTCACAAGAAGCATTCAGATTTAGAAGAGCTCTTTAAGACATCCTTTGCTCAATAGTCCTCAAAATTTTTTAAACCTCAAGAGACCTGAAGGATGCAACACTTTCTCAGCAAGCATTATAGTTAATATTTATGGTTTGCATGGTTTGTTAGTAAAAGAGAAAGGAAGGGAGAAATGTAATCCATGGAAGAAGAAGAATATGAAAAGAGAGTTAGTGACAGAGAGTACTTTAAAAAGCCCTTCCTCATGCCAAATAATTCTGAAAAGATAGGTATAAACAGCCTAACACAGAGACACAAACTAACAAGTACACACACACACACACAGAGTGGTGCATGCCTTCATTTTGGTCCCATGTCTAATTAGAACAAAATTTTTTTCTGAAATTTTAAGTTGAAGTACAAAATGTATTCAGCAAAGTGTACAAGTCAAAAGTATAAAGATTATGAACTTTCAGATTAAAAAGATCCCAGTAACAAGAACACAGATCAAAAGACAAGTCATTTCTGCATTCCCCACATCTGTGTGTGCCCCTTTCAGTCACTCTTCCACCTCACCCAGGGCAACCACTATCCTCACTTTTAATATCATTGATTACTTTTACATATTTTTGAACTCTATATAAATGGAATCACAGAATATGTGACATCTGGTATCTTTCACTCAATATTATGTTTTTAAGTTTCATTCATACTGATGTACATAGGTGTAAACTGTTCATTCTCATTACTGCAGAAAATTCCACTGGGAACATATTCCACAACTTATCTATTCTACTATTGATTGGCATTTGGCAGTTCTACTTTCAGTCTATTATGAATAGTGTTCCTGGGTATATTCTTGAAATGTCTTTTGGGGAGCATATATATTCATTTCTGTTAGGTCTACACCTAGGAATGTATGTACTGGGTCACAAGGTGTGCACAAATCCATTTGTTGATAAGTCAACTTGTGTTTCTAAAGTGGCTGCAGTGGTTAAGATGTTTTTGAGGACAGTGCATCCTGGCCCCACTAACAGGACACAGCACACCAAGTTTCTGATCATGCCTATCTGTAAGTGGTGAAAATGCTTGTCAAGTCTAGTTTTCTGCAACCTTTCTTTCCATCAGTTTTACAAGGAAGTTAGTACTTTCTAAAACATATCATGGAATTATTTATCCCCTCTACATTAACTGAGTAGGTGTTTTTTTGTTTGTTTGTTTGGTGCTTATATACCACCGAACACGTAGACAACAAGTCAAACATGTGACTAAAAATTAGAATCTAAACACTGATGATTTCTTTCCTTCAGGCATGTTGAAGAAAATTTTACTGAGCACCAACTCTCTGCCAGGTATTCATTAAGGATCAGAAGCTTTATACAGAATTATAAGAGATGAAGTACTTAGAATAGAAGCATAAATGAAGCCTGGGCATTTTCACTCTCAATGCTATAATCTACTTGCCTCTCAGACACTCTCCTTCATTTGTTGAGATTTTTGCAAGTGGTTGCACTTTCATCATAGTGCAACCACTAGCGTTATTATGAATGATTCTTATACTCAAGGCCTCGAAGTTCCCTGGATGTCTTCATCTTCAACAGTGGTCATCTATGCTCAATTTCAGCACTGCATTCCACCATTATAAGTTGGAACCTACCCATCAGAACTGCTTCACTTGTGAAATTTCAGATCACACTTAACAGCTTCTTAGAAACTTCTCACTACCTTATTCCAACTACACTTGTTCTTAAACTAGATTAAAACTGATCCGTCCCTGAATGACCCCAAGATTTTTCTCCCAGTCTTTCATCCACTACATCCTCCTTTCTTTTTCTGCTGTTTTCTCTCTAAGGACATACATGGTAGTTATGACCAGCATCCATTCTAACTGGTCTGAGTCTATGACAGAAGTCAGACAATATAAGAAAAGTCTTAGGCAGGCCATTTAGAGAAAGTGGTGTTTAGCCTAGATGTTACAAGCAGCCATTCTTGCAGGAGTCAATACAACCAGATTTGTTCTCATTTGAAATTTTTAAAGATTACTTCAGCTACAGCATGGCAAACAGGTGAAAGCAGACCCCTATGAATAGTAACAGAAGAGTTAAAGAACTCATTATTTTCTAACTACATTTCTTAATCATTATTTTTGTTACTTGTGGGTTTGAAAATTTTTCCTATCTTTAATAAATCTTTAATAAATCTTTATTAAAGATTTATTATTTATTATGAATTATTATTTATTATGAATTTCTTAAGTTCTTTGTCCACCTTTAATTGATGCATTACCTTTTTATTTTATTTTATTTTATTTTTACTTTATTTTTTGTCTTTTTGCCTTTTCTAGGACTGCTCCCGAGGCACATGGAGATTCCCAGGCTAGGGGTCTAATTGGAGCTGCAGCCTCCAGCCTATACCAGAGCCACAGCAACACAAGATCCAAGCCACATCTGTGACATACACCACAGCTCACGGCAACACTAAATCCTTAACCCACTAAGCAAGGCCAGGGATCGAACCTGCAACATCATGGTTCCTAGTCAGATTCGTTAACCACCGCACCACAACAGGAACGCCTACATTTTATTTTTATTTTATTTATTTATTTTTATTTATTTATTTATTTTTTGCCTTTTAGGGCCGTACATGGGCATATGAAATTCCTGGGCTAGGGGTCGAATCCAAGCTGCAGCTGCCATCCTACACCACAGCCACAGCAATGTGGGATCTGAGCCGTGCCTGCGACCTACACCACAGCTCATGGCAACGCTGGATCTTTAACCCACTGAGTGAGCCCAGGGATGGAACCCCATCCTCATGGATACTAGTAAGGTTCATAACCCACTGAGCCACAATGAGAACTCCCAAGATGTATTACTTTTTTATAAACCAATTAGACTATTTAATTTACATATTTTAAAACATTAATCCCTCATCATATTTGCATCACATTTTAGTTCCAGTTTTTACTCTGCAATTTAATTCGGCTTTTTTTTCTGACACAGAAAAATGTCCACCTATATTTTCTTTAGGCATTTTGTGGCTTTATTTTTCTATATTTGAGTAAAATACATGAAATTTATTTTTCACATGGCATGAGCTTAAGATCTAAATTGATGTAAACTGAGTAATCTTTTAAAATTGTTTGTCTTATACTCTTATATTAAGACTATATATATAGGCCTCTTTGAACTGAGTAGTTTTGTCTATTAATCTATCTGAATAGTTTTGTTTCTTAACTATGCTATTTTAAATAATGTAACCTTCTGGTTGTTCAAATATTATGTTTCTAATATTATCAGTATGATAGCATGCACTCAAGTATCAAAATGAAGGCAGATAAAAGGATCTGAATTTGTTTATATTCTCTTCTCTTATAGCCCCTTGTAACTTCAACCACATAGTTAAATACGTAGGAGAAAAGTGATTCCCTCGGATTGAGTTGTTTCTCCTTCCAAGGATTAAATGATTTTTAAGCAATTCTGAGAACTTATCTGGAAGAATTAGCCTCTACTATAAAAGATCTCTAGATATATTCTGTCAGAGAAAATCTTTCTTTAGTCTAAGATCTTATCATCTGGGATATGCAAACTAAACAATGATTTTAAAAATTAACAGTTAAGTCTTAAATAGTAATACTAAGAAATAATTTTCTGCAGAATGCTATAATAAAAGATAAAAATTATTAGCATTTAAAATTCTTTCATGAGGTATCAAATGAAGCAATAAATCATAATATTCACATATACTCTTTATTAAATATTTAAATTAAATTATAGAAGTTAATATTTCTTAAAAATAATTGTGAAAATCTAAGACAAAAGACACTAGAGATAAAAATATATTAACCTTTCACTACATGAAAGGTCAACCATCTACCTACAATTTAAATCAAAAGATAACATAATCACACATAAATTTTGAGACAAATGCTATTCAATTTAACAGGAGAATTAGCAAATAAATTATAGAGGCTGAAACAACTTTTTTGAGGCTGAAGGAAATTAGATTATTTTTAAAATTTTAAAGGAATGTCCTGCACATGTTATGCAGTGGCTATACGACAAGTAGTTACTTCTGATTGATTTATCCATAACGGGTACAAAAAAAACAAAACAAACTATATTATGGGAGAAAAGGAAGAATTGTATTCATTTATCAATAGAATTTTTTGCAATTTTATTATTCACAATTTTATAATTCACAAATTAGCCATGTATCTAGAACATTTTTCTTCTTCCAATTATTAAATTTCTCCTGTCTTTTCAAACAATGTATCTGTATTCAACTACAATATAATAGTCCACAGTTGTTTTGTAATTTTGTCTTTTTTAGGGCTGCACTTGCGACACATGGAAGTTCTCAGACTGGGGTTTGAATCGGAGCTGCAGCTGCTGGCCTATACCACAGCCACAGCACCACAGCCACAGCAACTGAGCTGAGTCTGAGACCTACACCACAGCTCACCGCAACATCAGATCCTTAACCCACTAAGCGAGTCCAGGGATCGAGCCTGCATCCTCATGGATACTAGTCAGTATTTGCCAAGCCATGATGGAAACTTTTTTTTAATTTTTAATGAATGTCAGCTAATACTATGCCTATCAGTTAAGTAAAAAGTTAATCCCCCCCCCCAAAAAAAAAGTCCACAAGAAGAAATTCTAATTAGTGCGTGGATAATAATAAAATCTCTGTTAAGGAATTAAAATGCTATATTACACTTAACCTTTTTATGTGAATTTGCATGAGCCACTTAATTTCTCTGCTTTCATTTTTCATTTTTATTGGGATTCCAGGATTCCTAATTTCCTTGGACACAAAGATATGGAGGTCATCAATTGATGTTTAAATCATGACAGGAGGAAAAATAGCCCACAGATACAAGATTACAAAGAAAAGAAAAGGCTTGAAGGCCAGAGGCTGAAGGCTGTAGCCTGAAGAATACTAATGATCAATTTCATCACAGCACTTAACTCTGATGTTTTCTTGTTAATCAATTATTTATTGCACTTTCCGCCTGCTGAATGTAGATTTTATGAGTTCAGAGACTTTATACTCCAGGATGTCTCCAGCCACGGCACACAACAGATAATCACATAAGTTGGCTAACTGTGTTCACTAAGAAGGCAGAGGAGGGAAGAGGAGAAAACAGGGCCAAGGATACAAGAGACAGAAGAGGAAAAATGAAACAGAGAGGAGAGAGAAAAGGCACAAATCCAGATCCCTATTAAGCATTGTCCCAACTATGTCCAGGGCTCCGTAATGTGCCTTTGCCTTTGCATTCATGCATTTAATCCTGACTACCACCCTGTAAGGTGCATATGACTAACCACATTTTACAGATGAAGAAACTGAGGTTTGTCTTTTATAGCGATGATAATTATCAAAGAAATGATGATTTAATGTACATGCTTATTTTCTGCTAGTCTTTATTCCTTAGTCTTGATAGTGTTTTTCATTAGGCATAAATCTTTTCTGTTAAAAATGTATCTCAGGGAGTTCCTGCTGTGCTGCAGCAGGAACGAACCCAACTAGTATCCATGAGGATGAGGGTTGGATCCCGGGCCTTGCTCAGTTGGTTAAGGGTCCGATGTTGCTGTGAGCTGTGCTGTAGGTCACAGAAACAGCTCGGATCTGGCATTGCTGTGGCTGTCACGTAGGCTGAGAGCTGTAGCTCCAATTTGACCCCTAGCCTGAGAACTTCCATATGCCACAGGGAATGGCCCTAAAAAAAAAAAAAAAAAAATGTATCCCATTAATTTTTATATGACAGGTAAGCATGTTCGTGACTCCATCTCCTATTACTCTGGCTCACTCTGCTCTAGCCACAGTGGCTTACTTGTTTTTCCTCCAACACAAGAAGTAGGCTCTTGCTTTAGGGACTTTTACCTGCTTTTCCCACTGCCTGGAATTTTCTCATACCAGGCAGTCACATCATTTGCTCCCTTAGTTCTTTCAGATCTCCGAATAAATGCCGCCTTATCAGTGAAGCCTTATTTGACCACCATCTATATGAAATTACCTCCCAGCAACCTCTCTCGCCCTTCTTGTTTTATTTTTCTTCAAAGAAACTGCCACTGCCTGACATATCTATCTAATTACTTATTGTCTGCCTTCTCCAGTTAGATTGATAGGTCCATCAGGACAGAAAAAAAATGGTTATTTTGTTCACTACGGCCCCTCAGAACTTAAAATGCAACTTGATACCTAACATTCGGCAAGCAGTTTGTTGAATAAGTAACAAAAAAGAAGTAACTACATAGTCACTATTACAAAATAATATCTAGAATACATTAAGTAATAAAGTATGGAGTTCCTGTTTGGCTCAGTGGAAACAAATCCAACTAGGAACCATGAGGTTGCAGGTTCAATCCCTGGCCTTGCTCAGTGGGTTAAGGATCCGGTGTTGCCATGAGCTGTGGTGTAGGTCGCAGATGCATCTCAGATCTGGTGTTGCTGTGGCTCTGGCGTAGGCTGGCAGGTGTAGCTCCCTCCAATTAGACCCCTAGCCTGGGAATCTTCATGTGCTGTGGGTGCGGCTCCAAAAAGACAAAAGACAAAGTAAAATAAAATACATTAAGTAAGAAAGTTCATAAAGAACAACATGATTTTATGCATTTCCATTTGTGTCAAAAGAGCAGAAAGCATATAATATAAACTTATGGTTTATTTACATGCAGTGCTTCTGGAAGGTTACCTTTGAGGTAGAGAACTAGGGATGAAGGAAAGAATGCTTGGACCCCTGCTCATGTATATGCATTACAAATTTATAGAAATTAAACAAGGTGTTGCCTCAGAAATAAGAAATACAAAAGATAATTATGTAGAAAAATCTACAATTTATACTTAAGAAGTCAATGAGTATTCACAAATTAATTTACATGTGAATTAAAGTACATTATTAGAAAAAACTGAAATAGAATCTCATGTTTTAACAGTATTTCATAATATCAAAATACACATTCATTTTCTCCTTCTATGGAAAAGAAAGTGTTTCTTTTCCATAAAGTAACCTGACAATAATTATACAGCAGAAGCAAAGATCAACTCAGGTCTCCCGATTCTTTGGTACTTTTCTCAGTGTATTTGATGGTCAGACTTGGAATTAATATTTATCTTATGTATTTTGGAGTTCCTGTTGTGGCACAGCAGAAATGAATCCGACAAGGAACCATGAGGTTGAGGGTTCAATCCCTGGCCTCACTCAGTGGGTTAAGGATCCGGCGTTGCTGTGAGCTGTGGTATAGGTTGCAGACACGGCTCAGATCTGGTGTTGCTGTGGCCCTGGCATAAGCCGCAGCAACAGCTCCGATTAGACCCCTAGCCTGGGAACCTCCATATGCCACACGTGCGGCCCTAAAAAGGAAAAAAAAGACAAAAAAACAAACAAAACATTTATCTTCTGTATTTAAAGAAAGAAAATTACCCAATGATGAAAATAGATAAAGTTTCAATGATGTTGTCAATATGATGTCTCAACTGGTATCATTCCAGTTATGTGTCTAGCTATAAAATTGAAAATATATTGAATACTATGGTATAATGAATTACCATTAAGTCATATAGTGACAGACAATATTTAGTCAACAAAACTGATATTTTGTTGGTTGTAAGTGTAACAAAACATGATTTTATTGATAGTGCTGTTCAGTTAGGCAGAACTCAATACACTATGCAGAGAAGATAAATATATGTTGTATATTAGTCTAGCAAAAGGGCTTTACAATGTGCAATTTCAGAAACATCAAAGTAAAGGCAATTATCCTATAGGAGAGCTAAACATATTTAAAAAGCAGTAACACATTCAATGGTGCCATCAATTCTAGATATATCTGACATATAAGGGAGATTCTTTTAACAAAAACTTAATATATGTGACCTAAACCACAAGCTGTTACAAATTGATATAACTAGATAATTCTTGAATTAAGAGGAAATCCAATTCCTCAATTCCACAGATACTGGTTGAAAACTTACTATGTTTTTACAACTAGACAGCTAAAAACAAACATGTGATGTTTTTGAATGGAGAGACAGGGAAAGGGTGAGAGAGATGGAAAAAAGTCAGGCAATGTTCACTTGGGGACTAGAAAATTCTGGTATTTCTATCTTTATCCAAAGGCAGCCAACAAGGAGTTTACCCTCCTAATTGGCCCCAGAAAGAAGCATATTCTTCTGCCCTGCAGAACTAGAATTGAAAAATTAGAAAAAATAATTCTTGGGTTCATAGAGCATTTAAACAATTCAAAATGCCTTCAGAATTAGTAACACATTTAATCTATCAGTAACTCAGTTAAGAAAGCATTCATCTTTCAATTCATTATTTCCCAAAATACAGTTTCCATTGCTTGGTAGTCCCTTTAGGACACTCTTTAAAAAGGGATTGGGCCCCTATGTCCAAAGACACTGCATTGTGCACTATAGTTTTCCTCTTGGGCATTTGCTACAGAAAGATTACAAAATTTCACCAAGCAATACAACCGTTCCTTTTGCCTTAACCCAGCATATCCCAAATTCTAGAACTTGTTTCTTCTTGGAATACTTCAAGGCCACCAAATACTCTTGATTTTCTACTAGCTCGCTGGTCATTCCTTCTTAGTCTCTCCATGATTCTCCCGCCCAGACCCCCCACTAACTTGCAGTGCCCCAGAGTTCAGTCCTTGTTTCTCTTTTCTTCTCTATCCTCTTTCACCTGGTGACCTTCCCCATGTCAAGTAATCTTTTTTTGCCTTTTTTTTTTTAAGGGCCACAGCTGTGGCATATGAAGGTTTCCAGGCTAGGGGTCAAATCAGAGCTGTAGCTGCCAGCCTACACCACAGCCACAGCAATGTGGGATCCGAGCCACGTCTGCAACCTACACCACAGCTCTCAGCAACGCCAGATCCTTAACCCACTGAGCAAGGCCGGCAATCAAACCTGTGTTCTCATGGATACTAGTCGGTTTCTCAACGCACTGAGCCACAATGGAAACTCCTATAGTCAAAGAATTTTAAATATTATTTGATGCCTACAGCTCTCAAATTTATTACTTCTGGCCTGACTACCTGGAGTTGGGCTACTCAAATTGCTACACTGACTGGTTCTTCTGGAAAGACAAACTGAAGTCTTGCTCTTCCTCATCAAAGTGCTTTGTGTTTAGTCTTCTCCATCACTTGAAACAAATTTTATTCCTTTAGTGCTCCTGCTAAAAACCTTAACATTGTCTTCTAACTCATATCGCACATTCAATCCACAGGAAATCGCATAGGCTCAACCTTCAAAACAAATCCAGAAGCTAGACACTTCTGTTACTTTCTGTGATACCATCCTTGCTCAAACTGTCATCTTGTATCACCTGGTGATACCATCCTTGCTCAAACTGTCATCTTGTATCACCTGGATTATGGTAACAACCTCATTCTTCCATCCTTATTAACCTTAAGTGTATTTTCAACACAGTGATCCATTTGAATCAAAAGTGAGAGCATGTCAATCTTCTTGTAGCCTTCCAACCCAACGGCCTCCCATTTCAATCAGAGAAAAGCTGTAACTTTTAATTATGTTCTACAGGTCCTGAGACCTGCTCTCTACTACTTCTCTAATCTCATTCGCTATACTCTCACCTTCCCCTCTACTCAGGCCTCCTTACTGTACTTGAGACATGCCTCTGTCTTACAGTCATTGCAACAAGGGCACCCTCTGACTAGAATGGTCTTTCCCTACATACTCAGTGGCTTAATAGCTCCCCATTTCAAGTCTTTTTTCAACTGCTATTTTCTCAATGATGCTTATCTTTATTTGCATTTAAAACTGTACACCAACCTCTGACATTCTAGACCTCCAATTCTATAACTTGCTTTGTTTCACACCCTGACATTTAGCATCTTCCAACATAATATATAATGTATTTACTTATGAACTGCCACTCACCACAGAATGTAACCTCTAAAAGAAATGTTTTCATTAGTTTTATTCACTGATATGTCACAAGCCTCTAGAAATGTCCTTGACACATGTAGGTGCTCTAAATTAATAGATGGACCTTAATTCTCACTGAATTACATAGTTGAAATAAAAACCAAACATCTAAGAGCTTGACTACAATCCTAACCCTGATTACACACCTGAATCACCTTGCAATTTTTATAAGAACACAAAATCCATGGCCCATCTCAGTGGTATAGTTTTAAGGGCATTCTTCCACAGAAGCATTCATGGCTGAAGAGTCTGTGTTTGGGTTAACACTGCCATTAATTAGGATCATGTAGAATAGTTAATAGTTACTCTTAAATAATATTTAGGTCAGGTTTTCACTACTTTCCATGATATCATAGTTTAATTTTCAGTTCTCCCAATTCTTCCAAAATTCAACTAAATTCCACTTGTTGAAATTTTACACCATGTATGAGAATGGAATTTATAAAGACAAAATACTAGTGGGACTGCTTATGTTACAGTCAAGCTTTTCTTGTAATGTTATTCATAAAATAATATTTAAATAGTCATTTGGGGAAAAATCATTTATAGTTTTAATATTTTGACTGTGTTGAATAAATTGAAAAGCAATATTCTAATTATTTACTGAAAGATTGAATTATGCAAAAATTTCACTTATATATGTGGGAGTATTAAGTTTTAAGAGCTACATATTGCAGATATTTCTACTTGTTTTCTAAAACACACTGTAAAATCTCATTAATTGGTATCACTTTGGGGAATACTGTATTTCATTTATAAAATGTTACTTTATTAAACTAGGTATAGCATTCCTTTATAAGTTTCTTAGAGACTTACTAAAGGCATTGCCTTAATGAACAGATAAGATGTACAGGAAGAATGGCATTTCAATTATTTAAAATAAACTGGATAGGAGTTCTCGTAGTGGCACAGCAGAAATTAATCCGACTAGGGACCATGAGGTTACGGGTTCAATCCCTGGCTTCACTCAGTGAGTTAAGAATCTGATGTTGCTGTGAGCTGTGGTGTAGGTCACAGATGTGGCTCAGATCTGGCATTGCTGTGGCTCTGGTATAGGCCAGCAACAACAGCTCCAATTAGACCCCTAGCCTGGGAACCTCCATGTGCTGCAGCTGCATCCCTAAAAAGACAAAAAAAGACAAAACAAACAAACAAACAAAAACAAAAACGCATACAACCGAATATTCCCTATTAACAATAGCCAAGACCTGGAAACAACCTAAACGTCCATTGACAGATGAACAGATAAAGAAAATACGGTACATATTACTCAGCCATTAAAAAGAATGAAATAATGCCATTTACAACAACAAGGATGGACCCAGAGATTATCACACTAAGCAAAGTAAGTCAGAAAGACATAATGCCATTTACAACAACAAGGATGGACCCAGAGATTATCACACTAAGCAAAGTAAGTCAGAAAGACAAAGACAAATACCATATGATATCATGTACATGTGGAATCTTAAATGTGACACAAATCAACAAGTCTACAAAACAAAAACAGATTAATAGATAGAACAGACTTGTGGTTGTCAAGGGAAGGATATGGGGGAGGGAAGGACTGGGAGTTTTGGATTATCAGATGTAAATTATTACACATAGGATGGATAATCAATAAGGTCCTACTGTATAGCACAGGAAACTATATTCAAAGTCTTGTGATAGACCATAATACAAAATAATATGAAAAAGAATATACATATGTATAACTAACTGAGTCACTTTGCTGTAGAGAAATTAAACATTGTAAATCAACTAATTTTAATATTCTTTTTAAAAAATCATAAAGCAATAAAATTAATCTAGGTCTACATGGTAAGAAGATTATTATCTGGTAGGACAGTAAAGGAGACCAAAGAACTATAACTGATAATTCACAATGTAATATACAGATCACTATGGCTCAATTAGTAACAAAAACAGCAACAACCACAAAAATTTAAAGACTTCATATTCAGTTCCAGATCAATTGGAAATTGGAAATTTCGAATGCAGCCATTTTTTCCTATGGAGACATGTGAATCCATTTAACAACCAAACTGTACTATTTAGAACCACATAAACTAAAAATTACTAAAATATCACCTAAAGTATCATGAACTATAACAGTTCTATTTATGAACTGTATACTGTTACCCATACGAAAAGCCAAGGATACTGCTCAGACTTTTTCAACCTTGGCACCATTAATATTTTGGGTTAAATAATTTTTTTATTGGGAATTTAAGGAGAGGGGCTATAATATGTACGATATGATATTTAGAAGAATCAATGGCCTCTACCCAAGAGAAACTAATAGCATCCACCAGCTGTGAAAATCAAACAATGTCCGGAGACATTGTCTAATGTTCCCTGGGGCAAAATTCCCCCTTGGTGAAAACCACCAACATAAGATGAAGGAAGGAAGGAAGGAAGGAAGGGGAAGAGAGAAAGTATTTATCCTAGGCATTCTTAAATAGTTAATAAAACTACATAAAATAAAGGTGAACTTCTACGAGGTAGATTTAAATGTGTTTATTGCAGTTTAAAGATATTTATAAAGAAAAATCTTTTTTTAAACAAAATCAATCTTTTATATTGTAAAAACAATAAACACATCATCCATCTCAGATAAATTCTACTGCTCTTAATAAGAAAAAAAATTAGTATCTTTCTCCTTATTTCTTATTTCTATCTTAAGAATAACACCCTACCTTCCTGCTGTCTCCCAGGAATAAAAACAATGGCAGTCTGTTTTCAGTTTTGAAGGCAAGAGAAGAGCTTTTTCCTCTGACTCTACAGGTGGTTCCTGAAAGTGCTCTCCAGGTGACCTGAGGTGACTGACAAGTCTATTTTGCATTTACAAACAAGTTTAATAGGACCTGCATATTAACAAGAGTAATAATTTGTTATAGCAACCAGAATTAATTTTTGTATCACTTATTACCTACATACTACTCTTTCAAGTTTCTGATTTGATTACCCTCTGGCTTACCATAGACGTAACTGATCGTGCGTCTTCTTCATAATTTACTACTGGAGGTGGCTCCTTCCCATCATTTTCTTGTACTTTTTGCTCTAGCAATTCTTTCTGTGCTGTAAACTTTGCCTCAGTGCACCTCAGCTGCTGGACTGACTGTTTCAGCTCTTCGAGTGTCTGTTTTTGGCTTAGCAGAAGTACAATACTAAAAGAGAACATATTTAATATAAATTATTTCAACTTCAAGAAATGAAGACTCCAAAGCGAACAATATGTGTACATTATGCTCATAATTTCTTTCATTTTCCTCTTTAGAAGAGTCAGTCCTTCAGAATCATAAGACTTATGAAACTAAACAGATTTTGAGTCATCACAGGAGTTATTAAATGTGAGCATTAACTAAATGGAAGGAAATGTTTGGAAGCAAAAACCAAATTCAAGATGCATTCAAATATATTATGATCTATGGCATTCATTTTATTTTACAGCTAAAGCAGTACAGGCATTTAGGTCCAGAAGTATAAAGTCTAAAACGAATTAATATGGCTGAAGTAGAACCTTAATTTATTTCAGATCTCAAATGGAACACAGCTAAAGTCAGATCTGTGCCTAGAGTAAAAAAAAAAATCAAATCAAAGTGACAGCTTGGAATCAAGCTATGTGCATACTGAGAGGGGTGTGTGTTTAGAGTTGGGCAAGGTTTTCTGATGAGGACTGAGGAAATGAGTATAAGTCTCCAAATCTTTCTGAGACCACTATTATAAAGACAGTAGACTTCCTCATCCATCCTTTCCAGAACCACATAGGCCATTGTGACTTTTTAGCCCCTGAAGGCTTCCCCTAATGAAAAGTTCAAATTAATTCACCTACATTAAAGCCACAAGAGAACAAGTGGTGGTGGGAAACACCTCTGGAAACTCTGTCATACACAGTATATTAAAATCTCAAAGAACTACGCCAGGCACTGAGGAAAGTAAGTTAGTAATATGTAAGGGACAATAGATTATAAATCAGGGAAAGCTTCAGAGCTAGAGAATAAGGTCAGAAAATGTTCTCTCTCTCTCTCTCTCTTTTTTTTTTTTTTGGTATTTTTAGGGCCGCACCCACAGCATATGCTGCCCTATTCCACAGCCACAGCAACGCCAGATCCAAGCCGCATCTACGACCTACAACACAGGTCACTGCAATGCCGGATCCTTAACCCACTGAGAGAGGCCAGGGATAGAACCCGCAACCCTAGTCGGATTCATTTCCGCTGCACCAAGATGGGAACACCGATGTTACCTTCTTAAATTACAACTTTTAAGGGTCAATGTAAGCTGAATAAGTAATCATAGACAAAAGGAACACACACTAAGAGAGATTTGTTTATAAATATGTTGCTGATCAATATTTTGAAAACTAAATTCCAATCAAATTGATCAGAGTGCAGCCTCAGTGAATGCGACACAGAAAGCTGTTAATCTCAGTCATGTTGCGACAAGTTTCAGGTGAGTATCTTAACAAAAAAAGAACACAGGTAGATAACTGAGTGAAATTTAGGAAAATATAACTAACGAGTAATTCTATTTACTAAAGAGACCTAGCAATATTCAAAAGACAAACCACTCTAACCTGTGGAGTTCATGGCAAATGCAATGGAGAGGGATACGCCATCCTGTCAGAGCTCGTTAATCAATACTTTCCAAGTAAAATCAACATGGTGTAGTGGACATGGTGTAATTATATTGAATTAGCACAGGTTCGACCTCATGACAATCACTTTGCTTTTCTCATCATCTTCAGTTTTATCATTGGAAAATTTGATAATAACAACAATAATACTTATTTTCAGGCTTGTTTTGACAATTCAGTGAGATACTATTTGAAAAATCATTAGCACAATGCCTACCATTAAGTAATAATTCAGTAAATAGCAATTATCATTTACATCATCATCATTCAACAAACTGTGACCTGTGTTCGATGCGGGTTTTTTTTTGTTTGTTTTGTTGTGTTGCATGTTTTTGTTTGTTTGTTTGTTTGTTTGTTTGGGTTTTTTTTGCTTTTTAGGGCCTCACCTGCAGCATATGGAGATTCCCAGGCTAGGAGTCAAATCGGAGCTATAGCTGCCAGCCACAGCCACAGCCACAGCAATGCAGGATCCAAGCCGCGTCTGTGACCTACACCACAGCTCACGGCAACACCAGATCTTTAACCCACTGAGTGAGGCCAGGGATTGAACCCACGACCTCACAGTTCCTAGTCAGATTCATTTCCGCTACACCACAACAGGAACTCTGGTGACCTGTGTTCTAAATCCACACAGATTTCCTGATAAATTCATGTTGGTTTGTTTGCTAGGTGGTAAGTACTTTTTCACAACAAATTGGTTTTAATTTTTATTTTTCAATGAATCTCTACAGAGAGAGCTGATCTTTGAAACAATCACTTTTGTGAACATAAATCAGTAAGGACAAGTTGCTGGTAAAGATTACACCCAAATGAACCCAAAGCTTCCTGAAGGTTCTTTCTTTACATTTCCTAGCTACCAAAAGAATCACAACAACGAAAACAGCAAATAAACAATTTTAAATGCAAAAGGTAAATCAGCAAAAAAAAAAAAAAAAAATCAAATATATCTGCAAGGTCAGTCCAAAAAAAAAGGTGAATAATTTCACGTGTGGACAAAACCAATAATAAAGTATACCTTAAAATAATAATACTCTAAAACCATTACTGTTACCAGTAGTAGTCTTTTACAAACAAACTTTATGAAGACCAATGTGGGGGAAAAAAAAGCAGTAATAATAATAAAGAATGAAAATCCACTTTTCAAAAATAAAAATGAAATGACAAATATAGTGCAAAAACTAAATATTAAGTGAATACCTGGAAAAAATTTTAAATGCATTTAAAGAAGTAAAAAACATATTTTTTTGTATCATCAGCTATGATAGGCTGAATAACAATCCTTCAAAGATGACCACATCCTTATCCCAGAACATGTGACTAACAAATGTTAAATGACATTTGGAGTTAAATGACAAATAGGAGTTTTCAGGTATGATTAATTTCAAGACAATGAGATGGATTATCAAAGTGAGCCTAGTGTAGTTAATTATAACTATCTGATAAGAAGGAAGCAAGAGGGACAATGTCAGACAATGCAATGCAACTATGGAAAAAGGAAGAAAAGGCAATGTGATGTGGGGCCAAAAGCCAAGAAATGAGGACAGAGTCTAGAAGCTGGAAAAAGCAAGAAAGCAGATTCTCTCCAAGAGCCTCCAGAAGAAATTATCCCTATCTACACAGTGGCTTTAGGCCCATTAGAGTCACATCTCATTTCCAGAAGTGTAAGAGAATAAATCTGTGTTGTTTTAAGTTAACAAGTTTTTGGCAACTTGTTACAAAAGGAAGAGGAAATCAAAACAAATCCTAATGGAGATCATACCCATTTCTGGTTCATTTTAAACGCTGAACTAGAAGAGCTGTACTGTTGGGCCGTAGCCAGTAACAACTAAAACCACAGACTTAAGAGAAAAATAAATAAACAAATTTAGAAACACTATGGATCCAGGAAAAAATGTGAGTTAAATAAGGATGTGAATAAATTTGTTTTAGCAACATTAAATACTAAACAAATAAAGAACACTAAACCATTTTAAAGAAAGTTGAAATATAAGACTTTAAGTTATATATATATTCGCATATATATATACATATCTCTTTAGAGAAAGAGCTCTAGTTTTAAGCACGATTTGACATGGTGTTTACAATCTCTATGTATTACTATTACTTCACCTTTATTTTACCCTGGATAATAAGTAGCATCTTTCGGGAATTCCCCTCTCGGTGCAGCGGAAACGAATTTGACTAGGAACCATGAGTTGCAGGTTCGATCCCTGGCCTTGCTCAGTGGGTTAAGGATCTGGCGTTGCCGTGAGCTGTGGTGTAGGATGGTGGCTATAGCTCCAATTAGATCTCTAGCCTGGGAACCTCCATATGCCATCAGTGTGGCCCTCAAAAGACAAAAAAATAAATTAATTAAATTAAATAAAATAAATAGCATCTTTCAAAATGATCAACACAATGGAGAAAAGATGGTATTTTCAATAAATGGCGTAAGAAACCATGTGTAAAAAAATGAATCCAGACACTGACTTTACACCATTCATAAAACTAACTCAAAACAGATCACAGACATAAATTTAAAACATCAAACTATAACACTCCTAGAGGATAACAATGGAGGAAATCTAGACAACCACAGATATGCTGATGACTTTTTAGCTATAATGCCAAAGACACAATCCATGAAATAAATAATTAATAACCTGAATTTCCTCAAAATTAAAAAGTTCTGCTCTGCAAAACACCATGTCAAAAGAATAAGAAGATAAGCCATAGACTAGGAGAAAGATTTACAAAAGACACATCTGATAAAGGACTGTTATCCAAAATATACAAAAATCTCTTAAATGTCAACAATAACAACAACAACAAAAAAAAACCTGATTTAAAAATGGGTCAAAGACCTTAACAAACACCTCATCAAAGAAGATACAGAGATGGCAAATAATAAGCACATGAAAAAAAAAATGCCCCACATCATATGGATCAGGGAACTTCAAATTAAAAGAAAAATGATAGTATAATACATTTATGAGAATGGCCAAATTCCAAAACACCAAATACTGGTGACGATGCAGAGCAACAAGAACTCCCACTCATTGCTGGCAGAAATACAAAATGGTACAGCCACTCTGGAAAACAGTTTGGAAGTTTCTTACAAAACTAAACATACTCTTACCATATGATCCAGCGACACACTTCTTGGTATTTACCCAAAGGAGCTGAAAACTGATGTCCACATAAAAACCCAAACAGGGATGTTTACAGCAGCTTTATTCATAACTGCCGAAACTTGAAAGTAACCAGTATGTCCTTCAGCAGATGAATGGACAAATAAACTGCAGTTCATCCAGACAATGGAATATTTTTCACTGCTCAAAAGAAATAAGCTACCAGGCCACAAAAAGACATGGAGGAAACCTACATGTACATTACTAAGTGAAAGAAGCCAATTTGAAAAGGCTATATAATGTGATTCTAACTATGAGACATTCTGTATTAAGGAAAAAACTCTACGGAGATAATAAAAAGGTCATTGGCTGCCAGCAGCTGGTGATGAAGGGAGAGATGAATGTGTGAAGCATGGAAGATTTTAGTGAAAAATACTCTATATGGAACCATAACGACAGATACAGGTCATTATATATTTATTCAAACCCATAAAATATTCAATACCAGAGTAAAACCTAAAGTAAACCTTGGACCTAGGAGATTCATCAATTGTAATAAATGTAATAAGTGATGTCGATAATGGGGGAAACTATGGAATCTGTAGGAGAAGAGGTATACAGGAAATCTCTGTACCTTCCCCTCAATTTTGATGTAGAACTTAAACTCCTCTAAAAATTAAGTATTAATTTTTAAAAATGATATATCACTATGCATCTATTAGAACAGTTCAAATAAAAAATAGTGACAATACCAAATGCTGGTGAGGATGAGGAGAAAGTCATCACTCACTCATTGCTGGTGGGGATGTATGATGGTACAGTCACTCTTTAAAAACTAAAAATGCAATTACTATAGCACTAGTAATTATACTCCTGGATATGTATCTCTAAGAAATTAAAAGTTATGTTCACACAAAAAACCTCTACATGAATGTTTGAAGCATCTTTATTTGCGACAGCCAAAAGCTGGAAATAAGCCAGATACCCTTCTGGTTTGGTATAGCTATACCAAAGGAAGAATGATCAAAGTATGGTAGAGCTATACTGTCATGAGTTGAATGGTGTCCTCCAAAAAGACCTATTCAAATCCTTACCCCAAGAACCCCAGAATGTGATCTTATTTGGCAGCAGGGTTGCTGCAGATATGATTAGTTAAGATGAGGTCATACTGGAGTGGGTGGACCCTTAATACATATAACTAGCGCTCTTTGAAGAAGAAAAAAAATCTGGATACAGAGAAGAGACATACAGGCAGAACACTATATGAAGATGGAGGCAGAGATTGGAGAGATGCTCCTACAAACCAAGGAATGCCTAGAACTGCAGGCCACCAGCAAAAGCTAGTACAGAGGCATGGAAGAGATCTCACTCAAAGCCCAAAAGAAACCAGCCTGCCAACACCTTACTTTAGACTTTTGGCCTTCAGAACTGTGAGAAAATAAATGTATGTCTTTGTTTATTCTGCCCAGGTTGTGGCACTTCATTATGGCAGTCCTAGGAAACTAATATATCTACCATGGAATACTACTTAAGAGTAAAAAGGAGTCAAATATCTGTATGAATCTCCAGAGAATTATCGTAAGTATAAAAAGACAATCTCAAAGGCTGGGGGAAAAATGTAATTGTAATGTATACATGTAAGGATAACCTGACCCCCTTGCTGTACAGTGGGAAAAAAAAAAAAAAAAAGACAATCTCAAAGGGTTATATATGGTGTGACTCTATTTACCTAACATTCTTGAAGACAAAACTATAGAAATGGAAAACATTAATTGTTGCTGGGATTTAGGAGGGGTAGGAGATAGAAGGTAGTGCAGCTATAAAAGTGCAAAATGAGGATCTTGCAGTGATGAAAATGTTCCATATCATGACTTTATCAATGTTATTATCTAGATTATGACGTTATATTATAGTTTTACAACATGCTACCATTAGGGAGACCTGAGTATAGGATTTAGGGGATCTCTCTGTATTAATTCTTCCAACTACATGCTAATTATAATTATTTCAAAATTTAAAAATATAATTTAAAAACATGTATCACTGCTGTTGCATCATACATCCTGTGGTAACATGAAGTTTTCATTACATCGTAAGCCTTACATTCCTATACAATCTGTTTTGGAAACAGGTCCTTTTTTATTCTTCCTTGGGAGTTCTAAGTATCTATTATGTCACATTAGCAATCAATTAGACTTTATGAGACACTATTCTAACACCAAGAATAAAGTAAAAAAATAAATTTCATGGAGTTCTCATTGTGGCTCAGCAGTTAACAAACCCAGCTAGTATCATGGGGATGCAGGCTCAATCCCCGGCCTTGCTCAGTGGGTTAAGGATGAGGCATTGCTGTGAGCTGTGGCCTAGGTCACAGACAAGGCTCTGATCCTGCGTTGCTGTGGCTGTGGTGTAGAATGGCAGCTGCAGCTCTGATTTAACCCCTAACCTGGGAACCGCCATCTGCCATGGGTGTGGCCCTAAAAGACAAAATTAATTAATTTTTCATGGCTTTTAGTTTAGTGTTGTTTTTTTTTTAAACAATGAGATTTGAGGGAGGTATATGCCCTATTGCATAGCTCTTGGCCCAACTTTTTTAGTCAATCTATCTGATCACGAAAACAATGAGCAACATTAGGGTCATCCAATTAATCTCACTGAGCTCTATGTATAATGATCATTTCAAATACATTACTATCATGATTTTGTTCAATAATTACTTTTTTAAAAGTATTTCTGTGATCACTATATAACATGCTATAAAATTATTTTATATATTTATAACACCACTGAACAAGCTAGCTATATTTATTTCAACATGAAAAAAATGCATACCAGATGCACAGGTAGCCACAAATAAATTTAAAACGTGGAAGGGATTCGGACTTTCACATGTACCACTTACTCCCTCTGACTACTCTTTCCATGTATTCTTCATATGGAGGGCACCTTCTGTCTTTCAAGCCTCAGCAAAAATGCCATTTCCTAGAAGATCCCCAACTACCTACCTTAAGTGGGTGCTCCTCTGTTACTCTTCTATCTGAACTTTGCATTTCATAGCAATTATCGCAATTTTTAATTCCTATTTTATATTAGTCTGCTCTACAAAAAAGTAAGCTTCAGGAGACCTATAACCATAAATGTCTTACCTTTCACTGTATTCAGAGCACCTGGTGGATATGCGATAAGTATTGTTTAATGAACTCCCTATTTACATAGCACATTTTAAAATATATGTAATCTAAAAATTCTGAGACAAATATGAAAGGTCCCTGAATTTGCAAACCAGAACAATAGTCCAGATAATTCAAGTATTACCTTCATTATAAGCTAGATTTGAATCTTTGCAAGTCTCTTAAAATACCTGGCCCTGAGATATTACATAATTTGAAAGACCCAGAAGTTGAATCAAATGATGTCTTAAGTTTCTGTATGGCTATAAGGGTTATGATTTTATTACATATAAAGTATTTTTAAGTACTGGGTAATAATGGTACAGAACAATACAAACTTGAATAATCATTCACTTTTGGGAAGCCAAACTAAGCATTAAAACCAATAATAACATTACCAGCTCTATACGCCAATGAGTCATAAATGACATATGCTTGGTATATTTTCCCATAAACTATTTTCTCATATAGTAGTCAAGGATCATAAATCTGGAGAAGATTGATATTACTTTCACTTGAATAAATATGCTTTGGAAGTAAGGAGTAAAGATATGTATACCAGAGTGACACTTGTGTTGTATTAAAATGAAACCATTTCAAATGATTGGTTTTATTCCTTTTTTTATTTTTTAAATAAAATTTTGCAATAGCTAGACTTCACCTGAGACCTGCATTATTTATATAAGTTAAAATTCTGTGTTTCTTTTCTTTTCTTTTTTTAGGGCCACAGCTGCAGCACATGGAAGTTCTCAGGCTAGGGGGTGAATTGGAGCTGCAGCCGCTGGCCTATGCCACAGCCACAAATGCCAGATCTGAACCACATCTGTGACCTACACTGTAGCTCACGGCAACACTGGATCCATAACCCACCAAGCAAGGCCAGGGATAGAACCTGCACTGTCATGGATACTGGTCAGGTTTGTAATCCACTCAGCCACAACAGTAACTCCTAAAACTCCGTGTTTCTGAATTTAATGTCACATAAAAACCATTCTTTAAGTTCATTTTTCACTTTATTTTATTAAATTATAGACATCAAAACTATCAAATGATTTCTCATGTGGCTTAAATTTTTTGGTGTTATTACAAGATGTTTTGGAGAAATTTATGTTAAATTCACATTTAAAAGTTTTTTTGTTTGTTTGTTTGTTTGTTTGTCTTTTTGCTATTTCTTGGGCCGCTCCCGCGGCATATGGAGGTTCCCAGGCTAGGGGTTGAATCGGAGCTGTAGCCACCGGCCTACGCCAGACCCACAGCAACAAGGGATCCGAGCCGCGTCTGCGACCTACACCACAGCTCACAGCAATGCCGGACCCTTAACCCACATGAGCAAGGGCAGGGACCGAACCCGCAACCTCATGGTTCCTAGTCAGATTCGTTAACCACTGCGCCACGACGGGAACTCCCACATTTAAAAGTTTTAACATTTGACGCTCATATATTTCTATGGGAACAAAAATGCTATTTCTGTTAAGTAAAAAAATTCATGTAATTCTACTACTTTGGTAAAAAGTAAATATCTAACATAGGATTTTTTAGTATTTGATAAAATGTAATTTTGTTTTATTGTTTTTATTACATTTAACTACCATGATATATGAATATAACAAAGTCTATAGAAGAAAAATAAATCTGTTTTTAAAACTAGATAAAAATTGCTTTAGGAGTTCCCATCATGGCTCAGCAGTTAACGAACCTGACTAGTATCTATGAGGATGCGGGTTCGATCCCTGGCCTTTGGAAGTGGGTTAAGGATCCAGCATTGCCATGAGCTATGGTGTATGTGGCAGATGCGGCTCAGATCCCTCGCTGCTGTGGCTATGGCATAGGCGTGCAGCTACAGCTCTGACTCGCCCCCTAGCCTGGGATCCTCCATATGCTGTGGTGCAGCCCTAAAAAGACAAAAAAATTGCTTTAAATTACATAAGCATATCTAAATATATGTAGACATATATACATATACACATAAAAATGGGAAATACTTCAAAAATATGAAGAAAATGAAATGCAAACACTTAACCTAGAATCCCTTTCAGACTATTTGTTTAGCAAAATATTTTAACAACTAATTCAAAGACAAACTTTAACTCTACCAATCTCTAATGAGATTTCATAATGACTGCTTAGTTATATAAATATACTTAACATTTTTAAGATTATACCCTGAAATTAACAATAATACCTCCATGGTCACAGAAGGCTAATAGAACTTGGGTTAAACAGGACTCATTACCTGAACTGCTTGAGGTACTTATCCCTTCTCATGTATTCTCCTAAAAATATTATTAAAATCATAAAATAAAGAAATTGCTATGATCAAACAGACAGATGCTTTGGAGTCAGGAACTCATGCATTTTCTATCACTTACTACATACGTAAGCTATCTAAATTCTCTAAGTCCTAAAAGTAAAAATCCAGGTAATTATATGGAAAGCATAGTGAAGATAATTTTCAGTGAAATTAATATACATAAAACATCTCGCATAATATGTAGAAAGTGCGAACCCAAGAGATATTATTTCCCATATGTCCACTACCTTTTAAGCCTCCCCTCCTCTACTCCCATTCTCATCTTCTGATAAGTATAAATAGGTGGAGGAATGTGGATCACTGATTATGCAGATGAAGAGATAAAGATATGAGTCAAGAAAATATACCCCCAAAAAATCAAAGGATTTTACAATTTCTAGGTTAAAATAACCCTTAAATATTCCCTCTTCCAACAACACATAGTCAAATATGCTGCTTAGAGGGTCAGCAGTTCTCTTGTATTTCTCTATATCTACTAAATTTTTAAACAGGAGTCATTTCCAATGTGTGCATTTACAAGACTGTAAAAAGTAGAACTACTTGGTCATCTGTAAATATGTGAAGATTCATTTGCAAATACAGAAAGGCAAAATATCATTTTTTTTAAATCTTATATGTGCAATGGACAACAAATTTTATTTTTATAGTCCAAATAGAATCTTCTGTTGATGCAATACAGAAAATCTTCAGATTTATTAAAGTGGTGTCCAGAGTAACTCAAATTGTCCTGTTCTTACCTTTAAAAAGCTCATCAATTTCAATGTGATACTGAAGAGCCACAGTATATAAGTGGGTGAGTTAAGCTACTAATATTGAGTTATATAATAGGATAGATGAGGTTGCCATTCACTGAAATTAAAAAAAAAAAAATACTGAGAGTGAACTAGGTTGGGTTGGGTTACATTAGGTTTTGTTTGTTTGTTTGTTTGTTTTACTTTTTAGGGCCGCACCCACAGCATATGGAAGTTCCCAGGCTAGGGGTCAAATTGAAGCTGCAGCTGCCATTCTACACCACAGCCACAGCAACGTAGGATCAGACCTGCATCTGTGACCTACACCACAGCTCATGGCAAAGCTAGATCCTTAACCCACTGAGCAAGGCCAGGAATCGAACCCACAACCTCACGGTTCCTAGTTGTATTCATTACCGCTGCACCACAACAGGAACTCCATATTAAGATTTTTAATTCAGCTTTTTCAACATCAGAAATTTAGGGTACTTCCAAGTCATCCAAGGAGGCATGTCATGTAGGCAATTAATCACATGGCCAGAGAGTTCAAAGAAGAAATGTTAGAAAGAGAATAAACATGGGTGATCTTCAAGGAATCGCCTAGGAACAGAGTGCAGGGAGGAGAGTAACATAGCCTTGAGCCATGCCTTTGAATAACTGGGAGAATGAGCTAATAAAGAAGGAGTGGCCAAAAAGAGGGGAGTAAGATCTGGCATCTTGGGTCCCGAAGGCCAAGGGAAAAAAGAAGAACATAAAGTCGACTGTGAGAAGGTCAAGTAAGATAGTTGTTAAATTTAGCACTGTGGAGGTCACTGATGATCTTATGGATACCTATTTCAACAAAGATGGGGCACGAGCCAGGTATCTGTGGGCTGAGTACTAAGTGAAAGTTGAGGAAATGAGTGAGCATTATCACTCTTATAAGAGGTTTGACTAAGAAAAGAGAAGGCAAAGACAGGTAGTTGAGGGAGAATACAGAGATTAAAGAAGGATTATCCAGGGTGGACAGAGAGGTAGAGATTATTTTTAGGAGTCAAGATTTAAGAATATTTAAAAAGTAAGCACAGGAGTTCTCTTGCAATGTAACAGGCCAAGGATCTGGCATTGTTGTTGCAGAGGCCTGGGTTACTGCTGCAGTGCGAGTTCAGTCCCTAACCCAGAAACTTCCACTTACTGCAGATACAGCCAAAAAATACAAAAATAAAAAGTAAGCACATAACCCAGGCCATAAAAAATGATGAACATAATACATGAAATACTGTAAAATTTCTAGGAAAGCAAGAGATGACAGGATACAAAAATAAAAAATAAAATAAGCGCAAGAAATAGGAAAAGGAACAGATCCTCTACGAGTAAGGAAGGAGAACTGGTACAAATGTGGTGAATTTAGATACCTCATTCCAAAAAATAAGGCATTTGCCACCTGATGATTCTAATTTTTTCTGTAATGTAAGAGAGATCTATCTACTGACTATGATGGGAGATAAAATGGGACTGGAGATTTGAGAGAAGTAGAAAAATATTGGAAAAGTTGTGTACAAAGAAAGAGTAAGTATTGACCATAGAAATCCTACACATCATAATTTTCCTGAAAGCCTTCACAAATCAAGCCAATCGTGAAAGCATGAGAGCAAGAAATGTATACATTCTAAGCAAGGATTAGAGAAACTGTACCAACCTCATTGGAGATGCAAACAATGACCAAAGTCAGATTAGAAATTATAATTTTAGATCAAAAGGCAAACTTCAAAATGGTAGAATACATAATTATTAAAACCAGTAAAGGGAGTGGGATGTACTGGGAGTTTGGGGTTAGCACATGCAAACTATTACACTTGGAGTGGATAAGCAACGAGATCCTGCTGTATAACACGGAGAACTCTATCTGGTCAATGTGATGGAATATGGTGGAGGATAATGTGAGAAAAAGAATGTGGGTGTGTGTATATACACATGTGACTGGGTCACTTTGCTGTATAGCAGAAATTGACAGAACAATGTAAATCAACTATAATAGAAAAAAATAAAAACCTAAACCAAAAAACTCTGTAACTAAAACCACTGCCGTTTCCTCTGTATCTATAACCCGTATCAAACACTCCTTAGTTACCCCAACATATTAAATCTCAAACATTTGAAATAAAAAAAAGAAATCAGTAAGAACAAGAGTATTCCAAAACAATAAATAAAATCAGAGGATCCATGAAAATGTTTACAGATTCAGAAAATGAGAAAAACAATAGTACGACAAAAATATCACAGCAAATTTCAGAAAGATTTTTACAGGTAAAGCAGACTGCTGTCTTCTAATAAGTTGGTTTGCTTTCATCTAACACAGTAGAAGCCAATTTCTAGATAACACCGGCCTGTCATTTTCATAACGAGGAATTCACAGGGAATCTGGTGGACAATGATGAGGGAAAGTAAAAATAGTTTTTAAAAGGGTTTTTGGAAAATAGTTCAAACCGTTAAAGCACTGAGACATATGATCAGTATGTTATACTGATAAAATAAAAACATAAAATCACTCTTCAAGAATCCTAGAAAGTAACTCAACTATACATAGTTTTATACTAAAAATGAAATTTCAGGAGTTCCTGTCGTGACTCAGCAGTTAATGAATCTGACTAACATCCATGAGGACACAGGTTTGATCCCTGGCCTCACTCAGTGGGTTAAGGATCCAACATTGAGGTGAGCTGTGGTGTAGGTCACAGACATGGCTTGGATCCTGTGTTGCTGTGGTTGTGGCGCAGGCTGGCAACTGCAGCTCCAATTTGACTCCTAGCCTGGAAACCTCCATATGCTGCAAGTGCGGCCCTAAAAAGCAAAAAAGAAAAGAAAGAAAAAAAAAAAAGAAGAAAATGAAATTTCAGCTTCTAGAAATTTCAGGTTCATAACACCATGTATTTGAAGTTTTTCTCTGAAATTACATCAATTAAACTTTCTTCCATCAAATTAGTTTTGTTTTACTCACTCAGACTTCTTTTCATAGGTCTTAGAAGATTCCTCAATTCTCTTCTCTAGCTCCAGCACAGCTTCTTCCTTATTTAAAAGCATCTGCTGTGTCTGCATAAGTTCTTCTGCTAAAGTTTTCAACCTAGAATGAACAGTTTCCTCATTATCAATAAATACATTAATTACACACATTTCACATACACACAAAAAAAAGCATTCATACAACTAAAGCTGCGATGTCCAAAACAGTAAGCACTATAATTGAGTTTAAATTCAATAAGAGTAAAATTTTAGTTCCTCAGTTGAATTAACCACATTTCAAGTGCTGAACAGACATGGTGTGGCTAATGGCTATCTCAATGGACAGTTCAGAAAAGAACATTTCAGTAATCACAGTGAGTACTCTTGGGTAGTATGTTTTAGAGAGTCTCACTTCATCAAATAAAAAGAGAAAAACAGAAACAGAAAATGAAGAAAGAGGAGAGCACAAAAGTGAAAAATACCTGTCATCTCCCAGGAAGAATATAGAGTGAAGTAACCATAGTTTTTGTTTTCAGACTAGCATGTATTTACACTCTGGCTTTGCTACTTTTTAATCTGAGATGCAGGCAATTTGCTTAAGCTCGTTAATCTATTTTCTCATTTGTATTTTGGATACAGCAATCCTTGCTTCAGTGTATTGTCTGGATGATCAAACACACTAATATATAAACAACAACTGGTTCTAAGTAGGCATTTGAGTAAATGGCATCTAGTATTATCTGCATGAGTTATATCATTTAATCCTTACAACAATGCATGAGACAACCTTATTTTAAAGAAAAGAAAGTAATGCTTAGTCACATGGCAATTTAAATTGACATAAGCTATTTCTATTTTAACATATCATAATAATGCTTTAGGGATATTTTCTGTATAGATTTGAAGATAATTAAATACACAAAATTAATATATACCCAAGACCAGACAATTTTGGTTAAACAAAATGCATTTAGTCCTGAATAAAAATATTTCTACCATAAAAACACACAGCTATCACGTCACTTTAAAATGTTTATGGTCAGCCTTTTAAAGTAAAACATGCAACCCAAAAATATACAAAAGAAAATTTTAAATAACCCAAGTATATGACAAATTAATTTTATTTATAAAGAGATGACAAAGTCAAAAGTAAAAGTCAAACTTTGAGGAAACACTTGCAATGGAAATTATAAACAAAAGCCCATGTAGAAAAACTCTTAGAAAAAAGACAACCTAATATGAAAATGGACAAAGAACAGAACTGGAAGTTCATTAAGGAAAATTCACATGACCATTAAGCACATGGAAATATCTGCAACCTAACTCACAATTAAAATATCTGCAGATAACATAAACACTAAGTTATTTTTCACCTACTAAAACTGACAAGCATGAAAAACATGATGCCTGCAGAAGGAGGGAAGAAAAAAAGGAAGAAAGACACACACCCTGCTGACATGACAAAACTGGCACAAATTTTTTAGAGGTCAACTTGAAATTGTCTCTCAAACTCCAAATTAGAATATTTTTCACTATCTAAAAATCTGTCTTACCAAAATACAATGTGCACACAATTAGTTCATATCAGGATGTTTGCTGCAACATTGTTTAGAAAACAAAAAGCTAGAAAACATTTAAGTGTTCATCAGCAGGGGAATAGCTAAATATATTTTAATCCATTTAAGATACAGAATAACATGTAGTCACTAAAAAGAGTGAGATGTACACATAAAACATTCTTCCTAGAAAGAGTTTTAAATTAAAAGGCATGATGCAGAAAAAATATACATAGCATGGTTCCATTTATATCGAAATAAATGCATGTGTATATGTGCTACTGACAGAATTGTAGTCCCTCAAAATTCCTATGTTGAAATCCTAACCCCCAATGTGGTGGTATCTGGAGATGGGGCCTTTTAGGAGGTAATTAGGACTAGATGAGTTCATGAGGGTGGAAGCACCAGAGAGTTGCTCATGTTCACGCTCTCTCTCTCCAAGTTGTAGACAAAGAGATTCATACGCATGCACAAGAAGGCAGCAATCTACAAGCCAGAAAGAGTCTCACCAGGACCCCACTAGGCCAATACCTTGACATCTAACTTCTAACATCTGGAACTGTGATCAATACACTGCCACTGTTTAATCCACCCATTTATGGTATTTTACTACAGCAGCCAGAGCAAACTTAAACACTACATATATATGTATGTGTGGAAAAGAACCAGATTACTACAAAATCAACTTGTATCATCATTCTGAGGAGTGTGGGATTGGGATGGAGGATGATTCAAGGACAAAAAAAGCCTCTTGTAATTTATTCATATTATTTAAATCTCATAACAAAAATGAATTTGATTTTTAAATTATTGAATAATAGATAATAGAGATGGAAGAGGCAGAAAAACTATGAGATGTTATCAGAAGAACTCAAAAAAAAATAGAAATCCAGATTATTTCATCTATGTTCAGAGGTAAGCAAATAATAAATCTCAGTAGGTTTCTGAGAGCATTATGCTATTACAGCAAAACACAGTCAATGATGCTTATAATAATGATCCAGAATCACAGGGAAAGGTTAAATTAAGATAAGTATTTTTATTTAAGAATATACATATATTTAGGAAGCATACATCAAATCTAATAAGATTATTGTGTTGAATTTGATGGAACTATAAGCTTTGGTTATCTAGAAAATTCAATTGTGTGGAAAGTTCCTATTTGACTGCTAGATACAGAAAGCATTACCGTAGTAAAATTAGAGGTCATTCTCAGGAAAGTTACCTTGCAACTTCTAGTTACAAGTTACTTATTAATGACTATAAATATATAAGTAAATAACACTCACACATAATGCTTTGCTCTTTATAAAACTCTGCCCTATATATGATCTTATTTAATCCTCATGAATCTGGAACACAGGACCCTACTTCTATACCTGTCCCAATTCCAATCTAGAGATAATCAAGACCAGCTTCTTGCCACTGCCTTGGCCATGTTGTGTCAAAGCTGAATTTGATAGAAAGTTCTTTCCCTCTGTCATTTTCCTCTCCTCTGTTCGGTCTTTAACTTCTCTCTCCTTGCCTTTCTCTATGCTCTTGTCTTCCTGCTCAATTTTCCATTCATCTCCCTTCTCAGTTCTTCATTCATTCAAACAGGTGCTCACTAAGCACATACCTTGTGTCAAGCATTCTGAGAGACACTAGGAGTACAACAATTAAGACTTTTGGCTTCAGGAAACTTACAGGCTAGTAGAAGAGACACCCAACTTTTTCCTCCAACCCTCTCTCTTCTTCTTTCCTCTCTTTGACTATGACTGTTTCTTTCCCTAGTTTGTTCTCAATTTTTCTCACTGTACCATATCCTCCACTCCATCCTGAAATAAATACACAGTCCCACCAAACTGTAAGATGCAGAGACTGCACGGCTTACTCTTCACAGCACATGCCTTATACTTAGCACAGTGTCTTGTACAGAGTATGTGCTCAACTCAGTTCTCTATGTCCTCTTTTCTCGTTAGAAGTTCGCACATTAAGGTTTTTCTGCAATTCCCTCACAACTCCCAAGACTCTCCTGATCCCTACCATTCTGAATTATCTATAAAGTGAAACCAAAGAGCTACCTCAAGGTGGGAACAGCACAATTTACAACTTTCACCCACTGTATGGGCTAAACCAATATATGAACCACTACTGCAGTGAGGCAAGTTTTAATTCTCTATGTGTATAATTAGCACAGAGCAGACTCCTTTCATGAAAAATTTTATCATCAAGCTAATTACTTTACCTTACCAAATCAAAGTCAGAGAATTATTGGTATTTACAACTCTACATCTCTATTGTATTTTATAAAGCATCTTACTCTGATATAACAGATACCAGGTCCAGAACCAGACATCTTCAGGTTCAATATTTACTGAGCTTTTCTAAACTTCCATTTCTTCCTAATAAAAATGGAAATTAATTTAATACCTAACTTAAACGGTTCCTTATAACTATGATGCATATTTTTAAAGTTTCTAGTATAGATTTTGAAGCACAGCATGTTCTCTAAAAATGCAACTTCATATAATTAACCAATTTTAATTTTCATAAGAAACATTTTTTGGAAAAGTATATTTAGTCTCCTACTTTTTTATTTATTTTTATTTTATTTTTTATTTTTTTTGTCTTTTTGCCTTTTCTAGGGCCGCTCCCATGGTATATGGAGGTTCCCAGGCTAGGGGTCGAATTGGAGCTGTAGCTGCCGGCCTACGCCAGAGCCACAGCAACACAGGATCCGAGCCACATCTGCAACCTACACCACAGCTCATGGCAACGCTGGATCCTTAACCCACTGAGCAAGTCCAGGGATCCAACCCACAACCTCATGGTTCCTAGTCAGATTCGTTAACCACTGAGCCACGACGGGAACTCCCATATCATTTTTATAACAAAACTTACTATTATTCCCATCATCACAGGCAGAAATGAAGTACAGAGAGGTTAATCTTGTCTAAGTTCACAGAGCTCATAAGTGAAAGACCTTGTATGAGAGCCCTGGCAGCTTAGATTCTAAGTCCATGATCTTAACAACTAATATCCTGTATCTTAGTAATTCCACTTCATAGAAGTGGAGGTGTAAATACAAGGATGTCTACTGTGCGACTACTCATACTCGCAATAACCAAAGTTGTGTTTACCATGATACTGATGACACATAACCTTCAGGCATCTCACTTGCATGATGCCATCCAGGGCCCTGGGCTAAATTTTGTATATATAAATTGGCATGGTATTTCTTTTAGATGTTCCCCCCACCTCCTCCAAATCTTCTAAGCTTCAGGTGCAACAAAACTACATCTACTCCTGGCAATAGGAAAAACTAGAGATAACATGAATGTCCACCTATAAATAACCAGTGAATTATGTTACATACATGAAAGCAGTAAAACATTGTATATACTATTAAGATTTCATATATGTTAAGGAAAGTAGGCGATGCAAAAAAGTATGCATAGACTAGCTCCACTTAGGTAAATAAAACAATTTATATACATTCATAGGCTTGTATATATATTCTGGAAATATAAACTTTTTCATGAATTCACAATGGAAGGTTGAAATGGTATCTATAAAAAAGAGAGAAAACTTAGATTTTCATTGTATACCATTTTTTAAGATTTTGCAGATTTTATCATCTACATGTATTAGCTATATATAATATATATTTTGGCTTTTCAGGGCCGCACTTGCTGCATATGGAGGTTCCCAGGCTAGGGGTCTAATTGGAGCTACAGCTGCCGGCCTATGCCACAGTCATGGCAACACCAGATCTGAGCCCCATCTGCAACCTATACCACAGCTTATGATCGAACCCGAAACCTCATGGTTCCTAGTCAGATTTGGTTCCACTGCACCACAACAGGAACTCCCAGTTAGATAATTTTTTTTTTTTCAGTTAGATAATTTTTAAAGATACCATTGCATTTAAGGCTACAAAAGCCAAGAACAATTATAACCTCAATTTTATATATCCAATTTTATATCCAAAATTATATATATCCAAAATTATATCCAATTTTATATCCTCAATCCATTTGCCATTATAATTATCTAAATCTTCTACTACTCTTAAAGAGACCCAACTTCTAAAAATTATAAATTACAAATTCCTAATACTGTCACATTAATTGTGACATTTGGGTTAATAAAAAAAAAACCAAACAGATAAGTGTTACAGTTGCCTGAAGTAACTTTTCTGACAATTCTCCTTTCTAACTGCCATATAAACTGAAGAAATAAACCATCTCGTGCCATCTCTTTCTTAAAATATAATTGCAGCAGAAGAACAGTTCATGAAAGACCTTCTCTCCCATGATACAAATCTTTATTAGCATTTTGCATGATTAAACAGAAGAGCATGGCTCCTAATCAACCAAGCAAAAGTTACGAGTTTCTGTTAAAAATATTTCTCTCCGAATATACAACCTAATCCACCTTGACACAATAAATCCACCTTTAACCAAACTGTCCTTCTAAGGCATCATCTGCCTTTTAACATCTTACATATTTCCCAATCTTTCCAACTCATCTCACTCTAAAGGTATTCCCCTAACACAGTGTGATATAATTGCAGTATATGTTCAACCAAAGACAAAAAGTGAAGTAAGATGATAAATGAGAACAGCAAAAAACAGACAACATAAAACCAAAGTCCTGCTTAAAATGTGAAAGTACTATAGTATCTGTCATTCCACTGATTGACAAGGTTTGATTCAGACCTTGAATGGGTTCTAATGGGTTAAACTGGTATCATTCCTTACAAAAGGAGCCAGCAATCATTTTCTGTAAAGGTTTGGGGAGTAAATGTTTTAGGCTTTGCTCCCAAGAAGCAAAATCAAGGATAGGTAAGTATTAACATAATAAAAGAGAAAAATATTCACAAATATTTTATTAACATCCAAAAATAATATAAAATTAATATAATAATTATACTATTTAAAATATAATAATTGCATACAATCTATAACACCAGTCCACTAATGAGAAGGACAGAAATCTTTTGAGCGTGTTATTATTTCCTTTCACTGGGATTCAATGTTGGTGCATATCAACAAAGTCAACTATAATGTTCACTTGTTAATGAGATATGTAATAAGATTTTATGTATTTTTCTAGAAAAGTATATTTTTACAGAGATGGGTACTACCAAATACCAGTATCAATCCATGTGTACATTTTAATTGAGCATATTTATTTCTTAGCAGGCATTTATAAAAGTATATTGCATGCTTTTTAACATGGTATCACATTGGAGAGTCATCACTTCTCATTGAAAGTTAGGTGAGAACTCCTCAACTGCAGAGTTAAATGGATTTTTAAATATTAAAATATTTGTACTGAAGTTCAAAATTCACTGCTGGAAATGTAGTTTGAGCTCAAAAAATACAAAAACTACAAATTTGGTGGGAATGGTGATTTTTTGTTTTTTTCTTTTTCGGGTTGCATCCACAGCACATGGAAGTGCCCATGCTAGGGGTCAAATCAGAGCTGCAGCTGCCGGCCTACCCCAGAGCCACAGCACCATCAGATCTGAGCCGCATCTGCCACCCACAACCCAGCTCACAGCAACTTTGGATCCTCAACCCACTGAGCCAAACCAGAGATGGAACCCATATCCTCATGGATACTACTTGGGTTTGCCACCACTGAGACACAACAGGAACTCCCATGATGGGAATGGTGATCTTGCTTCATATTTAATGTTTGACAGTACAGGAAATATACACAACAGCCTGATATTACTTGGGAATCAAATAACATTAATGGTCATCTAAACGACTTTACCACAGCAAAGTTCTATATATAAGCATTATTATCTTATAATTTTAGATTAAATTCATTAGAGCTAATTTCCGAAGTTTTTAGAATTCAATGTTCAATAACAGTGCTTAAGGGAAATTCTAATTATTAGAAAATTACCAATCTTGGCTCAGAGTTCAAAAAAAAAAAATCACAATAAAAATCACAATTTAGAATTACCAGTTCTAAATCATCAAAGTCCTATAATGATAGGCCAAGTCAGGACATTCAGTTTCAATTTCTGACAAAAATTCATTGAACTAATGATAGTCAAGTCCGTAAGAGTAAATGAAGTTCACTGTTGACATTATTGGTTCAATCACCACATGATTAGATTAAAACATTTTCCACGAAGTGCCTGCTATTGAAAAAAATAATGAATAACCATAGGATTTAGATATCTAACATTTTCACAAGCTCTGTAAATTTATTCACTAAATATCTTTCTAATCAACACATGTTTTTAATACCATCGGCTGTAATACATCTGAACAGATTCCACCTCAGTTTGTACTGGATTAATGTTTTCTCAACTCTGTTGAAAATATTCTTGTTTGTAGTTGATCCACACAGGCTATTCATTGAAAGTAATTCTTCGGTCACTTCAACCTTGGTATTGACTTCTCAAATAAACAACAACTGAGTAGTTTTGATCACACCCGCTGACTTATCAAGAGCCAGGAAAAACCACTTGAAATCATTTGTCATGTTTTTTTTAATTAACTAATGATGACCCTCCCCATGCTCTCAATCCTTCAAGCAAATGTTCTTGCCAAAACAGTAATGGTCATTAACAAATTTTCTCTCAACATACTTCTTCAGTATTATAGTTAAACACTATTTAATTAATTTACCACTAGTAAATGGCTTTCCCTGCTTGACTAGCAAGTAAGCCACCCAGAAATTTATTTTGGTTTCATTCTCATTTTCATTATTTTTTTCCGAAGAAAGCCTTCTGTGATGAAGTATTACATTTTAAATTCTCTAATTTTTCTGACTAGTGCTCTTCTTTGAGCTGTAATACTAAGATGAGTGTTTAATCTGGTAATGTCACAGCACAGCCATAGTAGCACCACTGCAAACAATAACAAAATAATCCACAATCTACCGTGTCTTAACGTGTGATATTTACAATTCATTTTCTCTTTTCTTGTTTTGACATGACATGCATTCACTGATAATATAAAGTAAATAAATGCTGTAGTACAGTGATATGTGTGGTATTCAAAATGCTGCTGAATTATAACCATGTCACCATGATGTTCAGCATGCCAAGCAGCAGTGCGAAGTGATGAGAATGCCACAAATGGTCTCTTGTCACAACTGCTCAACTCTGCCATTGCAAAAGGAAAGCACCCACAGAAAACAAGTAAATGAATGAGCATGGCAGTGTGCTAATATAATTTGATTTATATACTCTGATGTTTAAATTTCATATCATTTTGTGAGAAAATATAGTTCTTCTTTTGATTTTTTAACCATTTAAAATGTTAAAAGCACTCTTAGCTCACACACTGCACAAAAATAGGTGGCTAAGTGGATGTGATCTACAGGCTGTAGTTTCCTGACTCATATTTCACAGAATCCAAGAGAACAACTTTTCCATATAGAGAATTACCATTCTTCTTAATATTCTTTAATAAGAATTATTCTGTAATAAGATCTTATTTATAGCCACTGTAAAAGCCAAACATGTGCTGATCTTAAATTTTTTAAATGTACTAGGAAACATGAGGCCAGAGGCTGGGTGTACTTTAGAAAGAAGACTACACATTTAACACAATCTTTTGGAATTCAAATATATTTCCTACTGATAGGTGGTAACAACTTATAATAAAAAAGACCTCATTTGAAACTAGAAGATTAAGTCAACGAAAGAACTAAACAGGACCTTTACCATTTTGCTAAAATTATCAAAACGCTTTTGGCAGACATGTTAATGTTCTTATTTTGGAATAACTTGCTATTTGTAATTTGCCTGGACTCATAACTCCATTAACCCTTTTTTAAGTTTGCAAAAGATTAAAAATTGATGCCTCATCAATCCAAAATGCCAAACCCACACAACAGACACTTAAATATGTTCTTCTAATGTTCAAAAGACCTTAAAGACCTCACTTTTTCAAGTTATTCTAAGGAACTAAAATTACTGAGTCCCAAATCAGTCAATCAAATAGTAATTAGGTGAGAAGAAATATTTGCATATATAACCATAATAAACAGATGATTAAAAATCAATAAAATGTAGCAGGCATCAACAATGTATAATCTTTCTCAGGATGTAAACACTGATGGTGTAATAATCTCAGAATCTCATGTACTTATTTGAGAAAGCTCTCCATGATACAGTAAATACCAACCAAGAATATAAACTATTAAATTTATTATGAGTGTTTGCTAATGAAAACAATTTTTATGTTACATTTAGGAATCTAAAAAAAAATTAAAAATTAATAGGTATCTTTTTATGACTAGCAAAGTAAAAGAGATAACCTCTGGGAAAAGGCATTTGCTTAAACTTCAAAAACCTTACAATTCAAGACTAGCCCAGAAGTACTGGCATTTCAGAAGAAAAAACAAAGTCAAAAAAAAATTCTAGTTAGACTACTATAAGGATACCAATTTGTCCCCAATTATGCTATACAATTCGAAGAATATAAATTCATTAGAAAAGTTTAACAATGGAGTTCCTGTTGTGGTGCAGCAGAAACAAATCCAACTAGGAACCAGGAGGTTGTGGGTTCCATCCCTGGCCTCGCTCAGTGGGTTAAGGATCCGGTGTTGCCGTGAGCTGTGGTGTAGGCTGGCAGCAACAGCTCTGATTTGACCCCTAGCCTGGGAACCTCCATATGCTGTGGGTGCGGCCCTAGAAAGACAAAGAAAAAAAAAGTTTAACAGAAAAAGACATTCTTTAAATATGAATGACAGATATTCAAGTAGAGCAATAGTCCTTAGCCATTTTGGGCTAAGAAGCCATTTGAAAATTTGCACAGACCCTTCCCAGAGAAGAGACACATTTCTATAGTTTTAGTGGGCTTAAAACAGATTTTTCAACCCTGTCTGCATATTAAAATCCCCTGAAAAGGTTACAAAAAATTCCAATGCCTGGGTCTAGCCCTCAGAAAACCTGATTTAACTGTTTTAGGTTGGGGCCCAGGCATCAGCATTTTTTTAAACTTTCTAAGTGATCCTAATATGAAGCCAGAGGTGAGAGCCACCATTCAGAAACTCCCTGAAATCTCTCCAAAAACCATCTTGACTCACTCACTTATTCAGCAAAGACATTAATAAGTCATCTGCAACATCTGATATCGAGCCAAGAATTCTGAAGAGTCCAAGAGAAATGCAGTCCAATTTCTTTGTTTCATAGTCACTACAACTCAGCAGTCAGACAGATGCCAGTATGACTCCTATTTACAGAACAATTCTTTAGCAGTCAAAAATTAACGATTCTCACTTCCAAACTAATGTAACCTTTCACAAAGGATAGGGTCACCGATCACTTAAACAAACATAAAGGAATGCAAAACAAATAGAAAAATGTTTCTGATACTTTCCTTAATACCATTCTTTATTAACGCATTAGAGCTCTTAGATAAGAAAAAATGTAGAATGGGGAAGCACAGGCCATAAAATATAAGCATTTTAAAAAAGTGCTTTTGAGAGTGTTCTATTCTAAAACTACATAAAGCAATGAGATTAAGGAACATACGCTTAGTGAGAGGATAAGGAACTGACATAAGGGGAAGGAGAATAAATAACTAATATTCTGAAGAGAGTCATGCTAACATGAATAAAGTTTTCAAATAAAACTGCAAAGAGATGAGAAATAAAGCCATATTTATTTAACATTATTATAAATACTGGCCCCAAAATGCTTCTTTACATATCTCATTGATTTACTTCCATTCCAAAATATGTTCTATGTATATATGAACATATATATACTATTTTATTAATAGACACATTATATAATTATTATTCTTTATCATATACGCTGATTTTTGCTCTTTATCATATACGCTGATCATCCTGCCATACAAGCATCTATAAAAATCTATCTTATTCTATTTAAAACCTGAACAATATCAACAAATTGTGGGGTTAGTATAGACCTACCATAATTCATTTACCCAATTCCTTACTGATGAACATTTAGGGTGTTTCCATTGTTTTGAGATCTTTATAGTCCTTGGCTTCTATCCAAATTTATATTTTATACACAGACACACACACACACACACACACATAACATTTCTCAGAAACCTTCATTCATATATAGATATTAAAAAGTGAAAAAGTTAACCCACAAATCATTTGAAATGTTTTTCTGGATACTAAATTTAATTATTAATGAAAGAGATATAATATTATACCTTTTAACAGTCTTCTTTTCATGTACTAGAACAAAAATTTTTCAAATCTCAAATATTTTCAAAGGCCCCTGAAAAACTTAAGTATTATGCTCATTCAGAGTTCTTAATGTATAAAACCACCCCAAGCAAAAATTTAAAAAAGAGAGAAACACAAAGACCTCTCAAATAGCCAACACAATCTTGAGAAAGAAGAACAGAGCTGGAGAAATTACACTCCCTGGCTTCAGAGTATACTACAAAGCTGCAGAAATCAAAAGAGTATGGTACTGGGTACAGAAACAGACATATAGATCAATGGAACAGAATATAGAGTCCATAAGTAAACACACACACTATGGTTACTTAATCTACTACAAAGGAGGCAAGAATATACAACAGAGAAAAGACAGTCTCTTCAATAAATGGTGCTGGGAAACAGGAAACAAGTCCTGCTGTATAGCCCAGGGAACTATATCCAATCACTTGAGAAGGAACATGATGGAGGATAATGTGAGAAAAAGAATGTGTTTGTATGTATATATATATAAAACTGGGTCAATTTGCTGTATAGCAGAAATTGACAGAACATTGTAAATCAATTGTAATAAAAATTTAATTAAATTTTTTTAAATTTAAAATTAAAAAAAAAAAGGACAGAAGACTGGAATAGACATTTTTCCAAAGAGGACATGCAGATGATCAAGAGGCACATGAAAAGATGCTCAACGTTGCCAATCACCAGAGAAACGCAAGTCAAAACCACAATTAATATACCACCTTATACCTGTCAGAATGGCTATCATTAAAAAGAACACAAATAACAAATGCTGGTGAGAATGTGGAAAAAAGAACCCTTGTACACTGTTAGTGAGAATGTGAATTGGTGTAACCACTGTGAGAATGTCAACTGGTGCAATCACTGTGGAAAACAATATAGAGGTTGAAAAAAACTAAAAATAAAGCTACCATAGGACCAAGCAACTTGACTCCTGAATCTATATCTGAAAAAATGAAAATGCTAATTCAAAAAGATACATGTACCCCAGTGTTCACAGTAGCATTATTGACAATGCCAAGATGTGAAGCAACCTAAACGACCATTAACAGATAAAAGGATAAAGAAGATGTGGTACAAATATAAATATATATACACACACACACAATGGAATGATACTCAGACATAAAAAAGAATGAAATGCTGCCATTTGCAACAACTTGGATGGACTTAGAGCCTATTTGCTAAGTGAAATATGTCAGAGAAAGACAAATACTGTGTGACATCACTTATATGTGGAATCCAAAAAACAGAACTAGTGAATATAATAAAAAAGAAACAGACCACAGATATAGAGAACTAACTAGTAGTCACAACGGGTAAGACAGAAGGGGAAAGGGCATTATAGGAGTAGGGAATTAAAAGGTACAACTATTATGTATAAAGTAAGCTACAAGGATACATTGTACAACACAGGAAATACAGCCAATCTTTCATAAAAGCTAAATGGAATATAACCTTTAAAAACTGTGCATCACTATACTGTACACCTGTAACTTAAAAAACATTGCAAATCAACCATACTTCAATTTTTAAAAATCTAATACATAGAACTTACTATGTGCCAGAGACTGTATAAGGATTCTATATTTATTCATGCATGTATCTTCATAAAGACACTATGAGTTGGCTCCACCATTACTATCATTTCACATTTTGAGGAAAATGAGGCATAAAAGGATTAAATAATCTGTTCATTTTCACGAATAAGCCATACTATCGGAATTCAGATCCAGGCAACTCATTATGCTAACCTTGTACCTATTTACATATTTGCATACTTCTACGCTAACGTCCTAAAAGGGGAATTACTAGGTTAAAAGGTATTTGCAAGTTTAATTTTGATACATATTGCCAAATTATTCTCCAAAATGGTAATACTAATTTGCATTTCTGCCAAGACTTTATAAGTCCCTACACAACACTGGACACTATCAAATTATCTACCCCTTGCCAATCTGGTAGATAAAATAGCTTTTTTAAATACATATATATATTTCTCTAATTGTCACAGGATTACTGGTCATTTGTATTTATTTTTACAGTACCTATGTGTTCATTTGTTTCATTCATCTCTATTGGACATAATACTCCAACACAAACAACAAAATTAGCAAGTCAGCGCCTCAGGAAAGAAAGGATGTAAGTTTAAGTTTAAAACACTAATATTATGGTAAAAAGAATGACTTTCCTCTTGCATTACATTTTATACAGACACACACACATCTATATTTTTTAAATGAATTAACTTAGATTATTTTAACAGTGCCAATAGACACAGCGAATAATTCATTCTTGGAATAAAATTCTTAAGGAAATTCTAATCTTAAACTCATACCCTGAATTTAGATACTGTTCAATGAAATGTAGCTAAAGTGTTGCCTCAAAGATGTAAGCAATTAAATTTCCTACCACATTATCAAAGATTTATTGTCTTTAATTTATTGCATTTTTGTTCATTGCTTCATTACCATAATTAAGAAATAATGATTTATAAGTACAACTAGTTTTGTTCTAATTATACCCTGAAAAGCAATAAAACAAATTCTTCTTTGGTCACAATTCCCTTATTTTATGTAAGCTTACAACAGGTAGCTTTTTCTTTTTTTTTTTTTTTATCTTTTCTAAGGCCGAACCTGCAGCACATGGAGGTTCCCAAGCTAGGAATCTAATCGGACCTATAGCCGCTGGCCTAGGCCACAGCTACAGCAACGCCAGATGCCGAGCCATGTCTGTGACCTACACCACAGCTCACAGCAATGCAGGATCCTTAACCCACTGGGAGGGACCAGGGATCAAACCCACAACCTCACGATTCCTAGTCAGATTCATTAACCACTAAGCCATGACGGGAACTCCCCGAGAGGTAGCTATTTTTAATTTTACCACATAACACTTCAATATCTATGTGCTCATTCTTTTTTGGTGTATTAAAATAAATTGATCAATTTTAGCATAAACTTCTTGAAAATATCAAACCTTGAAATTGTAAACCCACAGTCAATATATTTTGGTGAATAAATGAATAATTTGGGAACAATATAATGATTTTAAAAAAACAAAGAGTAACTTATGTCATGTTCCTTCACCAAGCAGCACAGGAATTAAGGAATGGAACTTCTAACTACCCAAGAATTGAGAAACACTACCATCCATTCTATGCCATGTATTCAACTCTATTGTTTAGAGCACAGTTTTCCAACCTTAGCTCTCCTGACATTTTTGCCAGATAATTCTTTGTTGCAGGAGGCTGTCCTGAGAACTGCAGGATGTTTAGCAGCGTCCATGGCCTCTACCTTCCTATCTGATAAATAAAAATGGCTCCAAATACTGTCAACTATTCCCTGGTCACAAAAATTTCCCACTGGTTTAGAAATAGTTAACACTGTAACAGTATATTCAAAGTCAAAGTGAGATTCCTCTGAAGGGCTTCAAAAACTTGAGAAACAGCTTCAAGAATCCCATTATGGCTGCTAGGAAAAACCCTCTAATGCAGGGTACTCCCATGCCTCCATTTCTCTCACCAATGGTCAGTGTACCATGATTATTAAGCACTCATCTTGAACAAGATAATTCAACAAGCATTTTTTAGTTTCTTCAATCCCATCTAGCCACCTTTAGTTTTTATTTTCTTCTTTTTAGGGCCACACTGGCAGCACATAGAAGTTCCCCGGCCTAGGGGTTGAATTGGAGCTGTAGCTGCCAGCCTACACCACATAAGATCCTAGGTGCATCTGCAATCTACACCACAGCTTGTGGCAACACCAGGTCCTTAACCCACTGAGTGAGGCCAGGGATGGAACCTACATCCTCAGGGACACGTACTACCTCGGGTTCTTAACCAACTGAGACACAGTGGGAACTCCCCAGGTAGACACCTTTATAAGACATTAAGGCTCTTACCAATAGTTAGTCCCAGGATCCTACCGTAAAGTTAATTATCTGTAACACTACAATATTACTGAACAAGAGAAGGGAGATTGTTTAAATATATTAGATTGGGATTTGGGGTTTAGTCTTTGAGGTGAAATTGCCACAGGACAGATGATATAACATGTCCACTAATGAAGAGAAAATCAGTACATAAATATTCTAGCTGTAGTTCTCACACAGGGATAGGTAGATACAACACTTATTAATGAAAACAAATTATTTGTGTTGCTCCTGAACAAAATCAGAAGATAAATATCTCTAAATAGGCTTTACAAGTAGAATATATGCCTTAGAATATGTTAGAATAAGCAGAAAATGCCTGTTATGTTTATTACATTAAAAAAAGTACTACTAATAGCCTTTAATGTTTGAAAAAAGACAAAAAAAACACATTAAGATTTCCCAAAATCCTTAAAATTTTATGCAATAATAAAAACAAAGTGAAAAAGAAATTGATATAGTTAGCCTATAACAGAAGATATTTCTGATTAAAGAGAAAAGAACTCAAAAGTCAAATTTTTATGCTAAAAGCTTCCAACATCTATTAAGTCTCTATCTCTAACACTCACTGACTTCATTTCCAAAATGGTTCTGCCATTTAGAAGACAAAATGGGACTTAAAAATTTTATATAAAATTTGGAAAAAAAAAACATTTTCCAATACAAGATATCAGTAATAATTTGACAAATAAATGCAGTACCACACAGAATTGTGATTTTCAGAATTACCAAAATAAGTGATGAGAATGGATAAAGTTAACATATTTCACAAAACATATCACTCTGACCAAACAAAAACTGGTTTATTTTTAATTTACTCTTCAAAATTTCTAAGAAAATAAAAATTGGAATTTTAAATATGATAAAGTTTAACTGTAAATAATAACACTAATATTTAAACTTCCTGTTTTCTAAGTACTTACATTACTTGCAAACTTTCTGCTGTTAAATTATTCCACATAATCTCATTTGCTTGTAGATTTTCATTTTCTTCTAGTAAGGAAGTATCAAACTCAATTTCTTGCTCCTTAGCAGCTGTTGTTCTAGGAAAGCATGCCAAATAATTTTGATCAATATGAATACACTATCATATGTGTTAGTACACACCAAAGGCAGAATATTTGTTCTTATTTAAAATTACATTAACAAAGTAGAGTAAAAAACACATAGAACAAATCAAACTAAACCCTAGGCCTCAAAGATTTGGTCAAGTAATTTCAGCCTCAGTTTCCTCATTTTTAGAATACAGATATTAAATAAAATGATGCATGCATGGAAAAGAAATTGATGTATTATCACTATAAAGTTTAATACAGGAGTTCCCATTGTGGTGCAGTGGAAACGAATCTGACTAGAAACCATGAGGTTGCGGGTTTGATCCCTGGCCTCACTTAGTGGGTTAAGGATCCAGCGTTGCCGTGAGCGGTGGTGTAGGTCACAGACGTGGCTTGGATCCCACATTGCTGTGGCTGTGGCGCAGGCAGGCATCTGTAGCTCCAATCAGGCCCCTAGCCTGGGAACCTCCGTACACCACGGGTGCAGGCCTAAAAAAAGTGAAAAAACAAAAAAACAAACAAACAAAAAAACCATTTAATACAAACAGAAAGCCCTAGGTTTATTATCATCATATAATTGTTAAAAAGAAAATAATTTCATGGATTAAATATGGATTTAAGAAGTGATGTAGTAACAACTGAAAAACCCTTAAAGATGATTATATAAATTAAATGGTTATCACTGAAAAAGAACTCAATTCTAAAATAATTAAAGCAAACATATTAGTAAGAAATAGCCTATGTCCTAACAAGCTCTTCAATATTTATTTTAATTGAGTTAAATATATGGTAGAAAAAAATCATGCTGTCATAAATACTGAAAGAAGAATGAAAATATACATACCTGTGAACATCTATGAAATTATTGTATTCTGTGCTAGGATCAATCTGTTCAACTGACATTTGAATCTCTTTATGGACATTCACTATTTCCTCTGTAACAAGACTGGTTATCTGGCTGTATTCATCAAATATACCTTTTCTGAAAATAGAAATAAAATTTTACATTTAAAGCTTATCAGGGAAACCCAGGCCTCCCCCCAAAAAAATTAGGAATCATAATGCCAAATTTTACAGATGGTGCTTTCACACACCACCTTGCTTCACAGGAGAGTGAAGTAAAGGGATTATACAAATGTACAGGTTAATAATTTATATTTGATACTAATATAATAAACACAAGTGATCTAGAATAAGCTATCACATTTTCCAACATTTATCTAGCATACCCAAATTGTAAGCTGGTGCTGATCATTTTCTATTTCCAAACATTACCATAGAAATGTTGATTCCGGAACATGGAACTGTGGGTGAACTCCTCTTTTTAACGTTTCTTTCAATGTCTGTCACTCCCTCACATGCCCTACTTCCTTGCTCCTGGACCACTGCTTCTTCCTTATTACACTTTCCTTATTCATCCCTTCGATGACACATCAATCTTTTCTCCTGACCTCTAGCAAGTAGCAAAAAATGATCCTTAAAGTTATTAGCCTTATCTAATAAATGCAAAACAAAAAACTATTCCATTGCAAAGACCCAATCCTTAACTTAAGAATGCTATGCTATAAAAATACACCATTGCTCATTAGTAGGCTTAACAAGTGTGTGCAGACAAGCTTATCCTGCATATACTCAAATAAATATAAGGCATTGTTTCTTTGTCTTTGCCAAAATCATCTCTCACAGAAACTAATGCTTACAAAATCTCTCATATTATGAAGTATTCTCTCAATTACTTTATTTTGCATAGCAAAATACTATTTGAGTAAAAAAAAATTAAATTGAAACTACTTTAGGCAATGTTAGTTTGAAATGATTACAGAGATCATCTGAAAGACATAATTTAAAGAAAAGAGGGAGTCAGAGAAATACAGTACAGATTTAGTAAATTTGCTCAAGGTTATGACCTCATAATTGAAAGTAGTGAAGTATAGTTGATTTACGTCAAAGATAATTCTTACAAAGCAATACAGTTTAAGTGGTTATGATGTGGAGATAATTAATATTCATCTTTAAGGTAAATGGGAGAAAAAAGGAAGAATTCTCCTAATGGTTTTTGTTTTGTTTTGTTTCTCTCCTTCTCTTTTTTTTGTTTTTTGTTCGTTATTTTTTGGCTGCACCCACAGCATGCAGAAGTTCCTAAGCCAGGGATAATCAAACCTGCACTAGAGCAGTGATGTAAACCACAGCAGTGGCAATGCCAGATACTTAACCCCCTGAGCCGCCAGGGAACTCCACCCCTAATGTTCTATGAATGAGTACTTGTGACATAGGATTCAATTTTAGTGATATTACCATGCCTGGATTTTTTAAATGCTAGATCTACAATAATGCATTACAAAGTAAAGATAATACACTGTGTAGAACTACTGTATGTCTCAAAAGAATGTCCTCATAATGATGAAGATACTATTTTTGACGATTCATACAGAGTTTGAAAACATACTGATTCATAAAATGAGAGTCGGAAATATTTATAGATCAACAATATGTAATTTAAAGCACGTATAACCAAGTTTACAAATTAAATATATTAAGTAGACATTTCACTATTTTATCAACACCCTTAAAAGTTTACATATTTAAGTTGACTAAAAACACTTTATTTTTCTATTGAGAAATGGAGGATCATCTCAACCAGCTAATAAAGGAAATGAAACCTACCAAAGAGTGGCTTATCTTTACCGTTGTTTTGAATTAATGTGTGTGGTAAACATGTGCAGTTGAATTACTGACCAAAGTTTGTTGTTAGCTCCTAGAAGGCAAAAACTGTGGCCTAAATCTCTCTCTACATCCCCAAGCACCAGTGTGCTTTGCATATAGAAAAACTTCAATAACCATTTGGTGATTTTAATCCCATTCAATAAGAAGCTGGCAAATAAATTTAAAAATTATTTCCTTTAGGCTTCTCAGTTGCTCAAGATTTAAACACCCAATCCTCTGGAGGCAGATATCTACTTCTTAACACTTGTCAACTAATGATTTTTTTTTTTCACTTAAATTTCCAGGTAACTGGAGCAAAATAAAAACAAACAAAAATGAAGAGCAATTCTTGGCTCTAGCTAGCAGGTTTAGGAAATGAGCATAAACTGAAGGGACAGGAGTTCCCATCGTGGCACAGTGGTTAACGAATCCAACTAGGAGCCATGAAGTTGCGGGTTCGATCCCTGCTCTTGTTCAGTGGGTTGACGATCGGCGTTGCCGTGAGCTGTGGTGTGGGTCGCAGACACGGCTCGGATCCTGCGTTGTTGTGGCTCTGGCGTAGGCTGGCAGCTACAACTCCGATTCGACCCCTAGCCTGGGAACCTCCATATGCCGCAGGAGCGGCCCAAGAAATGGCAAAAAGACAAAAAAAAAACCAAAAAACAAAAAACTGAAGGGACACCAGAAGAGAAAATCAAGAAGGACCAAGATAAAACAGGTTTGAACTACCCAGTGAGCTGTTTCAATGATGCAGCTTACAAAAGAAAGACAACTTTTACACAAAAGTTTAAATAGGAGAGAAAATAACGTTAAAATCATTTGATGAAAGGATTTTATATCCAGTAGGAAATGTATCTTACAGTGCTTTAATCATTTCTTCTTGCATCTTCTGTAAGGAATCCAAGAGTAGAGGAAGTGTAGTGTCATAATACTGATTTTGATGAAGCTGCGCCCCTTTCAATGCCAATACATACTGATTGTGCAACATGTGAAGTTTCATTGTGGCTTTGTCATAACGTTCTTTGGCTTTTTCAGTTTCTTTCCCTGAAGAAAACATTGAATAAAGTTAGTAAAGAGATAATAAAAGAGTTCTATCTTCACCATAAGCAAGTTGAGTTACTACCATTTTATATGTATTATGAGTAATCAGAAGTTTATTGAACATACACCATGTTTATGTGATAGTACTTTTATTCACCAATATTTTGTGCAAAGGATGCTCAAAAGGAAGCATGAACTGCAGTAAATGTTTGGTAAATAAAGGTTAATATATAAGTTTTTGGAAAAATTTACAGATATATGACCCTTCTCATTTTCAAGGAGCTTACACCAAACTGGAACAACAGTGCACATGAAGTTATATATATCAAAGAAAACAAAAAAGTTTAAATAATGTTAAATTTTGAGGTTTATGCTTGAGATATCAGGCACAGAGTTCCCTGGTGGCACAGTGGGTTAAGGATCCAGTGTTGTCACTGTGTGGCTCAGGTCACTGCTACGGTATGGGTTTGATCCCATCCCTGACCTGGGAAATTCCATATATATGGACACAGTAGGAAAAAAAAAGAAAAAAGACCTGGGACACCAGAGGATACTCTGCAGAAGAAACAGACCTTAAAAGATAAGTCTGGGAAGTATAAGAGAGATAGGATAGATAGTTCCTTCCTCTCACCCTCTCTTTCTCCATTTCTTTCTTCCTTTCATTCAATAAATATTAACTTTTCACCAGGAACTGTGCTAGACACTGGGAATTCAGTACTTGGCAAAAGAGAGTTTTTGACATTGAGGGCATGGTCTGGTGATTTGGAATACTGAGTGAAAAGATGGAGAGAATAAGCAATGTTACATGGGCAAGCAAAGAAATCAGCTCAAAAACAGCAAGTTTTGAGGAAATGAAGGACATAACATCTGTATAGGAAGGACAGTTTTAGGTTATGAATGACTTGGAAATCAAGCAGAGAAATTTAGACTTCATGTGTGAAAAACTATACAAATATTTCCTGTCAATTATTTATATATAGGGAATACACTTTTCAAAATATTTATTACTGTTCGCCCTCTATCCAAGGAGAGTTCTCCCAATGAATCCTCTCCCAAAAAATAGAACCTCTGTTGAGACTTCTGGGCCAGAGGCTCTCCTCTGCTGCCACTCTGTTTAGGCTCAGCACCCATCTGGATATTCCACATAGACAGAAGTCAGAAAAGTATTCCCTACTAGAGAAATGTGCTCAGCCCAGGGCCAAATGCAAAGAAAAGGGTAGGGTTTTTGCAGAAAGAGGAGACCTCAGACCATGCTCAGGCAGAGCAATAAAGTCAGAATGATTTTCTTGTCTTTCTTTTCACTCTTCTAATTCTGAAGCAAAGGAACTAGCTGGTGAAAAAGGAAACAAACTTTCCAGCACATTGGTATGTCTGTGACCAACAAATTCTAGTGTTTCCAGGTTCCATAATCATCACTGACTTCACCCAGGAAGCTGCATATAATATTTTACAGATCATAATTCTCTAGGAATAGACCATTAGCTGCTTCCTGCACATGGGGATATTAATAACTGTCCAAATTACTCACAAAATGTTGCCCTGGATAACCTATTTCACTTTATAACATAAATAACTTGCTGGTGAGAAAATAATCCCTAGAGAATTTTTTTTTCCCCTAACTCTTTTCACAGCTAACTGGAAAAAGTTTCTAATACTAGAGTGGGAAGATGGGAGCAAATATATTAATTTAGATCTGATCTGAAGGGATTAAAAAAGATAACATTAGCCATTAAAGAAGTGGGTTTCCTCACTTTGTGACCACAGCTCACAGGATAATATATTTTATGCCATGAATTAGTAAATAATCATACAAATATTTAAATGTGTAACTGAAATAAGAAATTCATTAAATAATTCTTCCCCTTATTATGAAAGGTACCCTGATAGATTTTTTTTTAATTTTAGCATATGAATTTTGAATTTTTAAAAATGCTCATTCAGAAGCCAGTAAATTTTGGCCCCAATATAAATCCCTAGAGTCACTGTACTGTACTCTGCATGGCATGAGGGATAATTTTTTTAAGTTAGCAATTAGCAAACCACTTCTATTAAGAGTAATCACAAATGATTTCTTAACATTCTCAGAACACATCCTCCTGCAGGTTCAGTTACTTAAACAATTTTTGCATAGAATTCCACATTTATTTACCCATAAACATTGCTACTTAGCATTCTTCTTGCAGAAATATATTTCTAAAAAAGTCTCCAAGAGTCTGTAAAATTGACACATCTATGGCCAGCCCTTCAGTCTTCCTCTAAAATGACAACCGCCTTTTCTCCCTACCCATACAAGTCAGGGGTAGACTCCCATATGAAACTGACACCCATAATCCTAATTTCATACCTAACCAAAGAGGAACCAATCTTTTTTGCTGGGAGCAAAGTCACATTAATGCCTTAACACCTGCTACAGTGAAAGTCCATGAACATTTGCTGCACAAGTTGCCAGAGCAGCCTTTTCTAAGGCTCTTTTCTTTGGGTTAGTTTTATTTTGTTTTGTTTTGTTTTTTTCCAACTCATCATTTCTGAGCTGGTTTAAGTTGCTGTTACTTGAAATTCAACAATTTCTGACAACAAACTGTTCAAAAGTTCAGGTACGATTATGCAGATAAATTAATTCCAAGTTATAAAGAAATCTTCTAGGGGCCACATGTTCATAATAAGAAAATAAGGCAACGGTATTTGAATACTGTGTTCTAATTTGCTTTTTATTATAAGTTTAAAAAATATAACCATTAATTCAATGAATTCCATATTTTATGTCACTGCTTTTAAAATACTGCTTTTTATATGAACTCCATTATTCCTAATTAATTAGGGTTTTTTGTATAACTTCAGAAGTTAAGCTCTCTAGACAATCATTTTTTTTTCATTTTCATAGAGACATTTAAACCATTTAAACCACCCATCTGTCCTCCTATCTGCAGATTTTCTTAACTGCACACTACCCATCTGTCTCTCTAGCCGTTGCAAAAATGACTCACTAAATACACAGCACTCAGCTCACTAAGATTTTATAATCCAAAGTAACATGAGAAAAATTAAGAAGTTCCCACATACTTTTTTTTTTTCTTTATCAGACATAGCATATAACAAACAAAATGAAGAAGGTTCTCGTAGCCAAAATCTATTTATCAACAGCTTACCAGTGGGGGTTAACGCAATTTAGAAAACAATTAATGCTTCTGAAAACATCTGAGGCAGAATCCATTATATTAATATAACAATAATATAACATTAGTAAACTGTTTAAAAACAGCTTTGGGTCTAAAACTGAAACTGGGAGCGTGTCTTAGCAGGGACTTGTGGTTGGTCTGTACCATCTAAAGCTCTTAGACACCTGTGCCTTTGGTTATGATGGGTACTTCTGCACGCACACCACTCTCCCTCCCTTGTAACTATGAACGAAGAGTTTCAAAAACCTGATCACTTGCCATGATTTGAAATAAGATTCTATTGTATCTTTTCTTAATTTGTTTTAAAATAAATATTTAAAGTTCCAAAGATAGTGTATAAGTAAATTCAAGAAATGTCGATGCTGTGTGCAAACCAAAGTTACAAATAACTTCTGAAAAATTCCACTGACTTACAAAATATATTGCAAAATACTACCCACCACGATTTCTATCACATAGCTTTTGGTTCAGAGTATTTCAGATCACTATTATACTTTCTTAACTTTTAAATAACTACATTTGAGCTTAAAATTAATGTGAAGTACACTGAGTGAATAAATTCTAATGACAGACACAGAATCATACCTCTGTTGCCATGTGCTTTAAAAAAAAAAAAAATGATGACACACCCTGAAGAGGGCATGAAGTTGTTCTACATGTCAGTTGACACATAAAAACATCCAATTTTTCCCCCTCTACATAATGAAAATGAGATTGAATTATAATTATTTTGCCACCACTTGTTGACAAATCTGTTTAACGTTTGTAATAACAGAATGTGTATACAACATGACATGCCATCAACAATATTATGAAGCCAGCAAAACTCAATTACCTAAGTTTGACATTTACAAGAGACAGGCTAGACAAGTCATTAAGCTAGTCTAGAAAGTCAAGTATTTTTTATTATAAACTTCTGAAGCATTTGCCATTTGTTAAATATTATGGTGAAAAGCCTCTGGATAATAAATGAGAAGTGATTATTTTCCACAAGTAAAGTGCTTGCAAGTAGTCTCAGTTTTGCTTTGAATAAATAAGCACTCTACCATCTTACATTTTTCCTTTCTTTCAAAATATTCCTCCTCATTTACACAGCATTTACTTACTACTCTCAGCAAGAAGAAAATGAACAGGAGTTCCCATCATGGCTCAGTGGTAACAAACCCAACTAGCATCCATGAGGATGCGGGTTCAATCCCTGGCCTTGCTCAGTGGGTCAAGGCTCCTGCTTATGGTGAGCTGTGGTGTAGGTTGCAGACACAGCTCAGATCCTGTGTTGCTATGGCTCTGGTGTAGGCTGGCAGCTGCAGCTCCAATTCAACCCCTAGGCCTGGGAACTTCCATATGCCTCAAGTGCAACCCTAAAAAAAGGGAAAAAAAGAAGAAAATGAACGAGAATCCACCTTAACATATGAGATATCTGAGCCAATAGCTACATGTGTTTTTTCACATGGAAGTTAAAGTTCAAGTATGGTATGTGAGGAAAATGAATGACCTACCTATTTCACTCACTGATCTTTTAAAAAAAAATTAAAAAGTCAGTTTTCATCTCAGCTTATCCTTTGATTAGCTGTACAAACTGAGAAAGTCATTTAATCTAAATTTTAGCTTCTAATTTTTAATTCTGAGAATAAAACTGTCTGCCCTTCTCAATTCACTGGGTTGTGATGGAAATCAAATGGCAGAAAACTGTCAAAATGAACAGTAAACAAGAAAGACTAAAGAAGACACAGAATTTGGAGAGCTGAAAAAAATCTTTTTTGATTTTATGCTATAAAGCATTAAAAACTACAAGAGGTTCATCCATACTGTGCTAGTTCTAATATATTTCCCAGAAAAAGAAAATCTGATGTATCAATCAGAAAATATTTACTGAACATGAATTATGGGTTTTAAACTGTTCAGGGAACGAAAAAGGTGATAATTTAAAATTCAACATAAAAAACCTTTAAAGAGCAAGCTCTCTAGATCTATGCAGTATCATTTCCTAGCATATAGTGATTGCTAGACCCATAATCTTTAAACAACCTATAAATTCAATGATATACTACTGTCAAATCTATTTTCTATGATAACAAAGCTGTGAATGGTGGGGGGAGGAGATTCTGAGTAGCTGGGATAGGGGCTGAAGCATAATTCTAACATCTCCCACATATCATCTACAATTATAACAAAGAACAAAAAGAAAAATAAAACTTGCACCCTCAGTATAACAGGCAGATGATGTCCACATTTTAAATTTTCCATAAGTAGAAAAATAAACACCAAATCTTTGCAAATGATCTCCTACTCTCCTACTGTAAGCCTTCATGGACACCAAAGGCTATTTGGGGGGTGGGGAAGGGGAGGAAAAAGAAAAATGCACTTAGAGATAGAGAAGAGCTAACAGTATGCCAAACACTCATCCTAAACCTTATAATAAGGTCTATTCCAGATGTGAAAATACTGAAAAAGCATAATCACAGAACTGACTACAAAAAGGTCCTTAAAAATGCATGTGAAAGATAAGGGAGGCAGTCTTAGAAATGTAATACTTCAGAGAGAGAAATGGTTAAAATGAAGGAATTTTGGAGAAGGAAAACAGAAAAAAATCTCGCAGAAAAAAATGTTCAAATAAATAAGATGGCACATAAATCTTTGTCGAGTACATGAAAGATGTGGCAAACGAAAAAGGCTGTCTTCAATTTTATGGATGGGGGCTGAGGACACAAGGCTCCTGGGACAGAGACAAAGAGCAGTTTATTTCTCACAGCAGTATCAGTAGCTAGAGTATCATCATTTCTAGGGGAGAAAAAAAACAACCCACAAATTCAGAGTAAGTGCATGCACCACATAAAACAGATAAAGGGCTAGTCATGTAATATGTCTCTTAAATTCTTAAGATTTTAAGGAAAAAATGATCAGACAACAGCTTTTTTTAAATGGGTAAAAAACAGTTCGCACACACAAAAAACAAACACTTCTAAATGGCCTTTAAATGTATAAAAAGATGGTCAATTTAATTCACTCACTCATGATAAAAAAAAAAATTAAATTAAAATTACCTACCAAATTGGCAAACACTGCTTTGCCAAGTATGTGTAGAAACTGATACTCTTATACATATTTTGTGGGAATATAAACTGTTACAATTTTTATATAAAGAAATGTGGCAATATGTAACAAAATTACACAATACATTTACATTTTAACCCTGCATACACCCTTCTAGAAATTTATGCTGAAGACATTCCTTCAAAAACAATAAAAAAAAACCTTACACTCAACATCATTTATAGCAGTGAAAATATTTTTAAAAGCAAGAATTAAGCTATTTGTCCACACACAGGAAAGTACTTGAATAACTTATAAGTAAGTGTTATGCAGCAGTCAAAAAGAATAACAGACATGCACGAACTGAAATGTTGTAATTTTTTAGGATACAATGTTCAGTAGAAAATCAAAATGAAAAAGAATATCATAATATTTGAGTGTGAAAGAAAAATAATTAAGGAAGATAGTGTTCTCTTAAATATATAGTTTTGTACATTTCGGACTTTTGTAACCATTAATGTTTAACATTAACAAAACAAATAAATATAATCAACAAGGGTCAAGAGAGGAAAAACAGGGACTAATGTAAACACATTGAAAGGGGTGGGAAGAAACAATCTAACTTTGGAAACAATATCTGACCACAGGAGCAGGATCAAGATGGTAGAGGAGTAAGATGTGGTGCGCGCCTTCTCCCACAAACATATCAAAGAAAAACCATCAACATGTAGAACTACTAGCACAGAACATCTACCAAATGCTGGCAGCAGACCTTAAACCTCCAAAAAGGGCAAGAAACTCTCCACATATCTGGGTAGAATCAAAGGGATAAAAAAGAGAGTAAGAAAGAGAGAATATTTTTTTAAAAAAAAGTAATTAGGAGGGGACCAGCATTCCTGAGAGGAACCTATGAAAGAGGAAAGGAAACCACACTGTGGGATGCCAACAAACTGGCAAGGAGATCAACAGGACGGAGAGGGAACCTAAAAGCTAAGAGAGAAGCATAGGAGCCCAAATAAGGAGGGCAAAGCAGAGAGAGAGCCACACAGACCATCTGTACCACCGCCCAGAACACCACAGCCTGAGATGCCAGGGGTGGGGGCTGTGCACTGAGACTCAGGCTTCAGAGGCACAGGTTCTTGGGTGGCAGCAAGCCTCTTCAAGCAGACAACAGGTGGCAGGGGCAAAACACCACAGGCATCTTAGATTCTAGAAGTGGGTGTGGCCTGCCATCACTGATGGTCCACAAATAGGAACCACCTGTGCCCCAGTCACCACAGGGGTAGCCGTAGAGGACAGCTTGGCAACCTTCACTCTGCTGCTGCTGCCAAAAGCTCTGGGGTGCTGCCTACACCTCCCTGAGGGTCACTGCCACTTCCCAGGGCTCTGCAACCACAAGCATCCTGTACCACCTCCCTGCGAGTCCTCACCACTGCTGAGGCCCAGCAATGAGCATTGGCTGCAAGCCCTGCCCATTGCCTCCATCCCCATGGAAGGACCCAGAGGCCATACACCAGCACACCCCCAATACAGGGGATAAAAGCCTGAAAACATTGAGGAAAGAGACAGCAAGCATCCAAACCAAGAGCAGCCCTGAAGTCAAAAAAAAAAAAAAAAAAATAGTCCTCAGAAAATACCCAGGGGCATTTTCACATAGAAATAGCCCTGGAAGACTACAGCAGTTAGTCATTTTCCCTAAACTCATAGAATAAGAAAAGTATGAGCAAAAAGAAGCTTAGAAACTAATCCCAGTTAAAATTATAGAAGTCTCCAGAAGGAGCAAAAAATGAAACAGACCTCTGCAGTCTAATAGACATAAAGTCCAAAAAGGAGACAATGAAAATACTGAAAGACTTAAAGAGTGGATATAAAGATAAATGCAGATTATTTTAGAAAGAAATGAGAAATTATAAGGAGGAGCCAATAAAAATTAGAAAATTCTTTTACAGAGATGCAAGCTGAAAAGGCATGGAAGAGCAGAATGAATAATGCAGAATGAATAAGTGACTTGGAAGACAGAATAATGGAAATCACCCAATCAAGACAGCAGACAGAACACAAAATGAAAAAACATGAACGCAATATAAGAGATCTATGGAATAATATAAAACGGGCAGATCTTTATATAATAGGGATTAGAGAAGGTGAAGAGAAAGAAAAGGCAATTGAAAATATATTTGAAGAGAGAGTTCCCGTCACTGCTCAGCAGTAACAAACGTGACTAGGATTCATGAAGACACAGGTTCAATCCCTGGACTCTCTCAGTGGGTTAAGAATCTGGTGTTATCATCAGCTGTGATATAGGTCGTAGATGCAGCTTGGATCCCGCATTGCTGTGGCTGTAGCATAGGCTGGCAGCTGCAACTCCGATTCAACCCCTAGCCTGGGAACTTCCACATGCCATGTGTTCAGCCCTAAAAAGACAGGCATACAGAAAGAAAGAGGACATATACTTGAAGAAATTACAGTGAAACCTTTCCAAATCTAAAGGAAACAGGTATCAAGATGCAGGAAGCACAGAGGGCCCCAAAACAAGCTGAACCCAAACAGAACTCCACCAAGACATATTATAATAAAAATGGCAAAGGATAAGGAGAGGATTCTAAAGGCAGCAAGAGAAAAACAAAGAGTTAACTATAAGGGAACCCCCATAAGGCTATCAGCTGATTTCTCCACAGAAACACTACAGGCCAGAAGAGAGTGGCAAGTATATTCAAAGTTCTAAAAGGGAAAAATCTGCAGCCTCCAATACTCTACCCAGGAAGATTATCATTTAAAATATGATTTAAAATAGAAGGAAAGGAGTTTCCATAGTGGCTCAGTGGTTAACGAATCCAACTAGGAGCCACGAGGTTGTGGGTTCGATCCCTGGCCTCGCTCAATGGGTTAAGGATCCTGCGTTATAATGAGTTGTGCTGTAGGTCTCAGACGCGGCTCAGATCCTGTGTTGCTGTGGCTGTGGCTGTGGCTGTGGCATAAGCCAGCAGCTACAGCTCTGATTGGACCCCTATCCTGGGAACTTCCATATGTTGCGGGTGCAGCCCTGGAAAAGACAAAAGGACAAAAAAATAAAAATAAAAAATTAAAATTAAAATTAAAAAAAAACCTAAATTTAAAAAAATAATAGAAGGAGAAATAATTTCTCCAACAAACAAACAAACAAACAAAAAAAGAACACAGCATTACTAAACCTATTCTAAAATAAATACCGAAAGGTCTCCTCTAAAGAGGAAAGAAGTAAGAAGATACAGATGGAGGAAATCACAATTGGAAAGTCATTACTTAAATAAGCCAGTATACAGATATAAAGGGGGGGGGGACTATTTGTAAAAGTGATGATAAACACAAGGAACAGCAAAGAGAAGTGTTTAGAGAGAAGTTCACGGCAATACAGGTCTTCCTCAAAAGAGAAGAAAAATCTCAAATTAACAACCTAATGCACCACCTAAAAGAATTAGAAAAAGAAGAACCAAACAAGAAGAAAGCAGAAGGAAGGAAATCACAAAAATGAGAGAGGAAATCAATAAAATAGAAATTAAAAAATAAAGAATAAAATTCAATAAAACAAAGAGCTGGTTTTTTGAAAAGGTAAAAAAAAAAAAAAAAAATGACAAACCTCTGGCCACACTCACCAAGAGGAGAGAAATAACTCAAACAAAATGGGAAATGAAAAAAGAGAAATCTCAATGGATAGAGCAGAAATACAGAAACAGCAACAACCATAACAACAAAAACCCATAAGAGAATACTATGAACAATTCTATGCCAACAAATACATCAACCTAGAAGAGATGGGCAACTTTCTAGAGACTTACAGCCTGCCAAAACTGAATCAAGAACTAACACAGCAAATGAACTACCAATCACCAGAAATGAAATTATGTTATAAAAACATTCCCTACAAACAAAAGTCCAGGACCAGACAGCTTCATAGGCAAATTCTATCATACATACAAAGAATAATTATAACCATCCTTCTTAAACTTCTCCGAAAGGATAAAAAAGGAACACTCCCAAAGAAATTCTATGAAGCCACTATCACCCTAATACCAAAGCCAGACAAAGATACTACATAAAAAGAAAATTATAGGCCAATATCTTTGATGAATATAGACTAAAAAATTCTCAAAAAAATTTTAGCCAAATGAATCCAACAACATATAAAAAAGATCATACACCATGACCAAGTGAGATTTATCTCAAGTTCACAAGGATGGGTCAACATACACAAATCAATCAACATCGCACACCACATTGGCAAAAGAAAAGTGAAAAACCACAAGATCATTTCAATAGATGCAGAAAAGGCATTTAACAAAATTCAACAACCACTCATGATTAAAAAAAAAAAAACAAAAAAACAAAAAACAAAACTCTTACCAAAGTAGATATAGAGAGAACACACCTCAACATATTAAAAGCCATTTATGATAAACCCACAGCCAACATAATACTCAATGGAGAAAACCTGAAAGCCTTCCGACTAAAATCTGGTAAAACACAAGGATGCCCACGAACACCCCTTTTATTCAACATAGTAATAGAAGTCCTTGCCATAGCAATCAGATGAACAAAAGAAATAACAGGTATCCAAATTGGAAGAGAAGAGGTAAAATTGTCACTCTATGCAGATGACATGATACTATACATAGAAAACCTTAAGAACACCACACAAAAATTATCTGAACTGATCAACAAATTCAGCAAAGTAGCAGGATACAAGCTTAACATTCAGAAATCGGTTGCATTTATGCATACTAACTCTGAAATATTAGAAAAGGAATATAAAAATTCAGTACCTTTTAAAATAGCATCCAAAAAATTAGATACCTAGCAATAAAACTGACCAAGGAGGTGAAAGACATATATGCTAAGAACTACAAAATTTCAATTAAGAAAATTAAAGAGGATTCAAAGAAAGGGAAGGATGTCCAATGGTCCTGGATTGGAAGAATTATATCATTAAAATGATCATAATACCCAAAATAATCTACAGATTTAATGTGATCCCTATCAAATTACCCATGACACTTTTTGGAGAACTAGAACAATCCAAAAATTTATATGGAAACATAAAAGACCCAGAATTGTCAAAGCAAACAAGGAACAAAAACCAATCAGGAACATAACTCTCCCAGACTTAAGACAATACTACAAAGCTACAGTAATCAAGACAGTGTGGTACTGATATAAAAACAGACATATGAACCAATGAAACAGAATAGAGAACCCAGAAAAAACCCAGACACCTATGGTCAATTAGTCTTCAACAAAGGAGGCAAGAATATAAAATGGGGAAAAGACAGTCTCTTCAGCAACTGGTGCTGGGAAAATTGAACACCTCCAAGTAAATCAATGGACTAGAACACACACTCACACCATGCACAAAAATAAACTCAAAATGGCTTAATAACCTAAATGTAAGACAAGACACTACAAAACTCCTAGAAGAGAACATAGGCAAAACATTCTCTGATATCAACCATACCAGTGTTTTCTTAGGTCACTCTCCCAAAGCAATGGAAATAAAAATAAAAATACACCTAATCAATTCACATGCTTTTGCATAGCAAAGGAATCATTAAAAAAAAAAAAAAAAAAAACCCTAAGGAATGGGAGAAAATACTTGCAAATGATGCAACAGACAAGGGCTTAATCTCCAAAGTAAATAAACAACTCATACAACTCAAGAGCAAAAATACAAGCAAACCAATCGAAAAATGGGCAGCAGACCTAAATAGACATATCTCCAAAGAAGACATACAGATGGTCAACAGGCACATAAAAAAATGCTTAACACCACTAAGCATTAGAGAAATGCAAATCAAAACTACAATGAGGTACCACTTCACACCAGTCAGAATGGCCATCATTAATAAGTCTACAAATAACAAATGCTACAGAGGGTGTGGAGAAGAGAGAATCTCCTACACTGTTGTTGGGAATATAAACTGCTACAACACTGTGGAAAACAGTATGGAGGTACCTCAGAAAACTAAATAAAAGCTACAATATGGCCCCTCAATCCCACTCCTGGGCATATGTCCAGACAAAACGTTCACTCAAAAAGTCACATACACCCCTATGTTCACTGCAACACTATTCACAACATTCAAGACATGGAAACAACCTAAAGGTCCATCAACAGATGAACTGATCAAGAAGATGTACATCACACAATGCAATATTACTCAGACATAAAAAATAACAAAATAATGCCATTTGCAGCAAAAGAAAGAAACTAGAGATTCTCATATTGAGTGAATTAAGTCAGAAAGAGAAGTAGAAATACCATATGATATCACTTATATTGGAATCTATTATATGGCACAAATGAATCTATATACACAAAAGAAACAAACTCATGGACATGGAGAACAGACTTGTGGTTGTCAGGAGAGGGGGAGGGATTAGGATGGACTTGGAGTTTGGGGTTAGTAGATGCAAATTATTGCCTTTGGAGAGGTTAAGCAATGAGGTCCTGCTGTAGAGCACAGAGACCTAAATCCAATTACTTATGACAGAACATGATAGAAGATAACATGAGAAAAAGAACATGTGGGTATACATATATATAAATTATAAATAACTGGGTCACTCTATTTAGTAGAAATTGACAGAACATTGCAAATCAACTATAATAAAAAAATTTTGAAAAGGGAAAAAAGATCTGACTACAATGGAAGACAGACAAAAAGAGCTCTATACAAATATTGGACTCTAGTTAGTAGGCAACTGGAGTATGTCTTTAGTTGCCTACTTTTAAGTTAGTATGCCTTTTATCAGAGGCATAAATTAGCAATTCTGAAATTATCTCCTTTTACTGTAGGATTGAACTACTAAGTAGATTGTGAATAACAGCAGAATAGCCAAAGACATCCTGAAAAAGAAAAATGGAGCTGGAGGAAACAGGCACCTGGACTTCAGACTATACTACAAAGCAACAATCATCAAAACCATATGGTACCAGCACAAAGACAGAAATATAGATCAGTGGAACAGAATGGAAAGCCCAGAGTTACACCCATACACCTACAGTCAACTCATCTATGACAAAGGAGGCAAGAATATACAATGAAGAAAAGACAGCCTGTTCAGTAAGTGGTGCTGGGAAAACTGGATAGCCACGTGGAAAAGAATGAAATTAGAACACTCCCTAACACCATACACAAAAATATACTCCAAATGGATCAAAGACCTAGATATAAGACCAGACACTATCAAACTCCTAGAGGAAAACATAGGCCAAACACTCTCTGACATAAACAACAACAACATCTTCTCAGAGCCACCTCTTAGACTAATGACAGTAAACACAAAATAAACAAATGGGACCTAATCAAACTTAGAAGTTTCTGCACAGCAAAGGAAACCCTAAACAAAATGAAAAGACAACTCACAGAATGGGAGAAAATCTTTGCAAATGAATTGACTGACAAGGGATTAATCTCCAAAATTTATAAACACCTCCTACCACTCAATACTAAAAAACAAACAACCCCATCAAAAAATGGGCAGAAGATCTAAACAGACACTTCTCCAAAGAAGACATATAGATGGCCAAAAAACACATGAAAAGATGTTCAGCGTCACTCATTATTAGAGAAATGCAAATCAAAATCACTCTGAGGTACCACCTTACATCAGCCAGAATGGCCATCATCCAAAAGTCTACAAACAATAAGTGCTGAAGAGGGTGTGGAGAAAAAGGAACCCTATTACGCTGTGGGTGGGATTGTAAATTGGTGCAACCACTGTGGAAAACAGTATGGAGATTCCTCAGAAAACTAAATATAGAACTACCATTTGATACAGCAATCCCACTCCTGGGCATCTAAACAGAGAAAACCATGACTCGAAAAGACACATGTACTCCATTGTTCGTTGTAGCACTATTTGCAGTAGCCAAGACATGGAAACAACCTAAATGTCCATCAACAGAGGAGTGGATCAAGAAGATGCAGTACAAAGACACAATGGAATATTACTCAGCTATTAAAAGGAAGGAAATTCCAGCATTTTTAGCAACATGGATGGGCCTAGAAATTATCATGCTAAGTGAAGTCAGTCAGACAATGAGACACCACTGATGCAGTGAAACTGTACTTGTCAAAGTCACCAATAACATATATTTTGCTAAGTCCAAACTTTCATCCTCCTCTTTTGTCTTAGCAGTACTCAACTGTAAATCACATGATCACTTGTTCTTCCTTGAAACCCCTTCACCCCATCTGGCTTCCAGAATAATAAATTCTTTTGGTTTTCCTTTCATCTAATTCTTTACAATTTCCCCCTCATTTCCATGACTTCTTAATGTTGGGCTCAGTCTGTTAATTAACACCCTTTTAATGTCATCAAATATCACAGCTTTAAATACCAACTATTGGATTTATAGTTTAACTCCAGATCTCTCCCTGAAACTCAACAATTAGAGATCCAAGTACAAACGTGACTTCTCCATTTAAATGTCTAATAACAGTCTCAAAACCAAACTCCTGATCTGCTCCAAATCTGCTCCTCCTACTTTTTTTTTCCATCTCAGTAACAACAATGCCATCCTTCCCATTGCTCAGGCCCAAACTCTTGGATTCATTCTTGACTGCTTTCTTTCACACATTTTTTTCTCTGTCACTGGTGTGTACTTGCAAAACATTTTTACACTACAAAAATATTAGAGGTTTCGAGATGGGAAACAGGAAAAGGTTTATACTCTACTGCAACGATGCTCGTGTGAACTACGCAAGGCTTCTGTGACGTCAATCAACAGGAGGTAGGAGTTTATCAATGAATTGTTTGACATCCATCATTTCCTGTTAACAGGAGTAAGTTTTGAAGGTCACATTGGCTGGACTGACCAATGCTTTTAGCCTTTCAACAGTAAGAGAGCCAAACATTAGGGGAACTAAAGGATCCAACACTCCATGGCACTGAAGGATGGGAATGTCTCTATTCACACCACTGATAGGACCCTGTGAAAATGAGGCTTGCAGCAGGAACCAGAAACTGAGAGCAGTGATGCCAGGCAGCTTCTGCTGTGTGGTGAGAGCCGTGTGCAAGGAAAAGGCTCCTCCCTGAGAAAATCCTCCCAAAATAATTCTGTTAGAAGGAAAGCCATTCTTCACCTCTTGCTCTATCAAAGCTTTTACAGGTTCTGCTGCCTGTTTAATTCCAGTTTCATCCATCAAGTGAATCTGGTGAAAGATCAATAATGCCAAACCAAGAAGTCATAGCCATGTTCATATTTAATGCTACAGGTATAAATGGCACATGAGGGCAGATGTATCTGATATGAGCCCTTCTGTGGGCTTCTGCCCCTCTGTGTTCTGTATCTCCCAATTCATGAAGGAAAATCACCCGTGTCTGGACTTACTGAAGTTCAGGTTCTTTGTGCCTCAGTGCAGAAGGAATTTAACGAGAGACAAAGTGATAGGCAAAAAATAGACTTATTAAGACAGGACACTTGTGAGAGATGCAAGTGGGCAGACAAGGAGGCTCTGCCTTGCTTGCATCTCATCCAATTCGTCAGAAATTTCTTTAGGCCCTACTTTCAGTATACAACGGATTCTCAGTATCCATGGATTCCATATTTCATAAATTTAAGCCCAATGCCTAAAATTTATTTTTAATCCCCAAACTGATATACACAATGCTTTTCAAGTCAATTGTGGACATGTACATGCACAGAGCAGCAAAGGAGTTACCTGATACATTCTCAACTGAGCTTGAAAGGCTATGCTCTACCTCTTGTTTCAGCTCTCCCATTATATACTATCCTTCTCACAGTCTATTTAGTTCTACATTTTGCACATTTTGTTGGTGATGTTGCTGTTTAAAATGAGCCCCAAGCAGAGTGTTAAAGTAGTGCCTAGTATTCTTATGTTAAAGAAGACTGTGATGTGCCTTACAGAGCAGGTATGTTAGATAGCTTTGGTTAGCCCATGAGTTAGAGCATTGCTAGCTGTTGAGTTCAATGTGAATAAGTCAACAACTTACATTTTTTAAAGTGTCTTTAAAGAGAAACACAAATAAAACAAATTAATGTATTGATCAATTATTCAAAGAGTTATGACCCTGCTTACAGGGGTCTAACCCCTTATTCTGTCTACCCAGGGCAATGATTCAATAACAGCTAATGCTAACTCAGTATTCACAGTTGTTTTACAAAATATAGTTATAAGAACCAAATGTACATATATCCAGTATTTGACCACTTCTCATCACCTCTGTTGCTGCCACCCAGGTCCAAGCCAGCATGAGCTCTTGCATGGATTACTATAGTAGCCTGGAAGTGATCCCTTATGCCCTTCTCTCATCCCTCAGACTATTCTCTACAAAGCTACTAGAATTACCCTGTTAAAATGTAAGTTTATGTCATTCCTTTGCTTAAATCCTCCAATGGATTCCCATCTTGGTGTAAAAGCCAAATTAAAAAAAAAAAAAAAAAACTAGCACGATCTCACACAATTCTACCACCCTTCACCATTCTTTCTCTCTGATCTCATACCTCCACACCTTTTCTGCATCAGTCTCTCAGTTTCAGCCACAGAGTGCCTATACTGCTCTTCAAGTATGCCAGACAGGATCCCATCTCTATGACTTTGGTTTGGCTTTTCCCTCTACCTGGAGTAGTCATTGCCCCAGAAAATAACACGCTTCACTCCCTTATTTCTTTCACCCTTCATTTAAATGTCTTTCTCATGACACCTAACCTGATCACCCTTTCAACATGCCAGCTACTTACCATGTTTTCTCCATCATAACTGTCACCATCTAACATATTGTATGTTTCATTTATTTATTTTACTAAGTAGCTATCTTCTGTTCTAATATGTAAGCTTGAGGAGGTGAAGATTTCCTTGTGTTTTATCTACAGTATCACTAATGCAAATAACACTATCTCACATATAACAAGAAAATGCATAAATTTATATGGTTGTTTTTTAAAAATTTAAATTTAAATATTTTTTAAAAAATTAGAAGTTATAGAAAGATGACAATTTTACCTTCTGCATCTATTTATATCATCTTTCTGGTAATCAAGTACAAAACTGATACTGTTAAGAAACCCACCTATAAATATAAAGGAAAATCAGCAAAAGGATATAACTTCTCTCAATCTCTAAGTTTAAGTTTCTTTAAACATGAAACTTAGCTTTGTTTACTTAATAAAACTAAGCAAAACCAGGATAAATAAAATTATTGTGTTTTCATTTTATTTTTACGAAGTAATCTGCAGAATACAAATGAACTGTGTAGCATATCCCACCTCACATAATATGTCAGTATCTGATGAGAATATTATTGTCACTCCAATTTCTTCAGCTTTAACCTAATGCAAATTAGATTAATAACTCAGCATGCCATTACCTTCTAAAGGTCCTATTGTACTAAGGTCCATGTGTGAAAAGCATCCATGCCATGTATTAATAAGTAGGTCCAAAAGAAAGAGAAAACCTCCCACTTACAGGTCATTTCAATAAAAACTGATGATCAACAAACACAGCCTGACCTCTCCTTTGGTCTTTTAGTATGTCCTAGATCCAAAATGCATTTCTTCCCTATGTTGAACTGAGAGATAAATCAGAACTGCAAAGTATTTTTCACAGAACTTCTATACATCATCCATACGTGATTCTGATTTTTTTTTAATTTCTAAGATTTAGAGATTATCAAATAAAAAAGCCAGGTGCCATTCTCAGTGGACTCAAAATGAGGAAATCAACTAAAATAGCCTTTTTAAAGTTTTATTCATTTTTTAAAACTTAGATTTACTTAAACATAAATTTAACCATCTGTCTCAAGTCTGGACTCCTTTCAAACTGGTTTTCATAATTAAAGTACTCTAAAGAGACAACTCAATGGATCTAATCAATTTTAATGGCTATAACATATCACAGAACTATTCATAATGTGTGAAGAGGCAATTTAAGAAAATCTACTTCCCAATTACAGAAAAATTTACTTTTGAATGAGATTTCAACTAATTCCCCACAGTTCTAGCAGTAGGCACCCTCTCCCTTGGTCTTCCTAGGGTAAGTGAGATCTTGTAAATAATCAAGGATTTCACCAAGCCTTTAGTATTCTTTTTTCTTATAGAGAAAGAGGAATTTGAAAAATAGTGTGTTCCCCCTCTCATGTTATAAAAGTATGTGAAAAGAGTGTCTTTCAAATTTCTCTAGACTGACTGATATGTGTATATATATAAACTGGAATAATTCATCTGGTCATGTTTCTTTTTCCTGAATAGGATGTGTAATAAAATAGAAGAATTCAGACTCCTACTCATGTAAGAGAAGCCCTACAAATGTTTTTCTGGGTATTCTGAGGCTTGGTAAATATAAAACCATTGTATAATTTCTAGCCACAAGAATGTATAACTATGAATGTTATTGTGAACATCATTTCTGATATTTTATTACATCTCCAAGTAAACTATAAAACTTCAAGTAAAATCATGTTTAAATTCACTTAATTCAATACTATATGGTTCAATATGGTATTGCTTAAATTTTATAAAATTATCATTATTTACTCTTATAAAGCATTTTTTCAATCTTGGAAAAAAGGCACAACATGGTATATGAACAAGGATCTACATATAAATATACAAGTAGAGATGTGAATTTTCGACAACATAAACAAATGGGCATTATAGTGAGACAAAAATATCTGGGAATGAATACACTCAAGCACCTTTCAGAACAAATGAGGAAGGAAAATGAAGTCCACTAAGATTCTAAAATTTAGGTTAATGTGTTAAAGAGATATATGGAAGATTTAAGAAAAGACCTAAATCATAATTATTGAGGCAAAATTTACAATGCTTGAGATAAAAAACACACAGCATGGGATTAAAGGCAGATTAGATGCTACAGAAGAGTAGTAAAATTTGTAGACATAACCATAGAAACTAACCAAAAGGAAAAAGAAAGCAAAAAAGGACATGTGGATAAAATGAACAGAGCTATCAGTTAGTTGGCTGGGAGACAAATATGAGCAACCTAACACACATGTACCTGGAGCCTTCAAAAGCAAGAGGAAGAGAGGGAAAGAAGATAGAAGATATATGTGAAGAAATAATGGCTGAAAGTTTTCCAAATATGATGAAATCTATAAACCATCAGATATTAAGAATTTCAAAAACCACAACACAAGAGAAAAAACTTACAGCAAGGTGCATCATGATCAAATTGCTCAAAATCAGTAATAAGAAGGAAATCCTAAAAGCTTCCAAAGGAATAAAAAACAAGCAGAGCAACAAAGATAAGGCTTAGAAGAGATTTCTCCTTGACATGACACTAGGACAACATCTTTAAAGACCTAACAGGAAAAAGAAAAAAAAAAAAAAAACCCTCCAAAAAAGAATTCTATATCCAACAAAAATATATTTCAAAAACAAAGGTGAAACAAAAACTTTTTCAGTCATACAAAAGCAGAAAAGAATTACCACCTGCAGACTTAGAAGAAATGTTAAAGTAAGTCATTTAGGCAAAAGTAAAATGATACCAGATGGAATAAAGAATGCTAGAGAAGATAACTACATGGATAAATACATAACGTGTTTTTTTGGGGTTTTTTTTTTTGGTTTTTTTTTTGTCTTTTCTAAGGCTGTACCTGCAGCATATGGAGATTCCCAGGCTAGGGGTCTAATTGGAGCTGCAGTCATCAGCCTAGGCCAGAGCCACAGCAACATGGGATCCAAGCCGTGTCTGCAACCTACACCACAGCTCATGGCAACGAGAGATCCTTAACCCACTGGGCAAAGCCAAGGATCGAACCACAACCTCATGGTTCCTAGTCAGGCTCGTTAACATCTGCACCACAACAGGAACTCCTATAACATGTTTTATTATAATTTTAGAGAATTGACTAAACAACAACAAAAAAATTAACAATATAGCATCAAGTTAAAAATATATGCAAAAGTAAAATATGTCATAACAAATAGCACAAATACAGGAAGACTATACTAGAGTAAGGATTCCAAACACATGTAAGGTGATACAATATCACTTAATGGAAATCTTAAGAATTTTTTTCAATTAATCCAAAAAAGGGGGGAAACAGGAAACGGAAAGAACAGATGAAACAAAGACAAAAAACTGCAAGATGACAAATTCAAGCCTAGCATTACATTAACTATAGTCAAACTATCTGAAATAAAATGTAGAGGTTATTAAAGATAGAAAACAAAACTTAATCACATGCTGCTTACAAGAAATGCATTTCAACTATAAAGACTAAAAAAAATGTGGAAGGAAAAGGAAAAAAAGATATACCATGCAAACACTAATCAAAGTATCTAATGTTAATAAGAGATAGAATAGATAACACAGCAAAGAATACTACCAGAGATAAAGAAGATCATTTCACATGACAAAAAGGGTCAGGAGTTCCCATCATGGCTCTGTGGAAACGAATCTAACATCCTTGAGAATGCAGGTTTGATCCCTGGCCTTGCTCAGAGTGTCATGGATCCGGCATTGCCGTGAGCTGTGGTGAAGGTCGCAGACGTGGCTCAGATCCTGTGTTTCTAGGGCTATGGTGTAGGCCAGAGGATACAGCTCTGATTCAACTCCTAGCCTGGGAACCTCCATATGCTGTAGGTGTGGCACTAAAAAGGAAAAAAAAAAAAAAAAGGATCAGAGCATCAAGAGGATATAACAATCATGACTGCTTTCATATCCAATAACAGTTTTGAAATACATTAAGCAAAAACTGACAGAACTATGAGAAGAAACAAACAAATCCACAATTACAGCAGGAAATTTCAATTGCCCTCTCTCAATAATTGATAAAACAAATAGACAAAAAATCAGAAAGAACATAAACTTTTAATAACACTATTAACCCAGTGGATTAAGCTACCAATACAGACCACCCCTACCAATAACAGCAGAATACATATTCTTGTCAAGTGCCCATGAAGTATTTACCAAGATAAACCATACCATGGGTGATAATACATGTACACATAAATATAAAAGGAATAAAATCATAAAAAGAATATTCTGCGACCTGGAGTTCCCACTGTGGTTCAGTGGTAATGAACCCGACTAGTATCCATGCAGATGTGGGTTTGATCCCTGGCCCTGCTCAGTGGAGGCTAAGGATCGGCATTGCCATGAGCTGTGGTGTAGATGATAGAGGTAGATGCAGCTCAGATCCCGTGTTGCTGTGGTTATGAAGTGGGCTGGCAGCTGCAGCTCCAATTCAAGCCCTAGCCTGGGAACTTCCATATGCTGCATGTGCCACTCAAAAAAGCAAAAAAAAAAAAAAAAAAGGACAAAGAATATTCTCAGACCAAATGAAATTAGGTTATAAATCAAAAATAGAAAACTTTTTTTAGACTTGTGATTGCCAAGGGGAGAAATTTTTTTAATGCCAAAACTTTAGGAAATTAAAGCAATACCTGTGGATCAAAGAAAAAAAAAAAAAAAAAACAAGGCTTGGTGTAGGCCAGCAAGGGCAGCTCTGATTCAACCCCTAGCCTGGCAATTTCCATATGCCACACATGAGGCCCTAAAAAGCAAAAAATAAAAATAAAGGTTAAAGATGATCTTTGAGAAGATTAGTAAAATTGATAAACCTCTAACCAGAATGATTAGGAAAAAAGAGAAATCATGGAGTACCAATATCAAGAATAAGAAAGAAAATATCACCACAGATTTTATAAGGTAAATAAGGGAATATTTTGAACAACTTAGTACCTATAAATTAAACAAATGAAATGGACGATTCCTTGAAAAATGCAACCTACTGAAACTCAAACAAAAAGCCCTATATCAATTAAAGAAATCAAATTTATAGCTTAAAAAACTCAGAAAAAAGAAAAAACAAGCAGACCCAGATGGCTTCACAAATGAATTCTATCAACATTTAGGAAATATTATGAATTGAACACAAATATTTCTACAAAATTGAAAAGGGGGCAATCATGCAGAGGTTAGTATTACCCTTACACAAAAATGAGACAGAAGATATTAAAAGAAACAAAGACAAAGATGAAAATTTATAAATAAAAACTTAGCCAACCATATCAAATAAAATAAAAAATAATAATACATCATAACCAAGAAAAGTTTACCCCAGGAATGTGAGGTTGATACAATATTGAAACATGTGATAGTCAATCAAAATAATTCACCATATTAAGGTAAAAGATACAGAAAAAGCATTCGAGAAAATCCTACATCCAACTTTAAGCAGGAATAAAAAGGAACTTCGTCAACCTGATAAAGAGAAAAATCTTTGAAAAACTACAGTTAACATCATATTATGAAAGTCCTTCCCCTACGGCCAGAAACAAGGCAAACATATTTGTTCTTTCTTCTTCTATTCAATATTATACTGCAGGTTCTAGTTAGGGCATTAGGCAAGACAAAGAAAATAAAGAAATTCAGATTGAAAAGGAATAAGAAAACAGTTTTTGTTCATAACCAATATGATCTTGTAGGACTTCTTTTGTGAAGTCATTTACTCTTTATAAAAACAATATGATGGCAAAATCTCCCAACATTTACAACCAATATGTCAGAACTTCAGTTTGGATACAAGCTTTATGGAGTCACAAAAATGATTTATGGCAAACCCAACCATGTGTTTAACCAACTAAAAGTATTCAGAACTTAATATGCAATAGAAAAGTAGAGATTCTCTCCTTTGCATTCAAAAACTTGTTGTTCCATGCTATCAAGAAACACTCTAAATGATTAAATTCATATCAATAGTTTATAATTATTTTGGTTGTTCTCAGTATACGTTATAAATAATAATTAACAAACTAACATCCAAACTAGTCCAAGTCAATTTAAGACAAATATTTGCCCTCTCAACACAGCACAGAACAAAATGAGTTTGATATTTAAGGTATATTACAAAAATAATTTAACTAAAATGATATTATATTCATAGTATAAATGAGCATTATATTTTACATTAGACCACATAAATCAGTGTTCCTTTGGATATAAAATCTAACATTCAAAATTTAAAACATTTTATGTATCTATACAGCAGGGGTCAGGAATTTGGAATGCCAGTATTTACCCAGCCTTCCTGCTAATCAGCTACTGCCACTGAACCTCCAGTTGCAGTAACTGAGCCCCTGACTCCAAACCAGTCAAATTCAGAATTTAACCCTTACTTACTACAGGAACTATTTCTAGGTCCTAGCTCTCCCAAAGCCAAGACTGTCTTCTGAGACTTAACACTGTAAGTCAGACTGGGCTTTAAATAGCTTTCCCAAGGCTTCCTAACATCTAAAGTAATGACTGAATGCCAGAGCCACAGCTTGGTTATCAGCTGCAATGCCCCAAAAGTTTCTAGGGCCTGTTCCAGAAACGGCCTGGCCTGGCCTCTCCAGCACCAAGGCTCTAACATAAAGCCTGTAAATGTTGGAAGAATTTGCCATCACATCCTTATAAAGAATAAGTAACTTCAGGGAGTTCTGCTGTGTCTCAGCAATAACAAACCCAACTAGTATCCATGAGGAAACGGGTTCGATCCCTAGCATCATTCAGTGGATTAAGGATCTGGTGTTGCTGTGAGCTGTGGTGTAGGTCACAGACATGGCTTGGATCCCATGTTGCTGTGGCTGTGGCGTAGCCCAGTGGTTACAGTTCCAATTGGACCCCTAAACTGGGAACCTCCATATGACTCCAGTGTAGCCTTTAAAAAAAAAAAAAAAAAAAGAGTACATAACTTCACACAAACAAACCCTTTTTTTCATGTTAAATGTAGAAGCAGTCTGAAATTCAAAGTTTTCAAAAACATGATTTTATACTTTTTCATGTAAACATGCATATAAAGATAGCTTTGATCATAAAAGGGAAATTTACATGTCTTATGCATTTACGTAGTTATATAAGAACTTTTTTTTTTCCCACACCCACGGCATATGGAAGTTCCCAGGCCAGGGGTCAAACCGGAGCTGTAGCCACTGGCCTATGCCACACCCACAGCAACGCTAGATCTGAGCCGCATCTGCAACCTACACCACAACTCACAGCAACTCTGGATCCTTAACCCACTGAGTGAGGCCAAGTATCAAACCTGCCTACTAGTCAGGTTCATTTCCACTGAGCCATGACAGGAACTCCCAAGAACTTTTTTTAAAAGTACATACCCTATAGGTTATAAACTGATTTAATGAGAATAATCAAAATTCTTGAAAATAGGAAAATACTATCACTAAGAGCTTTAGAAAGAGAAATGTAAATAAGCTCACCTATTTTAAATTCAGGAGAGTCAATCAAATAATGCAATTCTTAAGATCAATTAAAATTATGGTCTTCGGATGTACAGATGGCCAATGGTCACATGAAAAGATGCTCAACATTGCTAATTATAAGAGAAATGCAAACAAAACTATAATGAGGTACCTCCTCACACTGGTCAGAATGGCCATCATTAAAAAATCTACAGATAGGGAGTTCCCTGGTGGCCTACTGGTTAAGGATACAGTGTTATCACTGCCATGGCACAGATTTGATCCCTGGCCTGGGAATTTTTACACACCACAGGTGGAGTCAAAAAAAAAAAATCTACAAATAAACAAATGCTGAAGATGCTGCAGAGAAAAGGGAACCATCCTACATTGTGGGCAGGAATATAGATTCGTTCACTATGGAAAACAGTATTGAGGCTCTTCAGAATAGACATTTCTCCAAAGAAAACATACAGATGTCCAACAGGCACATGAAAAAATGCTTAACATCACTAATTATGAAAGAGCTATAAACCAAAACTACAATGAGACACCACTTCACACCAGTCAGAATGGCCATTATTAATAAGTCTACAAATAACAAATGCTATAGAGGGTGTGGAGAAAAGGGAACCCTCCTACACTGTTGGTGGGAATGAAAATTGGTAAAAGCACTATGGAAAACAGTATGGAGGTGCCTCAGAAAACCAAATATAGAACTACCATATGATCTAGCCATCCCATTCCTGGGCATATATCTGGACAAAACTATCATTCAAAAAGATATCAATGATATCTTTGAAGCACTATTTACAATAGCCAAAACATGGAAACAACCTAAATGTCCATCAACAGATGAATGGATTAAGAAAATGTGGTACATATACAAAATGGAATACTACTTGCACATAAAAAAGAACAAAACAATGCCATCTGCAGCAACATGGATGGAACTAAATACTCTCATACTAAATGAGGCAAGTCAGAAAGAGAGAAAGACAAATACTATATGATATCATTTATATCATAGATATCATTTATATCTATGATATCGATTCTGGAATCTAATATATAGCACAAATGAACCTATCTACAGAAAAGAAACAAGGGACTCCTTTATAAAAGCGAAATTTTGAAAAAGAATAGGACCTGGAGTTCCCAAGTTAGAATATCTATTAGAAATGGGTAAACTTGAATACCTAGGAAATAATATTTATATCTCAATAACTTAAAAATAGCAAATGCTTAGTAAATATTTCTTGATTATATAAAGTACTCTTCAGGTTATAAAGTTTGGAAATCTATGAAATAACCACACAACACTGGAACTACACCCAAGACTATCTGACCTCAAAGTCTACTGTCTTTCCACCGTTCCATCTTTTTTTCTTTTGTTCACTTAAATAACTTACATAATTGAATTACAAAAACATTTTTAAAGCTATCTTTGCATTAAAACACTGGTTGAGGTACAAAAAAATAAGTGAAAATAAGGGAACTGTGAATATGAATGCATCTTCCCTGAAAAAAGCAGCTGAGCTGAAACACTGAAAGAAGCAGAAATATGAAGCAAATGTGGGAGGGGTGGAGTCAGGGTGAAGGGAACACTGAGAGGTGAAGGGAGGGGAAGGGAAAGAAGGAAAGAAGAGGAGGGACAGAGAAGGAGGGAGAGGAAGGAAGTGGGGAGGAGCAAGAGGCAGAAGAAGAGAGGGAAAGGAGACAGGCAGGTAGGAAGTAAGGAAGGGAGGAGGAGGGGGACGGAGTGGGATATACTGGGAGTTCGGGGTTATCAGATGCAAGCCATTGCATTTGGAGTGGATAAGCAATGAGATCCTGCTGTGTAGCACAGGAAACCATACTTAATCACTTGTGATAGAACATGATGGAGGATAATGTGAGAAAAAGAATGTATATGTATGTATAACTGGGTCACTATGCTGAACAGCAGAAATTGATAGAACACTGTAAGTCAACTATAATTTTAAAAATTTTTTATAAAAGGAAGTAAGGAAGAGACGGGGGAACTGCATCTAAATCTGTATCACATGTAGTCTACAAAAACATAGTATTTTCATCGTGCAAGGTATATTCTAATGTTAGAGCTGTTTATTTCATTTACCTTAAAAAAAGGACTAAACTATACACAAATAAAAAACAGAGAAAATATATTAATAAAACAGAAAGGTAAATTTAAGAATCAAAAAAAAATTGTTAATGAAGCTTCTATTGAACCAGTTAATAAAGCTTCTATTTAACCAACAATAACAAAAACTTAACTGCTATAATTTTTTTAATTTAATATGAAGACTACTTGGTCACATTTAAAGATTATAACTACAGATATCTGCTAAAAACATCTCTCTTTCCATTTATTTACAAAGCGTAATACGGAAATTCTAGAACAACATAGAATAAAATTAAGCTATGAAAGCAAAACTAAGCTACAAAATGAACTGTGATTTTAATGGCATTAAAGATGATCAATAAAGAAGACTTCTAAACAGATATGACTTTATTTTGTCTATTTAGTATTCAGTAATTAAATAGTAAATCTAAAGGCAGAGAGGAAAATTTAAACATTCCTTACATTCTATGACAAGTATTACATAATCATTTAGTATGAACTACTCAAAAATACTTTTTATTTTTTTTATTTTTTTGGTCTTTTTGTCTTTATATGGAAATTCCCAGGGTAGGGGTCCAATTGGAGCTGTAGTGGCTGGCCTATGCCACAGTCACAGCAACTTAGGATTCAAGCCACATCTGTGACCTAAACTATAGCTCACAGCAACACCAGATCCTTAACCCACTGAGCAAGGCCAGGGATTGAACTCATGTCCTCATGGATGCTAGTTGGGTTTGCTAACCACTGAGCCATGACGGGACTTCCCTACTTTCTGTGTTTTTAAATAGAAACACTTACTATATAGTTTGATATTTAGTCCATTTTAGCTTATTTTAATATTTTTAAAACATGAATTGGTCTAAGTAGAATCATTCTATGACTTATAAAGACAACTTTCAAATGATAAGAATAAAAATCACTAAAACAAACATTTTTCATAGTTTTGCCATACCTTTAGCTACAGCTTCTTTATATTTCTCCTTGGCAGAATTCATTTCTTTTATTAACTGTCTATAGCTGGTTTTTAATTTCTCTAATTCTGTCTTTGTAACCTGCCAAAAAAAGAAAGTGCAAAAACATTTTAAATGCATAAATTTACTTGAGTCAAGAGTTTAAATTTGAAAGCATTAACTGGTATATATTTTACTGCTTACAGATCAGAGTTACTCTTCAATATACAATTATAAACAAACTAAAATTAGCTTGGAAATAAGTGATAAATTCAACAAGTTATGAAGGAAAAGAAAAAAAAGAAAACCTTTTTTTTCTTTTTTTGTCCCCCCTGAGGCGTATTCCGAGGCCAAGGATCAGATCTGAGTTGTAGTTGTGACCTAAGCCACACCTGTAGCCACACCACATCCTTAACCCACTGTGCCAGGCCAGGGATCAAACCCGCATCCCAGCACTCCCAAGATGCCGCTGATCCCATTGTACCACAGCAGGAACTCTAAGGAAAACATTTCTTAAAAAGAGCAAATCAAGAGTTCCCATTGTGGGTCGGTGGTTAACAAATTCGACTAGAAACCATGAAATTGCGGGTACAATTCCTGGCCTCACTCAGTGGGTGAAGGATCCGGCACTGCCATGAGCTGTGGTGTAGGTCACAGACATGGCTCAGATCTTGCATTGCTGTGACTCTGATGTGCCTGGCCAGTGGCTACACCTCCAATTAGAACCCTAGCCTGGGAACCTCCATATGCCGGGGGTATAGCCTTAGAAAAGAAAAAAACAAAAACAAAACAAAAAAAAAGAGCAAATCAAGTTCTGTCAACTAAATGTTAAAGACCAATAATTAGTTGCTGTGTGCAGAAATATTTTCTCTAATAAAAAAAAAGTTAATTTAAAATACTTATTTTAATTATGTAGAATAACTCCGAGCTGTTATAACTCACAAGTTATAACATGAATTTTTTTCTTTACATTTAACTTTTCTGAAAGGAAGATGCAATAGAAAATTATTGTTGGCCAGGCAACAATCATGACAGTAGTCAATGCATGCACCCATGACCTTGGTCATTATTTCTACAGAAAGGCTAGGTAAATCCAAGTCCTTGATGCTGTAGTCAAAAGGCCATAAATAGCATCTGAGTTAAAAATGAAAATCCTAGATGATAATCTGAAAAACTTCTAATAAGCCTTCTGAGAAGAGTAAGAAAACAACGTTAAAAACTTGTTAAAAGCAGCAGGTAGGGGGGAAGTGAGGCAGTTCCAGGAGTTCCCCTTGTGGCTCAGTGGTTAACAAGCCCGACTAGTATCAATGAAGATGCAGGTTCGATCCCTGGCTCCACTCAGCAGGTTAAGGATCCAGCGTTGCCGTGAGCTACAGTGTAGGTCAGAGGTGCCACTGGGATCCTGTGTTGCTATGGCTGTGGTGTAGACCGGCAGCTGCAGCTCCAATATGACCCCTAGACTGGGAACTGGGAACCTCCATATGCCATGGGTGCAGCCCTAAAGATACAAAAGACAGAAATGGGGTGTAGGGGGTCCTGTCATTGCTTAGCAGGTTACTAGTATCCTTAAAGATACAAGTTTGATCTTTAAGGATAAAAGTTTGATCCTGATTTAACTCAGTGGGTTAAGGAGCGTGAGTTGCTGTGAGCTGCGGTATAGGTCACAGACGTGGCTCAGATCCCACATTTCTGTAGCTGTGGCGTAGGTCAGCAGCTACAGCTCCAATTTAATCCCTAGCCTGGGAACTTCCATATGCTGCAAATGCAGGCCCTAAAAAAGAAAAAAATAATAATAATATAATAAAAACAAAACTTGCTAAAAGGGAGTTCCCATTGTGGCTCAGTGGGTTAAGAACCCAACACTGTGTCCATGAGGATGTGGGTTCAATCCCTGACCTCTCTCAGTAAATTAAGGATCCGGTGTTGCCACAAGCTGCCTTGTAGGGAGGCAGATGTGGCTTGGATCCTGCATTGCTTTTGCTGTAGCTGTGGTGTAGGCCAGCAGCTGCAGCTCCAATTTGACCCCTAGCCTGGGAACTTCTGTATGTCATAGGCACACTCCCCCTCCCCCAAAAAATAAAAAAGTTTTTAAACACTTGCTAAAGGAGCATAAGCAATTTGGAAGAAAATCTCAGAGCCCACTTCAGACAAATTCCGTATTACCAATGTTCTTAACAGCATGGAGGATGGCATTGTGTAAATAAACAAAAACATCAACTATCACACAGATAAAAATGAGTTCACATCATCTCTTTTAAAAGAAACCTCATTGGTTAACATTTTGTTTTTAACGACCTTTACATTTCAGAACATTTTTTATTATCACAGCAACAGTGAGCAAGAAATACAGAGATTACCCATTTATTTTAACCCCTACTCATGAAGGTATCTTCTGCATACCCTGCTAGGGTGGTACATTTGTTACAACTAATGAACTACAATACAACACATCATTATTACTTAAGTACATAATTTCCATTAAGCTCCACTCTTGGTGTTGTACATTTTATAAGTTTGAACAAACATAAAATGGCATGTATCCACATTATAGTACCACATGCAGTCATTTCACTATCATAAAATCCTCTACGATCCACCTATTTATCCCTATCTCCACAGTTAACCCTGGGAACCAATTATCTTTTTACTGTCTCCATAGCTGGGACTTTTCCAGAATATCATACAGTTAGAATCATACAGACATTTCCAGATTGGCGTCTTTCACTCAGTAATATGCATTTAAGTTTCTTCCGTGTCTTTTCGTGACTTGGTAACTTATTTCCTTTGAGCAATGAGTAATATTCCATTCTCTGGATGCAACACAGTTTATTTATCCACTTACTTACTGAAGAACCTCCTGGGTACTTCCAAATTCTGGCAGTTATAAACTCTTATAAATAGCTATGTGTGGGCTTCAGTGTGGACATATGTTTTCAACTTCTTTGGGTAATTATCAAGGAGCTCAACTGCTGGATCCTACAGTAAGAATGTTTTTAGTTTTCTAAGAAACTGCCAAAGTGTCTTCTCAAGTGGCTGGATTATTTTGCATGCCCACCAACAACGAATGAGTGTTCCTGTTGCCACATCCCCATCAGCGTTTGGTATCATCAGTGTTCTGGATTTGGGACATTCCAATAATGTGTACTGGTTATCTCATTAGTGCTATAATTTACATTTTCCTAATGACATACGACGTGGAGCAACTTTTCATGTGCTTATTTGCTGTATCATTTTCTTGAGATTTCTTCTTTGATCCAAGTGTTACTTAGAAGTGTGTTGTTTAATCTCCAAATATTTGGGATTTTCCAGCTCTCTTTCTGTTACTGAGTTCTAGTTTAACTCCACTGTGGTTTCAGAGCAGACATTATATCAATTCTATTCCTTTAAATTTATTAAGATGTGATTTATGGCATAGAATGTGGTCTATCTTATTGAATCTTCCTATGTAAGCTGTAGAGGAATGTGTATTCTGTTGTTGGATGAAATAGTCTATAGATGTTCATTAGATCTAGCTGACTGATGATATTAAATATATCTACGTCCTTACTGATTTTCTGCCTGCTGTATCTATCCAATTCTTATGGGGTGGAGGAGTGCTGAAGTCTACAACTGTAATAGAGGTTCATCAATTTCTCCTTATAATCTAAGAGTTTTTGCAGTTCTATTAGTATTTTGATGCTATGTTATTAGACACATACACATTGAGGATTGTAATGTCTTCCTGGAGAACTGACTCCTTTAACATCATGTAATTCCCTTCTTTCTCTCTTAATAAATTTCCTTGTTTTGAAGTCTGTTCTGTCTGAAAATAATACAGCTACTCCCACCTTCTTTCGATTAAGTTAGTATGGCATATCTTTCTTCATCCATTTATTTTTAATTCATAGTTATTTTTACATAAAAAATGAGTTTCTCAGAGTTCCCGTCATGAAGCAGCAGAAACGAATCCAACTAGGAACCACGAGGTTGAGGGTTCAATCCCTGGCCTCGCTCAGTGGGTTAAGGATCAAGCATTTCCGTGAGCTGTGGTGTAGGGTTGCTCAGATCCCACGTTGCTGTGGCGTAGGCCGGGTGATAGGGCTCTGATTGAACACCTAGGCTGGGAATCTCCATATGCCTCAGGTGCAGCCCTTAAAGGCAAAAAAAATAAAAAAATAAAAATAAAATGAGTTTCTCAAAGACAACATATAGTCGTGTCCTGTTTTTTGATCCGTTCTGACACTGTGTTTTAATTGGGTTCATTAAAAACCTATTGACCCTCAAAGTAATTATTGACATACTTGGATTAATACCTACCGTATTTCTTACTATTCCCTATTTGTTGCCCTTACTATTTGTTTCTATTTTTGTCTTTGTGGTTTTAATTAAGTATTTTATATATTCTATTCCATTAGTTCTTAGCATACTAGCTATCCTTTTCTTACTTTTTGTACTTTTTTAACTGATTGGTGTAGAGTTTGTAATATACATTTATAACTAATCCAAACCAACTCTCAAATAACACTATACCACTTTATGGGGAATGTGATACTTTACAAAAATTGTTATTCCTAATTTCCCCCTTCCATCCCAAGTATTATTGCTATCATTCATTTCACATACATATACATATAAGCATTTGCAAACACTATATGTATACAAACATACAGTATTTACATAAGTGTACATAATCAAATATATTGTTGCTATTGTCACTTTCAACAAACTATTATCTGCTAGATCAATTAAGGAGAAAAATGAAAGTTTTTATTTTATCTGCACTCAGTGCTCTTTCTTTATGTTGGCCCAAGTTTCTGACCTGTATCATTTTCCTTCTCAGTCCACTGGCAACAAATCCCCTCAATTTTTGTTTGTCTCAAAAAAACTTCATTACTCCCTCACTTCCGAAAGATACTTTCACAGTGTTCAGAATTTTGGATTATCAGTTCTATCTCTCAACACTTTCAATACTTCATTCCCCTCTCTTCTTGCTTACATGATTTCTGGGGAGAAGCCAGATCTAATTCTTATGTTTGTTCTTTCATAAGCAAGGTGTTTTTGTTGTTGCCGTTGTTGTTTTTTACTCTGGCTTACTTCAAGAGTTTTTTCTTTATCTTTGATTTTCTACAGTTTGAAATTTGTATGCCTAGGTATAGAGATTTTCTGGTCATTTACTCTGGTTGGTGTTCTCTGTCATCTGGTGTCTGACATTAATTTGGAGATTTCTCAATCATTACTATTTCAAATATTTCCTCTTTTCCTTACTCTTTCTTCTCCTCCTGCTATTCCCATTACACATATGTTATATCTTTTATAGTTGTCCTAAATTCTTGAATATGCTGTTCATTTTTCTTCAGTCTTTGTTCTCTTTGCTTTTCACTTTCGGAGACTCCTAATGATATAAACTCAAGTTCAGAGATTCTTTCCTCGGTTGTATCCGGTCTCCTACTAAGCTTATCAAAATCATTCTTCACTTCTGTTATAATGTGACTGATGTCTGGCATCTCTTTTTGGCTTTTTCTTTGGATTTCTTTCTCTTTACACTGTCCATCTGTTCTTGCATGCTGTCTACTTTATTCACTAGAGCACTCAGTCTATAATTAATAGTTGGTTTTTTGTTTGTTTGTTTGTTTGTTTTTGTCTTTTTAGCACCATACCCACGGCATATGGAGATTTCCGGGCTAGGAGTTGAATCAGAGCTGTAGCTCCTGGCCTACACCACAGCCACTGCAATGCAAAATCTGGGCCGTGTCTGTGACCTACACCACAGCCAGATCCTTAACCCACTGAGTGAGACCAGGGATCAAACCTGCATCCTCATGGATACTAGTTAGGTTTGCTGCCGCTGAGCCAAATGGGAACTCCCTAGAAGTTTTAACTTTTAAAATTGCCAAAGAACCCCCCCCCCCAAAAAAAAAAATGGAGTTCCCATCATGGCACAGCGGAAATGAATCCAACTAGGAACCATGAGTTTGTGGGTTTGACCTCTGGCCTCGCTCAGTGGGTTAAGGATCAGGTGTTGCCGTGAGCTGTGGTGTATGTTGCAGACGCGACTCGGATCTGGTGTTGCTGTGACTGTGGTGTAGGCTGGCAGCTGTAGCTCCGATTAGACCCCTAGCCTGGGAACATCCACATGCCGTGAGTACAGCCCTCAAAAGACAAAAAAAATAAATAAATTGCCAAAGAACCAATTCACTGTTCTGCAAACGGGCAAACTAATGTCAAAACAAGTGTTTTTTCTGCCTTTATTGTAGAAAATATACCTCATGGCAACCAAAAGTTTTCATTGAAAAATTCCAGCTAACAATTGCATTAGGAATAATAGAAGTAAAATATTGCCATTTTTCAACTTCATTGAATTAATAGATCTAAACCATAAACATCAATTATCCTTATAACTATTACATGAAAGGCTGAAAAGTTTTAAGAGATTGATCAAGCTGGTAATACTGGAACCTATTAGTCAAGTTTAACATCACAAAAAAGGTAAACAGGCAGACATTATATACTTACTGATATGAAACAACAGGAAGTCTAAATCAGCACTTATGATGTATTCTTGTCCCAAATAAACAGCTATAATCTTACCAAGCCTCTAGATCTAACTTCCAGGAAAACTGGAAGTTGAAGGAATAAGTGAAATTGCATCAGAAGATGCTAATAGAAAAATCCAAAATGAAGGAAATTCAATTCTATACATTACTTAGTTTCTTCCATAAATAAATGGCATTTTTAAAAAGGGGTATAAAGTGGAACCTATAGACTAAAAGAAATTATTCAAGTATGGGCCATGTTTGGATCATAATTCAAATGGAGCAACTGTAAAAAAATATTTAATAAAAAATCATTTAAGAACAGTCAGGATAATTAATAATATTATAATACTATTTGTTATTTTAAGTGGGTTAATGATAATATAGATTAAGACTATTTTAGCAATATATATTAAACTATGTATGAATAAAATAATAATGGGAATTTTCTTTAAAATTATCCACTGTAGAAGAAAAATAGGTGAGCATATAGATGAAAAAAAAACTGATTGTGGATGGGTAGATAGCTCAGTGGGAATTCACTTTACTATTCCCTTTTCCTCTGAACATTTGCAAATTTTTATAATAAAAACAACTGTAAAGAGTTAACCAGAAGAGACAGACTTTAAATGCAAATAAAATTTAGAAATATCCTTATTTTGGAGTTCCCGTCATAGCTCAGTGGTTAACAAATCCGACTAGGAACCATGAGGTTGTGGGTTCGGTCCCTGCCCTTGCTCAGTGGGTTAACGATCCGGCATTGCCGTGAGCTGTGGTGTAGGTTGCAGACGCGGCTCGGATCCAGATCCAGCGTTGCTGTGGCTCTGGCCTAGGCCGGTGGCTGCAGCTCCGATTCAACCCCTAGCCTGGGAACCTCCATATGCCGCGGGAGCGGCCCAAGAGATAGCAAAAAATAAAAAATAAAAAAAATAAAAAGGACACAGTTATTAAAAAAAAAAGAAATATCCTTATTTTGCCTATATTTTCTTTTTTATTATACGTATAGTATTACATGATACTAATTTTTTCAAAAGCCTAAAAGAGATATTTCAGTAAGTAAAAAATAAAAATGCTGAATGATATGAAAGCGCTGTATCATAGTTTAACTGGAAGCATTTTTTTTCTTTCATGAGAGCTTCTAAAGCAAAAGGATATCTTATAATCAATAGTTTTATATTCCATGAAAATGAGATATTACTTATTAGAGACACCCGAACCTATTTCTTCTCAGGAAATGATGATTGAATAATTTTTCAAAGTCAAACAGGATAAAATATTTCAGCAAATTTTAAAATCAAATTAAATTCCAGAATGGAAAGACAAACCTTGATCATCTCTGCCTCTATCTGCTGATGAACACCTATATAACTTTTCTTCACCTGCTGCTTGTCTTTGATCATCATGGTGAGCCTGTGTAAGGGTCCAGAATTTAGGTCCTCTGCATGTGCCTTCATTATCCTACTAAGTTGTTCCGTCTGCTGAATCATAAGTAGCCAAGACTTTAAAAAAAATAAAGAGGTAAAATTACCACCTGTATTAGAGGTTTCCATTTAGCTATGCTTTAAGTTTTCAGGAACTTTAAACACTCAGCTTTACACAAATTATTACGTTAATATTAAAGTGGTAGGTTTCTGGCAATTGTGCAATGAGCTATATGAAAGGTTCATATTTAACATCTTCATCTTCAAGCACAAATGATTCAAAATTCAGTAATCAGAGACAATGCAGAATACTAGGACATGGATTAAAGGACTCTAAGAATTCACACTTGCAGTCTTCATTTCATCACATCTTGTTTGTATTTTTTCAACATACTGACTGCTTCTACCTACACCATTCTAATGCCTCAGTAAGCTTACTACTTCCTAATGATCAAATGCAACAGAAATTTCCCATCTTCATTCTTAACCTGTTTCTCTGGGGCATCTGATCATACTGACTCACTTCCTCCTAAAACTGTCTCCTGGTTTCAATGGCTTATGTTCCAATTTGCCTTCCTTCCTTACTAAAAACCCTTCTCAATCTTTGTGCCTGTTCTTCTTTTGCTGCTTATGGTAATCTAGCCTCTAGATTTCTATTGTTTCTCTTTTCTTCATAAATACCATTATTTCTCAGTGGTTTTTCCAGCACAACATTTGGCTTCAGTAGCAGACATACATAATGGTGGGTTTGGGACAAGTGGGCATATGCATGCTGCTGAAAGGACAACTCATTTGTTATTAGGCTTTCTACCTTATAAATACTGCAGAAAAAAAGTAGCAGAAGAATGCTCTTCACTCTAGGTCTTCAAAATTCTATTCAGAAACAATTACTTGGATACTTACCATGGTCATAGACGATTTATGGTATAGATACAAAAAACAGACAAAGTACAGTTTCAGATATTTTACAAGAATAATTATTTTTCTTTTTAGGGCTGCATCTGTAGCACATGGATGTTCTCAGGCTACGGGTCGAACTGAATCTGCAGCTGCCAGCCTATGCCAAAGCCACAGCAACACCATTTCTGAGCTACTTCTGCAACCTACGCCACTGCTTTCAGGAATGCCAGATCTTTAACCCACTGAGCAAGGCCAGGGATTGAAACTACATCCTCATGGATACTAGTCAGGTTCTTAACCTGCTGAGTCACAACAGGAACTCCAAGAGCAATTTTTCTACTCTATTACATTTGATCAGTGAATAAAGAGAAGTAAATCTTTTCTGCTAATATTCTAAATAATCCTAAATCAAAATTTAATAGGTATTTAAATCAAAAGTATAGCCTAAAGGAAGCAAATTCCAAGTCACAGTCAGAACTCACAAGGGGCTAACTTAGCAATCTTGTTTCTGATAAAATATATGTTTTTTTTTTAAAAAGTAATCTTTGAAGACATTTATTTAGAGGAAAAGGTCATTTTTAGTTGTGAAATGCTATTATGAGCATGAAATAGAACAAGTGGCCTATGAACTCATCATATTTGCTTTCAAATTTGAAAATCTAAGTACTAAGATGTTCTTGATATCACAAAGCAATTTATTTAAAACTGATGTAGCTCTTCCATTAAAATATAAAATTTAACAAAAATGAAAACAAAACAAAAAAAAAACTTGAACTAAAACATAAACTAAATTGCCCTAGTAACTCTTGCTTTGCCTTTTTCATTGGATATTTTCACTCTAAAAAAGAGAATGGTAGGATTTGATCCAGCAGTCCCTCTCCTGGGCATCTACCCAGAGAAAAGCATGACTCGCAAAGACACATGTACTCCAATGTTCGTCGCAGCACCATTTGCAATAGCCAAGACATGGAAACAACCTAAATGTCCATCGACAGAGGAGTGAATCAAGATGTGGTACACAGACACAATGGAATATTACTCAGCCATTAAAAGGAATGAAATACCAGCATTTTTAGCAACATGGGTGGACCTAGAAATTATCATGCTGAGTGAAGTCAGTCAGACAACGAGACACCAACATTAAATGCTTTCACTGACATGTGGAATCTGAAAAAAGGACAGAATGAACTTCTTTGCAGAACAGATACTGACTCACAGACTTTGAAAAACTTACTGTTTCCAAAGGAGACAGCTCAGGGGGTTGGGGGATGTGCTGGGGTTGGGGGATGGAAATCCTATAAAATTGGATTGTGATGATCATTGTAAAACTATAAATGTAATAAATTCATTGAGTAATAAAAAAAGAGAGAGAGAGAATGGTAGGAAAACATTCTATATAGCACATAGAGAATGTTAAGTCTACTAAAAAAAAGTGAAAAGAATATTTCTCAAAAAGACAAATATTCTTCATCTTCAAAAAACAAACATTCTCTAACTGCTGTAGCAATAAATGTTAATGACTCCACATAGGAGTCCTTGCAGCCTAGGGAGAAGCCTTCTTAGTCTTTTTTTTTTTTTGTCTTTTCTAGGGCCGCTCCCGCAGCATATGGAGGTTCCCAGGCTAGGGGTCTAATCGGAGCTGTAGCCACTAGCCTATGCCAGAGCCACAGCAACGCGGGATCTGAGCCGCGTCTGCAACCTACACCACAGCTCATGGCAACGCCGGATCGTTAACCCACTGAGCAAGGGCAGGGACCGAACCTGCAACCTCATGGTTCCTAGTCGGATTCATTAACCACTGCGCCACAACGGGAACTCCGAGAAGCCTTCTTAGAAGCTAATGTTAAAGACCATATAAATAGGTCAGGCTGCCCTCCACCTCCCAGGAGGGGACATCTCATCCTGCCTAATAGCCCCAGTCACTGCAGTCACTGTGGGAAGTCAAAAACCTCCCAAGGTATATATTATAACTCCAATGTCAATCTCATATTGCCCTCAATATCTCCTGCTCTGACCCAAAACACTTATGTATAGAATCCTGTACTGTTGAGAATACTTATGATCAGAAAACTCCTTACAGTCATCAGAACTTTCCATTCATCTTCTGTCTTTCACAAAAACTGATTCAATTCCACTCCCAAGATCCTAATACTGATAATAAATATTCTCTCTCTTCCTAAAAAAAGTTTCTTTTCTTCTAAAGCTCAAGTCAGCCTTCGACATGAACAATGTATCAGAAAATCTCATTCTCCCTCCAAAGTCTAGTACAGATGCATCCACTTCTCTTCATTTTGACTGCTGCCCCTTTTAGAAGTTATGATTATCTTTGATTTAGACTATTGTGACACCTCCTAACCAGTGTCCTCTCTTCTACTCATGTTCTTTTCCAAACCATTCCCCTTCAAGATGCAAAAGAAATTTTCATTCTCCTGCATAAAATCCTGTGCTGACTTTCCTTTTCCTTTAAAGAAAAATCCAAACTTCCTTCTAAGACCTACAGTGTGTCTGATTACATGCCATTTGTCTATTCTTTCAACGGTTTTGCCATTCTCTATCCAGCTAAATAAGTTCTAGGAGCATTTGTCTTCCTTTAATTTCCTGAACATTCTTCTTCCTGGGAGTTCATTCCCCTCTTTCACATGGCAAGATCTATCTCTTCCTTTAGGAATCAGCTATATCTTATGTAGGTCTAATCCTTGCTATTCTCTCTTTTAGCACTTAAAACAACTATTTATTTGTATGTATACTTTTTTTAACATCTCTCCAGCCAAAATGGAAGCTACATGAGGGTAGTCCCATGTCTCTTTGTTCACTATTTTAGATATTCACTGTGACGCCTGAGATAACAGCTACTAAATATTCTTTGAAAGAAGGAAGAGAGGGAGGGAGAAAAGGAGGAACAAATGGATAATAAAACAATGGAATGAAAATACGTCATTAAAAGATTTTGTTTGTTGTTAGAAACTGAAATTAGATAGCACAGAGCAATGCCAATTCTGATGGAGAAATAGAAATTAACAGGACTATCTTCAATTGTTAAAAAAAAAACAAAACAGCACATAACGCTATAAGCACTAGCCTAAAAGGAATGAGTAAGTAGACAAGAAATTATGTGGGTGGTGTACAACTTGAATTAGATGCATGGATGGTTTACTTGTTATAAAGAGAGAAAAGCGATGTCAACAGATGCCTGATAAAGAAACAAAAAGAAAGTAAGGATGCATATCAACATTTATAATAAAAATGGGGAGATGCCATTGCGGCTCAGTGGTAACAAACCCAACTAGTATTCATGAAGACATGGGTTCGATCCCTGGCCTTACTCAGTGGGTTAAGGATCTGGCGTTGCCATGAGCTGTGGGGCAGGCCGGCAACTACAGCTCTGATTCAGCCCCTAGCCTGGAAACTTCCATATTTAGGGGTTGCAGCCCTAAAAAGACAAATAATAATAATAATGATGATGATGATGATATAGCACTTTGCAAATATGGCTCTTTAGTTCTGGCATAGCAGTGGCTAGAGCATGGATAAATTATGTTGATTAGGATAATTTGTGGAAGATAATTCCTTATAACCAAATAAACAAAATATTCATCTCATCTGCAGGCCATGTGCAAACATTTGAATTGCTTTATTATATAGGATCCTGCTTAAGGGTAATAATTCTGTTAATAATGTTCCTCATAATGGAATTTTACCAATAGTCAAAGTCACTGATGCTGAAAGCTACAGATAGGTTAAGAAATAATAAAAAGTAAAAATATGTGAAGTTTTATTTCAGAAAAATTTAATCACAGGCAAATAGTAATATACAACTTGAAAATAAAACCATTGTGGTTAACTTAAAATAGAATATAAATATCTTAAACTTTGAGAGGAGAGCCACAAAGTGAAAGTAGGAATAATTTAACCATAATAAACAAGAAAAAAAAAAATCCCAAAAGATACTAACAAAAACCAGAAGTGAGAGGTTGAGGAGTTCCCGTGGTGGCGCAGTGGTTAACGAATCTGACTAGGAACCATGAGGTTGAGGGTTCGGTCCCTGCCCTTGCTCAGTGGGTTAACGATCCGGCGTTGCCGTGAGCTGTGGTGTAGGTTGCAGACGCGGCTCGGATCCCGCGTTGCTGTGGCTCTGGCGTAGGCCGGTGGCTACAGCTCCGATTCAACCCCTAGCCTGGGAACCTTCATATGCCGCGGGAGCGGCCCAAGAAATAGCAACAACAACAACAGATAAAAGACAAAAAAGACAAAAAAAAAAAAAAAAAGAAGTGAGAGCTTGAGAAGAAGTGTAAGTATGTTTATTTCCTAACCTGTCATATGGAAGAATTAACAGACAACTTTAGTTATAAAGTCTGTAAACAGAGATAAAGCTTAAAGCTTATAATTTTCGTTTTAAAATTTAAAGTGAATTTTCAGAAAAAAAAAAAAAAGCAGACTATTAGACCTTCTAAATTAAAAAAGTGATTTTTAAAGAAAGTTAACAATGCCCACCAAAAGAAGGAAGAAAACAAAGGGGAAAAATGATTAAAATTTAAGTTGAAAAATTATTCTAAACACATTGGTTAAACATTTTGGGGAAACATTATCTGTTAAACATACATGAAAAGGAAAACAATATCAAATCAAAGGGAGAAAAAAAATTCATTATCTGCAATAAGAGAAAAATATCAGCAAAATAAAGTAACATGTAACCACAGTAAAAAAGGTCCCTCCCCAGAAAAATATGAACAATAAGATCCAAAAATCATTATACTCAAATGATATAAAACTAAATTCGAGACACAAAATATAAAACAAAGAAGGACACAGTACATTACAAAAGAATATCATGAGAATGAATATACAACTGTCATGATTTTTTTCATTCCAGAAAACAGTACATCCAAACATAAAGCAAAAATGGTAGAAAATGCAATGAGAAATCAAAAGTAGTGAGAGAACTAAATATACTCTACCTACGATAGACTAAACTAAAAAAATGAATAATACAGAGAATCTGCGTAAGTGATTTAGTAATGAATATGTTTGATCTATCATTAAAATAAGATTCTATACATCACAGGTCTAAAAAATACCTATTTCAAAAGAGTCTATGGGATATTTTTAAAAACTAGATAGCACTGTGTTGTTAAAAATTACATCAAAAGCAGAAATAGCGCATACTACACTACCTAGCCCCTTGCAATTTTTTCCTTTTTTTTTTTTATCTTTTTGCTATTTCTTGGGCCACTCCAGCAGCATATGGAGGTTCCCAGGCCAGGGGTCTAATTGGAGCTGTAGCCGCCGGCCTTCGCCTTAGCCACAGCAACAAGGGATCCGAGCCGTGTCTGCAACCCACACCAAAGATCATGGCAACGCCGGATCCTTAGCCCACTGAGAGAGGCCAGGGATCAAACCCTCAACCTCATGGTTCCTAGTCGGATTCATTAACCACTGTGCCGCGACAGGAACTTCTCTAGCCCCTTGCAATTAAAGGGGGAAACCACCATTTTTTTAAGGGGAAAAATTCAAATCATTCCTAAAAAATGCATAGGCCAAAAAGATAAGTTTTTAAACTAATGTAGGACCTAAAAAATAATAGTAAATAAAATACTATCAAGATCTGTGATACACAGCTCAGTTTGTTCAGAGTCACAAACTTTAGACTTAACATTTCTAAGTAAGAAAAAATGAAAATAAGTTTATTAAAATTCAATTTTAGAAGTTAAAAAAGGAAGAATAATATAACACTAAGGAAAGTACAAAGAATGAATTGAAAAGAAAAATATGAAAAGATACTTATTACACAAAAATAAAAGTAGAAAAAATATTAATAGCATTAAAAACAAGAGCTGACAATGACAATAACAAGGAAAATAAGAATATCTAAAATTAAGTCTTAGAAATGAGAAATAACCATAAATGAAGATGAAATTACCAAAACTTTGAGAGAAAAACCTGAAAATAAATGCAGTGGCTATTTTGTTTTCTTCTAATGAGAAATGCAAATTAGCTAAATTGACTTGGAAGCATACAGATCATTCCAATTTTTGCTCACAGGTACATTCCTAGCCCTTTGTCTGCTAGGACTGGATCCCTGCAACTATATTTCCCAGGCTCTCCCTTGCTAACTGGCTTTTGGTTTTATTGGGCAATGGGAGGTACTGGCACAAGGCTGAAGGGAAGGAAGAGGGAGAAGCCAGGATGTATTTTTCTCACCCTCTCCGATTCTTTCTTTCCCTGTCTGTCTCTGTCTCTCTTCATGCTTGTAATAAGCCCTTCTCCTCCATTAGTGGCTCCAGATTATAGAGGCTTCATGTAGTTACTAATCTCTGAGTTGCCTTACCCTCCTCTGTTTGCTCTTACCTCTTCCAAAACTTCTAAATATATTTCCCCCAATTCAATCCTATTTATTGAAATACCTGGTGTAGGTTCTGCTTTCCTGACAGAATCCTTTTACAGATGAGAAATTCAAAGGGACCAATAACCACGGAGTGCATGATTATAATAAACCAACTATCAATAAAATACCTCTAATAAAGTATAAGCTCAAACATTTTTGCTAAGGAATAATTTCAAACCTTTACAAATCCAATACCTTTGGTACTATCTAAATTGTTTCTAAGAACAGAGATTGAAAACGAAGTTCCTAAATCACCATAACACAGATATCAAAAAGTGACAAAGATACCACAAAATAAAATTCACTCATAAATACCAATGCAAAGGTCTTAAAATATTAATAGGACAAAGCAGTCCATTAAAAGAAAAATATCTCATAACCAGTTTGGGAACATTTCAAAAAAGCATATAGTCAAATATAGAACACAAGCCTGGCTGCTTAATATCCACAGTGTTATTTAACATTGTTTCTGAGATGCCTCTGAAGAAGAGGATAACCTGAAAGACAAGGCCTACCCTTTCTAATAACAAAAAAAAAAAAAAATAGACTTCCAGTAAAAAAAAAAGTTAAAAGTCTACATTTGCTCCCAGAAGGTATGATCAGGCTGTATACTTAGGATACCCCCCTTTTCTAAAGCTTATCAAATAACTGCTGTTTTCTTTTCTCATAGCCTATAATATAGTACCAAGAGGTGGGTTTGATGTTCTCCATTACTTCTCTCCAACACTACCCGTATTAAAGCTAACTTGTCTACACAGCCCGATGCTCCTCCTCTTTAACATTATCTACCTCCCAAACACTCCCGGGCATTCTCTTTTTTACCCCTTATATCAACACTCTGAGACACTATCTTCATCTTCAGAGAGATTAAGTGACCTTCCCAAGGTCACACAAAGCTAATGAATGGAAGAGCTCAGCTTCAACCCAAATGTACATCTTAATGTGCTAAACCTGACAGAACCTAAGACGTGTGGAGGATACACAAGCATGGGAATCTAAAGACTGAAGATTACTTTGAGAATAACTATCTAAGCTAAACCGATGAGAGTACTAGTTACATATGACATTAACCAGTATTGAGTACTTGGTCATTCAATTGCAAGCTGAGAGCCATAAGGGAAAAGCTATTTACTCCCTGTATGCCACCTACTTTATAGCATGAGTAACAGCTACATGTTAATGAAGAAGTCCTTCTAGGTCAAGATTAGTGAGTCATTCTTGACATGACATACTCCGTTAGAAGAAATGAAGATGAAAACAAAGAGGCCTCTCATTGCATTTGAGCTTCTGACTAGAATAATAACCCATGATTCAAATCTCCTTAAGCAAAAAAATTAAGAAATTAATCATCTTCTTATCTGACCAACCCCAACACCACACTGGATAATTAGAAATAGCATCATTTTAAGACAGACACACAGAACACATTTCTTTACACCCGAGAAAAACAAACGGTTTGTGGTTTTTAAGTTTCAGAATACTTTTCAAAACACCAAGTTGTATATTAAATAATATTAATATTATATCAAAAAATACTGTTTTATACGAAATGTATGATTTCAAAAGAACTTCTGAATGTCTAAATGTGATTATGTCATTGTTTTGTGATCAATAATAAGTCCTAGAAATAAATGCATCTCTTATTTCATAATCATAAATAGGAATAATGATTCAATTTACATAAATTTTATTCTCCCCTACCTCCAGTCCCAAAGAGAGCAATTGCATAGATTAGACAGCATCACAGGTTTCTAAGATAATCAGCATAACTCCTAAAATGTCTATTTAACTCTAAGGAAACTAAGAGAGGTAAACAGCATTATTTATACTAAAATGAAATCTAAGAAAGTAAACACTGTACTCAATTTTTGAAAAGAGAAAACCATATACAGGGAAAATTTTTAAACTTTTAGAAAAGCAAACCATGCCTTCTACCTTCGAACTAACAGATATGTGATAAGGTAAATCAGTAGTCCATAAAAAGGTAGTAATTTAAGTGTTCTGAGTTCATCACTGCAAAAAATACTTACTGTGGACACTGAGTCAAAAACAAACCACCACTAGAGCTATAATTACAGTAAAGCATTGAAAATAATCAACGAAATGACTCAAGCTTGAAAAATACCTAAATAATAGTTGTCATAAATAGCTTTTCTCTAGCAACTCTATCTTCCAACTACTTGCTTTCATTCTTCTTGCTTGAATATTTTTTAAACACATAAAAACACATAAAGAAGAATGCACAGTTTCTGTACCACACAATAATTCAAAATAAATGTCCTCTGAAACCACAGTTTTAATTCAGAGTTTGCCTATTACAAAACAAGAATGTTTTTAGAACTCTGAGTCCTTGTGAGATATAGAAATCCAGATTAAATTTCCCTGAAACTGAGGTTTTCTAAGACTGTATGGCAAGTGCAAAGGAAACCTTAGGTGGTTTCCATTTAGAACAGCCTGTCTTTCTGCATTTTTTTCTAAGCTTCCTGGTTTCTCTAGGCCAGCTCTGTCTACAATAAGAATCATCTGGCAGCCTTGGAAACTACCAATTCTTCAATCACATGACCAGAGATTCTGATTTAATAGGTTTGGGGTGGTGTCCAGGCATCTGTATTTTAAAGCCTCCCCAAGTAATACTAATGTACAAAAACATTTCTGCTGTAACAAAAACATTTGTGCCCCTAATAATCACTATGTTGTGCAAAATAACACAACCACCACCACAAAGCGCATTGGAAAATGGCGTTAGAGGCACAACGCTCAAAAAAAATCCCCCAGAGACATACATGAGCTACATTTCAACATTTTAAAAGGTCCAAAAAAAAGTGATAGACAACAATATAATTAAAACTTTATGTGATTATACATGTATTAAATGGTTAAGAGATAAAGTGAGTCTTCCATATTGGTGGGTTCTACATCCATGGACTCAACCAACCTCAGATAGAAAATATTAAGGAAAAAAAAAATGCCAGAGTCCCAAAAAGCAAAACTTGAATTCACTAAATCAGCAACGATTTACAAGCCATTTACATTGTATTAGATATTATAAGTATTTAAAGTAAATGGGAGGATGTGTAAATACTATACTATTTTATAAAAGAACTTGAGTATCCTTGGATTTTGGTATCCTTGAGTGGGGTGGAGTCCTAGAACCAATTCCCCAGTGGATATTGAGATATAATATACAAAAACACTACAATAAACATGGCATTACCTTGTGTTTTGGAGAAGATTTTTTGAACTGGAGTAATTAGGAGTTCTCTTAGCTTCAGGTACATGTATATCCAGTTACTTCCCCAGGTTTGGGAAGTTGTTATTTCTCAGTTCTCAGTTGTTATTTCTTTTTCTTTTCTTTGCTTTTTTTTTTTTTTTTGGCTTTTTATGGCCATACTCACAGCATATGGAGGTTCCCAGGCTAGGGGTTCCATTGGAGCTACCACTGCTGGCCCAGAGCCACAGCAACACAGAATCTGAGCCGCATCTGCAACCTACACCACAGCTCGCGGCAACACCAGATCTTTAACCCACCCATCAAGATCAGGGATTGAACCCACAACCTCATGGCTCCTAGTAGGATTTATTTCTGCTCCGCCACGATGGGCACTCCAGCTGTTATTTCTTTAATTAAACTCTCTCCCCCCTCTTCCTCCTCTTTTCCTCTGGAATACCCACTATCTTAATGGTACCCTTTCTGGTAGAGTTTGATAGTTCTGATAGAATTCTTTCTTTTTTAGACCTTAATGTTCCCTCCTAACTGTACCATTTGTAAATTCCTATCTTTGAACTTATTAATTCTCTCTTCCATATAGTCTGCTCAATGTCCAATGCTTTCCAATGAGTTCTTCCTCTTATTTACTGATTTCTTCAACTCCAGAATTTGGTTCTTTTTTTACTTTCAATCTCTTTGGTAAATTATTCCTTTTGCTCATTAATTTTAATCCTGATGTCACAGAACTGCTTTTCTGAGTTTTCTTTTCTTTTCTTTTTTTTTTTTTTTGTCTTTTGCCTTTTTAGGGCCACATCCATGGCATATGGAGGTTCCCAGGCTAGGGGTCCAATCAGAGCTGTAGCTGCTGGCCTATGCCAGAGCCACAGCAACACTAGATCTGAGCCACATCTGCAACCTACACCACAGCTCACGACAACTCCAGATCCTTAACCCACTGAGAGAGGCCAGGGATCAAACCCGCAACCTCATGGTTCCTAGTCGGATTTGTTTCTGCTGCGTCAGGATGGGAACTCCTGAGTTTTCTTGTAGTTCACTGAGTTTTTGAATTCTTTATCAGTTACATTGCAATATTCCATGGGTTTATTAAGTTCAGTTTCTAGAAAACTGTCATTTTCTTTTTGTGATACCATATTACCGTGGTTCTTCATGGTGCTTGATTAGTTGTTCCTCTGCCAGCATATCTGAAGTAGGGAACGCCTTTCTTATTTAGGTAAAGCTTTTTTTTTTAAACTTGATTCTAAGCATTCAATAGGTTAGTCATTAGAGACCTGTTCTTTTGCTTTCCAGTAGGTGGGGCTACAGCACAAGTTCTTAACTTGTCTCACTCAAGCTGCCTCTGGCTATGAGAACTGGCACTTTTTTACCTTCCATCACCTCTGTGAGAGGTGTCACCCAGTGCCCTAGATGTCACTGCTTGTGCCTCCAGACTTACTGATGCTTTACTGCTGCTAGTGTCAGCAGCATCACTTCCTGGGGTACCAGGATGTGAAGTGCCTCTACCACATTAGGAATCTCCTGGTGTCAGGCTCTGCTGAGCTGTAGGGTGGGGGTGGGGTGGGGCCAGGGTCACAGGTGTCTCTGCTGTGACCTGTGACCAGGGTTGTAGGGTACACAGGCTTTGCCACTGTGGGGTGTAGGGGGGCTGGAGTGGTGGGCACCTCTGAAGCTGTAGGGATATGGTCGCAGTCTCTGCTGCCACTGCTATCCAGTTCCTGGGAACTGCGGCCATCTCTGCAGCCAGGAAACCCCTGTGGTATGCACTGCATTCTCTGATACCACCAGGTTCTCTGAGGCTGCATGATGCTGGCTCATATTCTATGGCCAGGATTCTGGCATCACAGGCCCTGACTTCACTGTTCCCCCTCTGCCTCTTCTAATGTTCCAGTACATCTACCTTTAGATGTAAAGATGTGTGGAATTCTCCAGCATTCTAGTGTTTCAGAGACAGGCACCTTTGTTGAGTTATGGATGTTTTAGTTGAAGATTAAGGGGAAGAGGCAAAGGGGGCGTGTCATGCAGACATGATAATTCTTTAATTGGATTATTTGGATTTTGCTTTTGAGTTGTATGTGTTCCTTATATTTTAGATATTAACTCCTTATCAAATAGGTTGCAAATATTTTCTCCCATTCTATAGGTTGCTTGTTCATTTTGGTGATAGTTTCTTGCTGTAAAGAAGCTTTTTATTAACACTTTTGCTGCTTATTTATCTTTGCTTTTGTTGCTTGAGCTTTTGGTGTCATATCCAAATAAATTGCTGCAAGAACAATGTCAAGAAGGTTTTTTTCCCTGTGTTTTCTTCCAGTAGCTGTGTGGTTTCAAGTCTTACATTTAATCCATTTTTTAATCCATTTCCAGTTCATTTTTGTGAGTGGTAGGAATCCAATCTCATTCTTTCACATGGAAATATTCAGTTTTCCCAACATCATTTATTAAAGGGACTATTTATGGCTTCCATGTCAAATTTTAGTTGACCATATATTCATGAGTTTGTCTTTGATTTATCAATTCTGTTCCATTACTCTCTGTCCGTTTTTATGCCAGAACCATATTGCTTTGATTACTATAGCTTTGCAATAAATTTTGAAATCAGGAATTGTGATGCAACTAGCTTTGTTCTACCTTCTCAGAATTACTTTGGTTATTTGTGGTCTTTGAGGTTTCATATGAATTTTAGGATTATTTCATCTATTTCTATGAAAAAATACCATCAGAATTTTGATAAGGAATGCACTGAATTTTTAGATGTTTTGGTCAGTAAAGCCATGTTAATAATACTAATTCTTGCATTGTCTAGCACAGAATGTGTTTCCATTTATCTATTTTCTTGTTTTTTCATCAATGTCTTGTAATTTTCACTGTACAAAGGACATTACAGAAATACAAAGGATCATAAGAGACTACTACAAGCAATTATATGCCAATAAAATGCACAATCTAGAAGAAATGGACAAATTCTTAGACAGATACAATCTACCAAGACTGAACCAGGAATAGAAAATATAAAGAGATCAATAACAAGTACTGAAAATGAAACTGTGATTTTAAAATTTCCAAAAAACAAAAGTCCAAGACTAGATGGCTTCACAGGCGAATTCTATCAAACATTTAGACAATAGTTAACACCCATCCTTCTGAAATCATTCCCCAAAATTGCAGAGGAAGTGAATACTCCTAAACTCATTCTATGAGGCCACCATTACCCTGATACCAAAACCAAAGATACTACAGAAAAAAAAGTATAGGCCAATATCACTGGTCAATATAATTGCAAAACACAGATGGAACTAGAGATTCTCATACTAAGTGAAGTAAGTCAGAAAGAGAAATACATATGATATCACTTATATGTGGAATCTAATATATTCATAAATGAACTTATTTACAGAAAAGAAAAAAACTCGTGGACATGGAGAACAGAACTGCAGTTGCCAAGGGGGAGGGAGTGGAATGGACTGGGAGTTTGCAGTTAGTAAATGCAAACTACTACATTTGGACTGGATAGGCAATGAGGTCCTGCTGTATGGCACAGGAAACTGTATCAAACCACTTGTGATGGAACATTATAGAAAATAATATAAGAAAAATAATATGTATATGTATGCAACTGGGTCACTTTGTTGTACAGCAGAAAGTGACAGAACATTGTAAATCGACTACAATTTTTTAAAAAAATTTAATTACAACAAACAAAAGTCCAGCACCAGATGGTTTCACAGGCGAATTCTATAAAACATTTAGAGAAGAGTTAACACCCATCCTTTTGAAACTACTCCCAAAAATTTCAGAGGAAGGGAACACTCCAAAATTCATTCTATGAGGCCACCATCACCCTGATACCAAAGCCAAAGATATCACAGGAAAAAAAAAATTATAGGCCAATATCACTGATTAATATGAATGCAAAATCTTCAAAAAAAAATAGTAGTGAACCAAATCTAACCAGACATTAAAAGGATCATAAACCATGATCAAGTGGGATTTATCCCAGGGATGCAAGGATTTTTCAATATCCACATATCAATCAGTGTGCTACACCACATTAACAAATTGAAGAATAAAAACCATATGATCATCTCAATAGATGCAGAAAGGCTTGTGACAAAATCCAAAACCCATTTTTGATTAAAAAAAAAAAAACTCCAGATAGTGGGCATAGAGGGAACATACCTCAACATAAAAAAGGGCATATCTGACAAGCCCACAGCTACCACCATTCTCAATGGTGAAAAGCTGAAAGAATTTCAGCTAAGATCAGGAACAAGACAAGGGTGTCCACTGTACCAATTTTATTCAACATAATTTTGGAAGTCCTAGCCACAGCAATCAGAGAAAAAAAATAAATGAAAGTAATCCAAACTGGAAAAGGAGAAGTAAAACTATCACTGTTTGCAGATAACATACTGTACACAGAAAATCCCAAATATATTATCAGAACACTAATAGAGCTCATCAGTGGATTTGGTAAAGTTGCAGGATACAAAATTACTATGCAGGAATCTATATATTCATATTTCTCTACACAAACAAAACATCAGAAAGAGAAAATGAGAAAACAATCCCATTTACCATCATTTCAAAAAGGATAAAATGTCTAGGAGTAAAACTACCTAATAATACAAAAGACCTGTACTGTGAAAACTGTGAGATGCTGATGGAAAGAAATCAAAGATGATACAAACAGATGGAAAGATATACCATGCTCTTGGACTGGAAGAATCAATATTGTCAAAATGACTATACTATCCAAGGCAATCCAAAGATTCAATGCAATTCCTATCAAATTACCAATGGCATTTTTCACAGAACTAGAATAAAAAAAACTTTAAATTTATGTGGAAACACAAAAGACCCTGACTAGCCAAAGCAATCCTGAGAAAGAAAAATGGAGCTGGAGGAATCAGGCTCCCTAACTTCACACTCTACTACAAAGCTATAGTCATCAAAACAGCATGGTATGTGAACAAAAACAGAACCACAATCAATGGAACAGGATAGAAAGCCCAGAAGTAAACCCATGCACCTGTGGTAAATTAATCTATGACAAACGAGGCAATAATATACAATGGAGAAAAGAAAGTCTTTTCAATAAGGGGTACTGGGAAAACTTGACAGCTATATGTAAAAGAATGAAATTAGAACACTAACACCATACACAAAAATAAACTCAAAATGGATTAAAGACCTAAATATAAAACCAGATACTATAAAACTCTTAGAGGAAAACATAGGCAGAACTCTCTGACATAAACTGTGGCAATGTCTTTTCAGATCCACTTCCTACAGTAATGAAAATAAAAACAAAAATAAACAAATGGAACCTAATTAAACTTAAAAGTTTCTGCAGAGCAAAGGAAACCATAAACAAAACAAAAAGACAAACCACAGAATGGGAGAAAATATTTGCAAATGAAGTGACTGACAAGGAATTAACCTCCAAAATACATAAACAACTTCTGCAGCTCTCTATCAAAAAAATAAACAATCAATTTTTTTTAAATGGGCATAAAATCAAAATAGACAGTTCTCCAAAGAAGACATATAAATAGCCAAAAAAAAAAAAATGAAAAGATGCTCAACAGCACTGATTATTAGAGAAATTCAAGTCAAAACTACTATGAGGTACGACCTTACACCAACCAGAATGGCCATCATCAAAAAGACTACAAACCATAAATGCCAGAGATAGTGTGGAGAAAAGGGAACCCTCCTATGCTGCTGGTGGGAATGTAAACTGGTACAACCACTATGGGAAACAGTATGGAGTTCTTCAAAAAACTAAAAAAAGAACTACCACACAACCCAGCAATCCCATTCCTGGACATCTATCTGGAGAAAAGCATAATTTGAAAAGATACGTGCACCCCAATGTTCAGTGCAGTGCTATTTAAAAGAGCCAAGACATGGAAGCACCCTAAATGTCCATAGACAAAGGAGTGGATAAAGAAGATGTGGTACATACATACAATGGAATACTACTCAGTCATAAAAAGAATGAAATAATGCCATTTGCAGCAACATGGACAGACCTAGACATTATCATACTAAGTGAAATGTCAAACAGTGAAAGACAAAAATCATATGATATCACTTATATATGGAATCTTAGAAAGTATACAAATGAACTTATTTGCAGAACAGAAACATAACCACAGACTTTGAAAACAAACTTATGGTTACCAAAGGAGACAGGAAGGTGGGAGGGATGGGCTAGAAGTTTGGCATGGGCATATATACAACAAACAACAATAGCAGAATATGAAGTGCACATGAAAGAGTAACCAAGACAGACTATAGTCTGGGCCATATTCTGAAATAAGTGTCCATAAATTTTAAAGGATTCAAGTCATATAAAATAGGATATTGGAAACCTATAGAATTAAAATTTAAATCAATAACAAAAATAACTCTAGAAATAGATGGAAATTACATAACAAACTGTAGGAGTTCCCGTCATGGCACAGAAGAAACGAATCCTACTAGGAACCATGAGGTTGCAGGTTTGATTTCTGACCATGCTCAGTGGGCTGAGGATCTGGTGTTGCCATGAGCTGTGGTGTAGGTCACAGACGCAAGCTCGGATCTGGCAATGCTGTGGCGGTGGCATAGGCCAGCAGCTGTATCTCTGATTAGACCCCTAGCCTGGGAACCTCCATATGTCCCAGGTGAGGCCCTAAAATGCATAAATAAATAAATAACAGACGGCAAAAGAATACATGGCTCATTAAGATACCAAATGTGAAATTAAAATGTATTCTGGCTATAAATCAACAATACTTTAATAAAACCTTAAAAATGAAAAAATAAAAAATAAAATGTATTTTCAACTGATAGAAAATGAAAATAAGCATATGAGGATTTTCTGGAAAGCAGCTAAAACAGTATTGAAAGAATATTAAGAACACTATAAACTTGTACATATTACAAAGAAGAATGGTCTTAAATTAATAATCTCAACTTCAGTCTTATCAATCTGGGGGAAAAAGAGCAAATGAAACCCAAATCAAGTAGGGGAAAAAAATCAATAGATTTCAGAGCAGAATTCAATGCAATATAAAACCAAACATCAATAAAGGCAATGAATGAAACCAAAGATGTTTCTCAGATAATATCAGTAAAACAGAGAAACCTCTAGCCAATGTGACCAAGAAAATAAGAAGACACAAATTATCAACATGAGGAATGAGAGGTAATACCACTACAGATTCTCCGTATATTAAAAATATAATAAGACAAAATAATAAACATCATTTAAAATTTTGATAACTTAGACAAACAAATTCCTTGAAGGGCACCGAAGTTCACTGAAGAAGAATAAGATCATCTCAATAGCCTTCTATTTTAAAAATAGGCTTACTGGCGAATTCTATCAACGTCTAAATAAGAAATAAAACTAACTCCACATAAAGTTCTCCAAAAAATTGAAGAAGAGAAAATACTTCCCAACATACCTTATGAAACCAGCATTACTCTGACACCAAATCTAGACAATATTACAAGAAGAGGAATAGCAGATCAATATTCCTCAACAACACTGATACAAAAATTCTCCAAAAAAAATTTTTCAGCAAATTGAATACAATGGTTTTTTTGTTCCAATGATATTTTTTAAAAAGGATAATACAAAAAGATGAAGTGGGGTTTAATCCAGGGATACAAATTTCTTTTAACAATCTTCAAAGGATTGAAACATTTGAAAATCAATGAATACATTTCAACATATCAAACTAAAAAGAAAAAAACAGTACAAACATGTAAGCAGAAGAAGACAAATCACTTGACAAAATCCAACAATTAATGAAAATATTCCAAGCTAGGCAGAAACAGAAGGAAATTTCCATAAACTTATAGAAGATATCTACCAAAAACTCACAGCTAATATCATAATAGTGAAAGACTAAGTGCTCTTCCCCTAAGATCACGGACACGCATGTGTGCTGTCAATTCTTCTACTGAACTTTGCACTGAAGGTTTTAGCTACTGAAAAAGGGCAAGACAAATAAATAAAAGGCATTCAAACTGTAAAGAAAGAAATAAAATTATCTTTGTTTGCAGATGAGAGCATCACCTACATAAAAAATCCAATGGACTCCACAGAAAACAGCAAATAAGTACATTTCGCAAAATTAGGTTATGAGATTAACATACATAATAACAATGAACAAAGGAAAACCAAAAATGAGGAAAAATACTATTTAAAAAAGCATCAAAAAATATTAAGCTGTTATGCATAAATCTGAAAGACCCATAAATTGAAATCTATAAGACTATGCAAAAAAATTAAAGAAGATACATAAGATATTTATAGATTGGAACTGCAATACTGTTACGATATACATCGTCCCCAAATTTACTTAAATACTTAATGCATTACAGTCAAAATCTAGTAGGCTCTTTTATAGAAACTGACAGGCTAGCTCTAAAATTCATATGGAAATGCACAGGAACTAAAACAGCCAAAACTATTTTAGAGAACAAACAAAGAGGTATTACACTATATAACTCTGAGATTAGTATAAAGCAACAATAATCAAAGTACTGTGTTACTGGTGTCATGGTAGACAAAGACATGAATGGAACAGAATACAATGTGTAGAAACAGACTCACACATTATGGTCAACTGATTTCAACAATGATGCTAAGGCAATTCAGTAAGGAACCTTAATAAATCTTTTCTACAAACGGTGCTGCAACAAATGGATATCTGTTAGCAAAAAAAACAAACCTGAACCTATAACTTACCCCATATACAAAAACTAACTAAAATGGGATCACAGATCTACATATAAAGGCTTACAACTATAAAACTTTATGAAAACATCCTTAAATCAGGCAAAGATTTTTCTTTTAAACAGAACACCAAAAACACAATGCTCTAAAGAAAAAAAACTGATATATAAGACTTTATTTTTAGGTAGAATAAATGTGACATTTTCAGTGTTAAGAGGAAAAGCTGACATACTCCTTGTTTTCTTTGGGTTTCCAACCATTGTTCAACTGTGATCTCCTAACATTTCCCTTTTTGAAAGGCAATACTACACACTTAAACTTCCTCCCAATCTATCACTTTTCCCTAACCCCCTTTCCCATCGCAATAATTCTCCTGCCTTCCTTAATTATTTTAGGTTTGTCTCCATATATTCCTCACCAAAATACCTTACAGGTCAGCATATACACTGAACACTCCTCCTCTGTCCTGCCCTCATAAATCCTCAATCTTCTTACCTATTAATTCTATGTCTTATTCCTTTCGCTACCTTACTTTTCTAAAGAGTATAATTTCAGCTAAACATAGTAAATAAAACATATGTTTATTTTTCCACTCTCTAAAACCCCACTAAAATACAATATGGTTATAGAAAGTATAAATTCACAATAACAAAGAAAATAGAAATGGAGCAATCGCAGTAAGACACGCCAATAAAATGCAAGAAAATAAAAAGCTGTGGTAACTGATTAGCACATCAAGAGAAGTTGAAAAGTAAGTGTTCTGCAAAGGGCAGGTCAAGAAGAAAAGGGAGTGAAAGAGGAACTGGAGAAAGTGGTCAAAAGGTAACAAACTTCGAGTTATAAGATAAATAAGTAGTAGACATAGAGTACAGAATGATGACTATGACTGACTGCTACATGATAGAGAGGAGAGTTATTAAGTGAGTACATCCTAAGCGTTCTCATCAAAAGGAGAATTCTTTTTTCTTTTCTTTTTATTATAGCTACACATCGTAGATGTTAACTAAATCTATTGTAATTACTTCATAATATATATATAAATCAAACCATCATGTGATATACCTTAAACTTATACAGTGATATGTCAACCATAACTCAATAAAACTGGGGGGGAAAAAAAGACCAATTTACAGGGTCAGATAATTCCAGTAAAGCTCAAGAAGTGGAGAAACCTAAATGAAGGAAAAGGAGAGGGTACTGAAACAGGAGGATTGACTCAAAGTCTATGTAAGGAACAGCCAGAATTCTCATTTCTACTGAGGCCACACAGACATGCAATTATTCCTTTCCCTCAGTGCAGAAGAAAACAAGAGGAAAAAATGAACCAGAGAGCCTACGGACTCAGAGACACCAGGCAACTTACCAAAAACAGAATTAACTAACATACTCTGAATACTCAATCTACGCTATCTATTCCCATAATATAAGTAGTCAAACAGTTAAATCTGAACTACAGATAAGTAATAAATAATTTTTAGTGTACATGTCTCAAATATTGCATGCAAATTTCACTGGTGCTCTATAGTTTGATCTGCTACATCTGGCAATCCTACCTTCAGACTAAAGACTAGAGAATTGCTCTTTGGGGAACCTCACTGGCCCAGGAAAGGAAGTTAAAGATATTATCATTAGGGGTAATCAAAGAAATCACCGATCTTTATCTGATCACACACACCACATGCACACATTCCCCATAGGAAAGAGTTTCCTCTACAATTTACTAAAATCCTAAAACCCGTGAGTGAAAAAAACACACCAATATTTTAACTTTTCAAAGTAAGTTCACAAAAAAAATTTAACTTTGAATAAATACAGTGAAATGTGATGCCTAAGGAAGACAATGGAAATAAACAGAGCAAATATCTAAGTACTATGAAGGTGTGTAACATTTCATCTTTAATGCCTTCAAAGAAGAATTAACAGTGCAATTTTGGCCTTCATTTCTCTAGCCTTTAATTTTAAATTTTATATTTTATAATCTTTGAGTTAAAAAACCATACTGTTTATCCAAAGGATTTTTTAAATGTGATTAACTCATCAGTATATTAGCATTTGAATAGTGAAAATGACAGCAAAGAACACCTACATGTTAAAATATTCCATGTGATTCACTATACTAATGATTCACAGAAGGATTCAGAGGTGGGTTACAATGAAAGTCTGTGTAACAGAAGAAAACAGCAGGGCTCAAGGGACCCAAGGAGATAGGGTAATAAAGAAAGCAAAATTTATTAGAATAGTTTTCAAACCTAACTAGTCATGAGAATAATATGGAAATCTTTTGGGCGGGGGGGGGGGGTGGGGGGGGGGGGGGGGGGGGGGGGGGGGGAAGGATTCCAAAGTTCAAACATTTCAGACCTAGTGACTCAAAGTATCAGGAGATAGGGCCCAAATTTTACAGTTTCTGAAACTGTCCCCCTGAGATTCTGATAATCAGCAAGATTTTGGAACCACTGCATGAGAATGCCAACTTGACTATTCTTATTCAATAGCATGATCTATTTGTCTGAAAGACAATAATGGTACTATAGACAATAAATGATGAAATCACTCTTCTTACCTTGGATACATTGCTGACATAATTCATTTGGAGAGTACTTTCCTTATCAACTTGATTACAAAGGTTCTGTAAAGTAGATGCATATTCTTTATCACTTTTTATTCTCAGGGCCATAAATTTCTTCACTGTTTCCAGTAACCGTAATTCCCAGTCTTGCAATTTTAACACAGCTTCATGAGAATTCTTCAGGTCACTCCCAAAACCCATTTTTGTAAGGCACTGTCTTATCCTCCACTCTGCACAAGTGAGCCTTCTAATCAGCACATATCTGTGTATGTAAACAGAAGAAAAGAATCTTAAATCAAAAGGAAATTAGTCTTCAAAGCAAAGTTATGGCCTTTTTTGTATTCTTTCCTACTAATGGTGTGGGACAATTGGACTCCACACGCAAAAGAATTAAGCAGGATGCTTCCTTAGACCAGGCACAAAAAAAAAAAAAAAAAAAATTACAGGAATCACAGATCTAAAAATCAGAGTAAAAGCTATAAAATTCTCAGAAGAAAACACAGTAGTAAATCATTGTGACCTTGGCTCTAGCAATGGCTTCTTAGATACGGCACCAAAAGTACAAGCAACAAAATAAAAATACCTAAATGTGGTTTCATCAAAATTAAAAACTTCTGCAATTCAAAGGCCACTATCAAGTAAATGATATAACCAAAGAATGGGAGAAAATATTTACAAATCATATATCTGATAAAGGACTTCTGTCTGGATTATATAAAGAATCTCACCACTCAATAATATTTTAAAAATTAAATTAAAAACAGGCAAAGGATCTGAGTAGACATTTCCCAAAATAAGATTTACAAATGTCCACGAAGCACATGAAAAGATGTTCAATATCATTAGCCATTAGGAAAATACCAATCAAAACCACAGTGAGATACCATTTCACACCACTAGGATGTCTTTAATCAAAAAGGCAAATAACAGAGTAACCATCATGGTGCAGTGGAAACGAATCTGACTAGGAACCATGAGGTTGCGGGTTCGATCCCTTGCCTCGCTCAGTGGGTTAAGGTTCCGGTGTTGCTGTGAGCTGTGGTGTAGGTCACAGATGAAGCTCGGATCTGGCGATGCTATGGCTGTGGCACAGGCCAGCAGCTGCAGCTCCAATTAGACCCCTAGCCTGGGAACCTCCATATGCCACAGGTGCGGCCCTAAAAAGACAAAAGGCAGAGAGAAAAAAAAAAAAAAAAAAGACAAATAACAGCAAGTATTGCAGACCATGAATAAATTAGAACCATCATATACTGCTGATGTAAAAGTAAAATGGGTAGTTTCTCAAAAGTTAAACAGTTATCATATATAATAACCTAAAACGCCACTCTTGGGTATATACCCAAGAGAAATGAAAATATATGCCCACACAAAAATGTGTAAATGAATGTTTGAGCAGAATTTTTTTTTTTTTTTTTTGTCTTTTTGGCTCTTCTAGGGCTGCTCCCACAGCATACAGAGGTTCCCAGGCTAGGTGTCTAATCGGAGCTGTAGCCGCCGGCCTATGCCAAAGCCACAGCAAACAACACAGGATCTGAGACGCATCTGCAATCTACACCACAGCTCATGGCAACGATGGATCCTTAACCCACTGAGCAAGGCCAGGGATCGAACCCGCAGCCTCATGGTTTCTAGTCAGATTTGTTAACCACTGAGCCACAACGGGAAACTCCAAGCAGAATTATTTCTAATAGTCACAAAGTGGAACAACCCAAATGTTCATCAACTGATGAATGGATAAACACAACATGATATATCTATTCAAAGAAATATTTGGCAATGAATTACTGATACGAGCTACAATAGTGGATAAATATTGTAAGCATTATATTAAGTGAAAGAAGCTAAACACAAAAGACTGAGATACTGTACTATCTGCTTATATGAAATGCCCAAAATCTATATATATATAGAAATAAAAACCATACTAGTGGTTGCCTAGAGCTGGCAAATTTGGAAAGAAATGAGGAGTGACTGCTATTAGGAACTGAATTTCATTTTGAGGTGATAAAAGTGTTCTAAAATTGACTGTGGTAAAGATTGCAAAACTTTGCAAACAGGTTAAAAATCACTCATTGTATCATTTAAAGGGTGAATTCTTCAGTATGAGAGTTGTATCTCAAAGATGTTAAGAAAAATCACTATAGCATAACTTACAATCATCTGAAGGTCAGTTATCAGAAACTTCCCCCCAAATATCCTGCTTGTTTTCTATAAATCTCAAGAACTATGATAGAATGTATTTTCCTCCTCGTCTTCTAAAATTTCAGGCAGTGAATCTTTCCGGGTCAATTAAACAAATAACAATGTACATATTTTACTTTTAGGTCTGGCTCATCATACCAGAGGTCAATTTCTTCTTAATTCAGCTGAAAATGAGACAAGGTTTACCTCTCTAACCTCAGTGATAGCATCTAAAGAGATGATAAAAATGTGGGCTTTCCAAACAGAACAAATTACAAATTTTTTTCTCAACTGAAAGTTGTGGGTTTATGATGAAACAAGAAGAGGGCAGAAAAGACTATGGAAAAACGTACTTCGTCAAGATTTCAAAGTAGGTGTTCCCATTGTGGCTCAGGGGACCATGAGTTTTCGGGTTCAATCCCTGGCCTTGCTCACTGGGTTAAGGATCCAGCCTTTGCCATGAGCTGTGGTGTAGGTCACAGACGCGGCTCAGATCTGATGTTGCTGTGGCTGTGGTGTAGACCAGCAGCTATAACTTAGATTCATCCATCCCCTAGCCTGGGAACCTCTGTATGCTGCTGGTGCGGCCCTAAAAAAAAAGATTTCCAAAGTAGCAACCAGGATACTAAATGGACATTGACGTAAACAAATCAGTACAAAGGAATTGATTTATTCACTTTAAAATCAAGTAGGATAATCCCAGTTGTCTCATCTTGTAGGTAGCAGCTTTAAAAAATTTACTTTCAAATACTATATCTTCATGGGTCACAAAAAAAGAACAATTATTCTGTTATTTTACCTACAGGTGAGCTAAGCCTTAGTGAAGATATACTCTATCTCATCCCATGTTCTGAAAAGAAGAATAAAAAACTTTTTTTTTTTTTTTTAGGACAAAGAATGGTGAAACTTTTTTTTAACTATATGAGATTGTAATTTTTTTTTTTTTTGTCTTTTTAGGGGCACATCTGCATCATATGGAGGTTCTCAGGCTAGGGGTCGAAGTCAGAGCTGTAGCTGCCAGCCTATGCCACAGCAACACCAGACCCAAGCCGAGTCTGTGACCTACACCACAACTCGTGGGATCTTTAACCCACTGAGTGAGGCCAAGGATTGAACCTGCATCCTCATGTATGCTAATCAGGTTTGTTTCCACTGAGCCATGACAGGAACTCCTAATTTTTTTTTTTTTTGTCAGCCGTGTTCACAGCATGTTCCCAGGCCAGGGACTGAACAAACCCTGGCCACAGCAGCAATCAGAGTCACAGCAGTGACAAAGCCAGATCCTTAACCCAGTGAACCACCAGGAACTCCAGATTATGGTTCATTTTATTTTGTAACTTTGAATAAATATCATTTCTGCTTCTAAATACATCTAGTTCTGGTCTAAGCTTTGACAGCATTTTTTTTCTTTCATCATCAGGAACTTCAAAAGGAGTATGAAGAGCTTAGAAGAATAAAAAGGGAAACAGAATCTGGCAGCTGTGTGGGAAACACTCCAGCCCATTCTAAGGACTTATTTATATTCACCAATATTCTAAGTGAGGGTGAATATAAAATAATTTAATATATGGTATTGCTCCTTGAGGAATGACAAATAAAATTTTTTACAACTCTATCATTAAGGCTATGTCTAATTATTAAATCAGTAGAGATTATAAATACTTTAGGAATTAAGGGAATTAGCTTCTGCATTTTCTTGTAACTGAGAAATCCTAGGGAATACCATTCAAATCACAGTCTATGTGAATTTGTTCAGTGTCCAACCTTTACAACCATAGGTGGTGGATACGATCATAGCATAGTCATTCAGTAGAATATCATTCAGCCCTAACATAAAAAAAGAATATTTGTGTATTGATCTGGAACTATCATTAAGAACTATTAATAGGAGTTCCCGTTGTAGCGCAGTGGTTAACGAATCCGACTAGGAACCATGAGGTTGCGGGTTCGGTCCCTGCCCTTGCTCAGTGGGTTAACGATCCGGCATTGCTGTGAGCTGTGGTGTAGGTTGTAGACGCGGCTCAGATCCCGCGTTGCTGTGGCTCTGGCGTAGGCCAGCGGCTACAGCTCCGATTAGACCCCTAGCCTGGGAACCTCCATATGCTGCGGAAGCGGCACAAAGAAATAGCAAAAAGACAAAAAACAAAAAACAAACAAAAAAAAGAACTATTAATAGAAAAAAGTAAAATAAAGAACTTGGTATGCTTATATTATGTAAGAAGAAGGAAGAATAAAGGCAATTAAACTTACTTGTAAGTGCATAAAATATTTCTAGAAGAACACACAGTGGCTGGCTCACAAGAATGGAAGAGAGATTTTTCATCATTTCCTTTTGGTACCATTAAATTTTGTTTTAGGTAAACATATTGTTAATACTTATTCAAAAAATCAAGGAATTTCTGATGAGAAAAAGAAAAGAATTAATAAAAATTGGAGTAGCCCCGAAAAGTTTCCTAGAAATGGTAAGATATGAGGTAAGGCTGGAATAATAATCATGATTTAGATTATAAGTCAAAAAAGGAAATATATTTCAGGAAGCAGTATGGGTAAAATAAGTAGAGGGTGAAGTAAGAAAAGAAATGTCTCCAAAATCAAGCTATCTGTGGCAAGCAGTGGCAGATGGCATGCCAATTTATCTCTTGCTATTTTAGTATTAAGGAAACTAGTAAGGCTCCGACTCCTTTAGTTAGTTGGTTTTTAAGGCAAAATAACAAGGTCATGAATGTGACGTTTTAAATGATTAACATCCCAGTACTAGTTACACAAGTATGTTCAGTTTGTGAAACTTCATAAAGCTAAGCACCTGTGATCTGTACACTTTTCTATATCTATGTTATAGTTAATCAAAAGAGACATAAAGATTTTAATCTGGAAACGAGGTAGAAAATAGCTTGAAGAGAGCAAAAACATACAATGAGACATAAGAAGGCAAATTAACAAGTCATAATAGCTTGAGAAATGAGGATCTTTTATTGACAATGTCAGTTAGAATTAGGATGAAAGAGCCCTGACCTGGTAAATGGGCTGAGAGGGAGAGTGACAGACGATCCAGTGACAACTTCAAGGCTTTCATAAGAAATAGTGACAATATCAATAGAAAAGGAAGACTAGGATATGGGGCTACTTTAAAGAAAATACATTCATTTCAGCAGGAAATAATGCCTCGATAAAATTTTAAAGCTAAAGATCCAAATTTGAGAGTCAACTGCTTAAAGCTGATGAAACCAATAGACTGAATGTTGACAGAAAAGCAAAGTTAAGGACAAAGCCCATGAGAACTGTCAATGGAGGAACTAGGGGAGGAAAAGCCAAACAAAGGGTAGAGATTAAGTAAGCAAAAGAATAAAAGAGATTTGACCCCAGTTGCAAATGCAAGGATAAAAAGGAAGTTATTAGCAATGTCAAATGTCAGAGGGAGATGTGAAAGCCACAAAAAGCCATTATTGGAACTTTCGGTAAAGCTGGTACAGTGAAAGAAGAACCTGAGAAGTTCCAACCACCAAAAACTAATGAAAAGAACAAAAACTGGCTTAAAAAAATAAAAATGTAAACATATCATCAGCAAATTAAGGAGTACAGCTTTATGCCACAAGTTTCACAACACAGTCTCAAAGGAAAGAAAGAAAATTTTGGTGCTCTAGGCAGCATGGAAATGTGCCCAACACTACCCTAACTTCCAGGAGATATCCTGAGGAAGGAGAATTAACAAAATCCTGAGAATTCACATGGGATAGTCCAACGTGAAAAGAAGCATCAGAGGTTGAAAACACAAACGCAGGGTAAAATCAAGAAAATAACTAAAGAAAGAAGCTTCTACCAAGACAGGACCTCAGAAAATTCAAGGAGGAGGGCAGCCTTGGCTTGCCATTTTGCAGGCCAGAATTTGGCAGATGAAATTAAATCCAGAAATACCAGGGTGTTTAATGGAATCTCATCAGAGGGAGTAAATGGCAGGGGCCCCAACAAGCCAAACTCAGTCCTAGCCAGTATCTCTCCAACCCCTATCTCCATGCTCAAATGACAAAGAAATCAAAATCAAAAGTAAAATCTAGGAGTTCCCTTGTGGTGCAGCAGATTAGGGATCCATCACCATCACTGCAGTAGCTCAGGTCACTGCTGTGGCACAGGTTCAGTCTCTGGCCTGGGAACTTCCACATGGTTGTGGATTTGGCCAAAAAAAAAAAAAAAAAGTATAGCCTAGCTTCTGATCCAGACAAGATGGCATAAACCACTTTTCCCTGTTCTGCTCCACGAAACACATTATAAACACTGGAAAAAGCAAGAGACAACCAAAGAAGAACTCTAAAAGGCAGAAAGAAGGCAAACTCCTTGGCCCTAGGAATGGAAGAAAAGCAGAAAGGCAAGGTGTCTTGTATTCCACTTACCCAATAGAAAAAGGCCATCCAGACCTGACTTTTCCCAACAGTCAGTCTAGTAATGAAAAGCAGTCCACGTAGGCTAACTCCTCCCAGGATCCAACAAGAGTCCCTGTGACAACGTCAAGCAAGCCAGACCCCACCAGCAAGGGATTCAGACTGGGAGCCTCACCAAAAACAAACAGCCAGGGGAAGTACTCTCCTTCCCTGATAGGCCTGAGAATCCCCTTTTCTGCCAAGAGAAACGGAACTAGGCAGGAAGAAACAGCAAGAGAGATCCAGCTAGAGCAAGCAGCCCAAGTCAGGAAGCCTCCTTGTCAATCAATGATACCCCAATAAAATTTAAAAATAAAGTACATATAGACAACTGAAAAAAAAAGAAATGAAGGAAAGAAGCTTCCCTGTCCCCACAGGATCTCCTTTCCTACCCAGAAATGCTGCAGCAGGTACACAGAACTAGCAAGAGGCTTTAGTAAGCTTTAGTAAGAGGTCCAGTCCAGGAAGCTCCTTCTTCTCTGTGAGTCCAAGACTTTCCTTTCCTACCCAGAGGCACTAGGGAAATTAGGAGGCATGATAAGGAAGTAACATCTCACTTCTTTAATTTACAGCTAGTAGCTCAGCCTAAGAAAAATGTCTCCTACTCTCTCAAGCAGCACCAGCAGGAACCACTGGGAGCCCTAGTGATACCAGATATAGCAAACCAAGATAACGACACAAAGACTCTGAAAATTAAACTGTCATTGCAACCACAACCCACAAAAATAGGTCAAGACCTGCATGTTAAATCTAAACAGAGTGACTGATGGTCTGTGAAAATAAGAGATTAAAATAGGGCCCTGAGTCTCCTAACATAATAGATAAAATATCTAGGATTCAGTTGAAAAGTCATCTATCATACTGAGAACCAAGAAAAAATCAAAAATGAATAAGAAAAGCCAACTAACACCAACATCAAGATGAATCAAATGTTGGAATTATAAGAAAAGGATTTTAAATCAGCCATCATAAAAATGCTTCAACAATCAATTACAAATTCTCTTAAATGTAAAACATCAATTGCAAACTCTCTTAAAATAATTATAAAAAGTCTAGAAAAAAAAAGTTACAAAAGTAACCAGATAGAAACTACAGAACTAAAAAAGGAGCAACAGGAAGAAAAAAGTCACAGGAAGGGCTCGATAGAGGATAAAAACCAGTGAATCTAAGAACAGAGCAATAAAAGTCAACCAATCCAAACAACAGAGAGAAAATAGACTGAAGGAGTTCCCATCATGGCGTAGCAGAAACGAATCCAACAGGAACCATGAGGTTGTGAGTTTGATCCCTGGCCTCGCTCTGTGGGTTAAGGATCTGGTGCTGCCATGAGCTGTGGTATGGGTTGCAGACGCAGCTCAGATCTGGTGTTGCTGTGGCTGTGGCATAGGCCTGCAGCTACGGCTCCAATTCAAGCCCTAGCCTGAGAACTTCCGTGTGCTGCAGGGGAGGCCCTGAAAAGACAAAAGACCAAAAAAAAAAAAAAAGAAAAAGAAAAAAGAAAGAAAGAAAATAGACTGAAAAAAATAAACAATAAAGCCTCAGGGACCTGTGGGACAATAATGAAAGACCCAACATTTGCACCATCTGAGTTCCAGAAAGAGAGCAGAAAATACAGCTAAAAGAGTATTCACAGAAATATGTCTGTCTTGGTGAATGAAAGATCAAGATAGCATGGCAGTAGTAGAGGACAGACCACAGATTAACAGACAAGAATAAAGAACCCAGAAATAGACCACACAAATATGCTCAACTATTTTTTGACAAAAGTACAGAAGCAATTCAATGGAGGAAAACTAGCCTTTTTAATAAATGGTACTAGAGGAACTGGATATCTATAAAAGCAGAAGGAAGGAGGAAGGGAGGGAAAAAAGAAAGAGAAAAAAGAAAAAAGTGAACCACAACTGAACACCTTACACAAAAATTAATTCAAAAGGATCATAAGCTTAAATGTAAAGATAAAATTGCAAAATGTCCAGAAAAAAAAATTAGGAGGAAATCTTCAGGATCCAAAGCTAGGCAGAATTCTCAGATTTCATATAAAAAACACAATCCATAAAAGAAAAAACTGATAAACTGGGCTCTTCAAAAGTAAAAACATCTTCCCTATGAAAGTCCATGTGAAGATGATAAAAAGAGAAGCTATCTTTTTTTTTGTTTGTTTTATGTTTGGGAGAAAATATCTGGAAACCGCATTGTCTAACAGAGGACTGGTACCCAGAATACATAAACTCTCTCAAAATTCAACAGTTAACAACAACAACAATCCAAAGATAAAATAAGCAAAAGACATGAAGAGACTTTTCACAGAAAAGGATATAAAAATGGCAAAAAAAAAAAGATGTTCAATAGAAATCAGCCATTGCAGAAATACAACTAAAACCCACAATGAGATACCACTACAGACCTGTCAAAATGTCTAAAAAAATAGATAAATAATGACAAGACCAAACACTTGTAAGGATATGGAAAAACTGGATCACTCATTTGTTGATGGTCAGTAGACAAGATGGTACAGCCACTCTGGCTTCTTATAAAACTCAACATTTAACTAACTACCATATGACCCAGCAACTGCAGTCTTGGACCTCTATGCCACAGAATGAAAACATGCCTTCACACAAAAACCTGAACACAAGTGTTCACAGCAGCTTTATTTGAAACAACCAAAAGCTGGAATCAACACAGGGATCCTTCAACAGATGAATGCACACCAATGGAATACTACCTATAGCTAAAAGGAACAATCTATCAATGTGGATCTAACAACTTGGATGTATCTCCATGAATCCTGCTGAATGAAAAAAGCCAATCCCTCAAAGTTATATATTGTATGATCACATTTATATAACATTCTTGAAATGACAGAATTTTGGGAAAAGAACAGATTAGGGGTTGCCAGGGTTTGGGACCTAGAGAGTGGAAAGGGGTGGTAAGTGTGGCAACACAAGAGGAACACAAGGGTTTCTAATAGTCTTGGAACTTGTCAGTACCTTGATAGTAGTGGCAGATACATGAATCTAGACAGGTAATAAAATGTTATAGAACTTAGTATATACACAACAGAGGGGTAGAGTTAAAACTGCAGAAATATGAGTAAGATTAGTGAATTATGTCAATGTTAATACTATAGTTCTCATAGTTTTTCAAAATGTTACCATGGGGGGGAAACTGGAAAAAATAGACAGGGATTATTATCTCATACAACTGCGTGTTCATCTACAATTACCTCAAAAGAAATTTCAATTGAAAAAAAAAAAAAAAAGTAATGCCCAGACCTCAAACTACAGCTGGGGGGAAGAACAATAATGTGGAGATAGTGCTACAAATTTAGCTACATTCTCCTACAAGTCATAGGACAGAGGTGCCTATGTCAACCATGAGGAAGATGAAAAAAATTATAGGGAAATTATACAGTCATTTTGTGGCCAAAACTTACAAAGAAGAACAGAGAGTGTGGGTGAGGGTATAATACAGACTGATTTGTATTTGTATCAGCCAAAGAATTACTCAGTTCTATTCTCCCACCAGCACTTAAAACAGTGCCTTGCATATTCAGTAGACAATAAAAATCTGTTAAATGAATTAACTGGTTGAGGCTATATACAACATTATACACACACACCTCCATATCATACAATCCCTACTTAGCCATCTTTATTCTTTAGGATACTTAGTGATACCAGGTATTAATTTTACCACTACTTGTAACACTAGGTTAATACTATGTACGACCCTAACCTACAGGTTAAAATTGAAGCTCCTGTGCCAGGTAATCAAAGCTGGCCTCAGACAGCCTTCCACCATCAAAAGTAGTACCTCAACCTAACTACCTATAATCCCTGAAATGTCTCACGATCATACACCTCAGCGCCTTTGCAGACGCTGTTCCTTCAGTCTAAGTGTTGTTTCTCCTCCTCTGCTTGGAGAGTTATCAACAATTAAACTAAGTTGTATTCTCTGTGAAGCCTTCTCTGACCATCCCCGAAACCACAACCACCCAGACCAACTTAGGCGTTGTTCCCTTTTCTTGCATTTCAGGGATCATGTATGTATCTCCGATTACTGTAATATTTCTCATCATCTATTTTAATTATTTGTTCAGGTATATCTCTCTCATTAAAGTATGAGCTACATGGAAATAAAGACATCACAGAGTTTTCATCTTTACATCACTGGAGCTAAAATTATTACCCAGATACAGCAGGCATTCAATCCATTATAAATAACTGCAAGAGCAAACTAATTTTTTAAAAGATTTATAAATGAGATTTTAAAGAACTATTTCTATAATTTAGTGAATTGTAAGTACAAATCAGGCAGAAATACAGTATTATACAAAAGTAAATGCATGTTATTAACAAAGATGTCTTTTTTTTTTTTTTTTTTGCCACACAACAGCATGTGTAAGTTTTGGAGCCAGGGATCGAACCTATACCACAGCAGCAGCCTGAGCCACATCAGTAACAATACTGGATCCTTAACCCACTAAGCTACCAGAGAATTCCGAAGATATCTATTTTTAAATAATATCTTTTTTAAAAGTGAAACTAGTAAAAATTCTAAAAAAAAAAAAAACTATCATTTAGATTTATATAAATCATTCTTATTTAATGGTATTCAATTTGGTATTTGGGATCAAGTGAGATACACTGAGTTTTCAATTCACCATAAATAGTGATTAAAAACTTTAAGAGAAACATTAAAATCTGCCATATTTTCAAAAATAGAATTTCATTTTGTATAAAGTAGATCTGCAAATACAGACTTCTTAAACAAAAATGGACATTATTAAGTTGCAGGATATAAAACAGATAACTAGTTTCCTTGGAAGGACAATAGAACTCACGAGGTATTTCTTGTAAATATAAGGGCATATGCAGTATTTGTTTTAAAATGTCTCTTGAGGAGTTCCTATTGTGGCTGAGCGGTAACAAACCCAACTAGTATCCATGAAGATGCAGGTTTGGTCCCTTGCCTCATTCAGTGGGTTAAGGATCCGGCGTTGCCATGAGCTGTGGTGCAGGTTGCAGATGCGGCTGGGATACCGAGTTGCTGTGGCTGTGGCGTGGGCCGGCAGCTGTAGTTCCAATTCAGTCCCTAGCCTGGAAACCTCTATATGCCTCCAGTGAGGTCCTAAAAAAATAAGAAAAAATTTTAAAAAGACAAAAAATTAGAAAAAAAAATGTTTCTTGTTTTTCAATTTTTGGCTCCACAACTGGCAACATTTTTACATTCTCCAAATATAGAGGTGAAAATACTGTTTTTATTTAGCATAAAGAAACTTTTATCTGTATTGAATGCTTTCTTTCAAGTAAGGGAGATTTATTTTAACACAGATGACATTATGGTCAAAACTATTTCTTTAATTATTCCCTTTTTTTTTTTTAACATTGAGCCAAAAATTCAAGTATACCAGAATGGGTATGCTTATTTAGAAAAAATCAGAAAATAAATGAATAAAAGCTGTGTAACAGAAATAGAGAACCTTTCACTCTTCCCCAAGAGATTCTCATAAGCTTGCAAGAAATTTAATAGAGTTTGAATTTATAATCCTTGACTAATAAAACCCATTCAGATCAGTTTATGCTTCAAGTTACTTTATTAGAATATGCTTGTTCACTGATAAAAACTATAAAATCATTAACCAGTTAAAGTACAAAAAACAATTACTTAAAAATATTTCTTACCTTTTATATGCTTCCATACTGACAAAAGTCAGAAACAGTGACTATTTGAACAAAATATCAAGACAGAAACAAAGTCAAAAAAGCCACCAAGTGTACAAGTAATAATCACAGTAACAAGCCAAAAAAACTAATGTCACATGAATAGAAAGTGAGGTGCTTTTTCAGAAGCAGTTAGGCAGGAATGAGTCAGTCACTGAAGTTTAACTACGAAGACAAGGTCATTCATTACCAGTTAATATATGCTGACCTTGACCACCTTACAGATACAGTATCTAAAACTCCTTCTACACTTTCCTTATTTCAAATGCTTTAGCTCAATTTAAAATAAAATTTAAATTCAACTGAAACAGTACTAGATTAGCCAAACAGCCTACTGGAAGAGCATTAATAGATAATGGTGTTTCATTGAGAGAGAACACTGAATAAAAACTGTGCGTGTTTATAAACAAATGAACAACATGTTTGGTTTAAATTAACTATTTTTTTAATTTTAAAATGCACTCGAAGTCCTGAAATTTAAAATTATTTAAGGAGAGCAGGATTATTAACAGCATTTTTTGTTTTAATATATTATATAAATCAACAGGTATATATTGCATAACCATGGGAGAGACACTGTTAAGGATACAAAGATAAATACAACCCTGGGTTACTGCCTTCAAATAATTCACAGTTTATTAAGAACAGACAAGCTCACAGGTACAATGATACAATTCATTCAAAATTCATTCAGTGACAGTAGTGAGCCTCTATTTGCCAGGCAGATTTCTCAGTGCCAGGAATACCAAGATATCACAAGAAGCTCATCACCAGTAGAGGTGACAAACTTGGAAACAAACAAATGCCACAGAATTAAACAGCCTCATGAATACAAATTGGTTATAAACTCAGTGGGTTTACAGAGAATGTATGTACAACATTCCTAGAGACATCAGGGAAGCCTTCAGGGAATATAAAAGCCTGAGGTACAAAGCACTGCAAAGACACAAAGAAAGGAAAGAGCACAACTGAGCAGAGGACTCAAAAAGCCTTTATGAAGAGAATATCATTTCACAGGGTGTATGTGTATCATCCTCTATAGCTTAAACTAATACTATGTCAATTATATCAAATTAAAGGTGGAAAAACAATTTTTTTTATTTATTTACTTATTTGCTTTTTAGGGCCACACCCGTGGCATATGGAAGTTCCCAGACTAGGGGTCAAATCGGAGCTGTAGCTGCTGGCACACACCACAGCCACACTGGATCTGAGCCACATCTGTGACCCACACCACAGCTCACGGCAACGCCAGATCCTTAACTCACTGAGCACGGCCAGGGATCGAACCCACATCCTCATGGATATTAGTCAGATTCATCTACACTGCACCACAACATGAATTCCCAACAATTTTTAATTTAAAAAAAAAAAAAGAGAACACCTCTGGCAAGCCTTGAGGGACAGCCACAAAGGACCGCACATATTGCATGTCTCTCCGCAAAGGTGTAGGTGGGAGATGGCTTTGTAAACACTCCTGGGTTGAAATCTTAACGCTACCATTTCATAGCTGTGTATCTGTACATTTTAATTAACCTCCTAAAAGATCAGTTTTCTTACCTTTATAGTGGGGATAGTACTACCTAGTTTTCAGGGTTGTTGTGAAGGCTGGCAAAGATAAAGTATTCGATGTGTCCAGCTTTGAGGAGACATTAAAAAGTAGCCATTGCTTGAGAGAGAGAGCACCCACATGATACAGAGCACAGAAGAGCAGGGATGGAGGAGGGTTCCTGTCTAAGGAAATATCTGAACATAAGCAAGGATACACAGCTGAAAAAACAGGGAGCATGTTCATGAAACATACCTGATTTGAAGGAAAACAGGAGAACAAAAGGTTAAAAGGACGGAGTGTGACCACAGTGCCTGTATCCTTGCGTGCCCTAAATTCCAGAATATAACTGTTATCTCCTGACCTTTAACTCTTCCTATAGGATCAATTATTATAAGAGTTCAAATTAAGGCCAAGTTTTTTTCCTTCAAAGACAGTAACAATGTAGGGAGAAGCCAAATTAATCTCAACACCTATATGTGTACTTTCAAAGAGGCTCATTAAAGGCACACATACGCTAACAGAATGGCAACCAACAAGGTGTTGTCAGTTGCACATTATAAGAACTAGGCCAAAGCCAGTCTCTACTCTGCAATGAGAAAGCCTGTCAGGGAGCCCAGATCAGACAAACCTTGCGCCACTGTTTAGAACATGGAGGAAAAATTAGTTTCATTCTTGGCTTTTTTGGGTAATTCCATCTTTTCCCAAAAGGCAAGGCCTAATCTCCACTCCCATCCTATCCTTCTTTATAGCCATGCCCAACATATCTGTTTTCTTCCTAAATTGTTCTTCCAGCATTCCATTCCGTTTGTAAATAAACCTCGCTAAACCTCTGTCCTCCAATTCCCATCTGGTTCCCCCAAAACACAGAACTCTCAGGAAGGAGCACACCTTGCTTACATTCCATCACCCATATCCATGGAGATAGGGTGCAGGGGAAAGGGGTGGGGTGGAGTGGAGGGATGGGTAACATTACCCTGATCCCCCAGTTTCATTTCTAAATCACTGCTCTTCCAATCTTACTTAAAAATCTCTTCGCCTTTGAAATTTACACCATTCAGCTTTACCAAATCCTATCCCACCTTGCTATTATTACTTCCAATCTGCCTCTCAATCTCCACTTGCTCCCAAATCTTATTCTCCAACCCAACTCTTAGCTTCATCCATGGAGCTTTTTGACCTCTGTACCCTTTCTGTTCTCCAAAGAACCATTCAATCAAGTCCATTTCAACTACCCACTGCAACTGGCCCTAGCCAGAATCCAAAACTGTTTCATCTCTACAATGGTAAATTTTAATATTCTAGATTGAGACTCTAACCTACTAACTTCCTATCCCTCTCTGGAATCTGAACTATCTACTCTTTCCTCTCAAAGTGATCTCAACCACCCACTGATCAAACTATTTTCTCTAAAATTTATCAGCTCCCCCATATTCTCTCCCTTTTAGAGTAAGGATGTTAATATCCAGAACTGGGGGGACTCTCAAGAGTAAAATTATTTCTTCTATTCTTTATTCTTTATAAAGAATGCTGTTCTTTATTTATTCTTTATTAATGCCAGGACTGCAGGTGTAAACCTGGTCTGTCCTAGTCAAACTAGGACATGTAGCCCCTCTACTTCTTTCCATACACATTGAGAGTCAGCTGACTTCCCTTGACTTTCTTTCTAACGCATTTGTCATAAAAACCTCCAATTCTGAATCAATTCTTTATTCCCTCTAGCCATTTTTTTAAAGCTCGGCTACCTCTTACTAGTATTTCAAGACTGTGCTTAGATCACCTCCTGCAGCCAGCCTCCTCTTGCCTCTGGCTCTTTGTTATCATGCACTCAGGAAGTACAGCATCCTATTCATGACTACATCTTCATGTTTCTTATACAATGTCAGGCATATAGGTGGATTCCCATGGATATACTCAATGAGTCTCAACGTCTTCCTCTAACTATCTCCTGTGTGTTTATTCTGTAGTGCATCATATGAAAAATGATCGCTTTTATAATTTCGTAAAGATTAAACAAGTCAAAAAGAGGTACTTCTAAATTAACGGACAGCAATTACACAGATAAAAACTAGCAGGTATTTTCATTAGCATGAGCTTATTAAATGTATTTTCCTGTATATTCAATTAACTCTGGTTTTTGTTACTTTCTGCTAGTGATTCTATTCTCTTACATTTTGAATATAAAGTCACATCAGAGAAATTTTGGAAGTACATGAAATATAAATAGAAACGAAACAATAAGCAGGAAAAGCAAATTTTGGAACATGTGTATCAAATGATCTTATTTTTTAAATTATGCAAATATAAACACACATTTTTTAATACAGTCGGCTTGTCACAGCCACAGGTTCCATATCCATGGATGCAATCAACAGTGAAATCGAAATAATTGAGGGAAAAAAATTCCTAAAAGTTCCAAGAGCCAAAACTTGAATTTGCCACACACATACCAGCAACTTTTTACATAACATTTACACTGTATTAGGTATCGTGGGTAATCTAGAGATGATTTAAAGTACAGGCCTAGTTCATTTTATTGTGTTTCACTTCACAGATAATGCATTTTTTTACAAATTGAAGGTCTGTAACAACCCTGCATCAAGCAAATCTAGTGGTGCCATTTCTCAAACAGCATTTTCTCACTTCACGTCACATTTTGGTAATTCTCTCAATATTTCAAACATTTCATTACTGGGATCAGTGATCTTCGATGTTATTATTAGATTCACTGAAGGCTCAGATGATGGTTAGCATTTTTCAGCAATAAAATATTTTTTTGGGCCATGCCCACGGCATGAGGAAGTTCCTGGGCAAGAGATCAAACACACGCCACAGCAGTGACCCCAGCCACTGCAGGGATCACGCTGGATTCTTAACCCATTGCACCACGAGAGAGCTCCAGCAATAAAGTATTTTTAATCAAGGTATATACATTGTTTTTTAAAAACATAATACTACTGCACACTTAAAAAAAACAAAGTACAGTGTAAATATAACTTTTATGTGCCTTGGAAAACCAAAAAAATTGTGTGACTTGCTTTATTGCGATTCACTTTATTGCAGTGGTCTGGAACTAAATCCACACTATCTCTGAGGTTTGCTTGTATATGGGAGGATGTGTGTAGGCTATATGCAAATACTATGCCATTTTATACAAGAGGCTGTTAGCAGCAGCGATCCTGGATCACTGGTATCCTATGCAGATACCAAGGCATGACTGTACATATGTTTTAAAAGTCCAAAGTGATACACATCAAACTTTTAACACTGGCTACCTCTGAAGAGGGAGAGTTATTTAGAACATTGGACAGAATGTCACTTTTATTTCATGTATCTCCAGTTTGTACTTTTATAAGAGGATATTCATTTTATAATAGTAAAAAGATGTAAAGAAAAGACTCCTCAACATGTTTTTCTTAAGACTGAGGATTAAGAAGAAAAAAATCAAATTTCAAAATGGAATACTTAGGATTAAAAACTATTTCTCCTTCAAATACATTTCTTTTTATTCAGAAAATGACAAAGTATTTATATCATGAAATAGAAAAATCTCCCAATTGTATTCACATAGAATGCTTCTGGTTTCCACCGGACAATTTCATCCTTGTTCAATATCTCAGGCTTCTGAACCACAAATCTCATCTTTCTCTGTTCCTTCATTTGTTTCAGGTTTCACCAGAACCAATTCTAAGTCTAATTTAGCACTTCAACAATAAACTGGTCTAACCACAGATCAAATCATTACTGTGGTTGCTCAGGAGAGGAATCTCTTTTTGCTCTATGTCTTAGTAAAAGGCTTTCATTCATTCATTTATTTATTCATCCAATAAGAACTTTGAAAATGTCTGCAATATGCCAGGTACTGAGTGAGGTCCTCAGTACAGTGAAAAAAAGTACTGGTCGCAGCCTCTGGAAGCTTAATAGAGGCAAGGAAGTGTTCTAATACCTGACGGTAACTGCTCTAAAGATCCCTGTACTAAGCAGACTAAAAACACACAAGTATAATCTAAACCTGCCTGAAGTGCTAAGAAGGAAAAGCCTTCATAGAAATCTCTAGAAAAGCCAGAGTAGTCCCTTCCTCACTGGAAATTTCTTCCTTTCCTCTCCACCAAAATTTGACACTCCACATTTGGAAAGTACTGCTTAAAACTTACCTCCTACTTTCTCTGCACAAAACGCCACTAGTTCCTAAAAGAAAACCAACCAAATCTGTGAAACTCAGAAGCAAGCAAGGAAGGAAGAGAATACTCGCAAAAGGGCAGCCCTATACAACAGGTACCAGAAAGAGTGGGTACTTAAATCTTATTGCACCTAGCTCTGGTTGCCTCTACTAACCTGCTCACATATCATTTGCATTTCAATCTACATCTCACTTCAAATTATGCATTTTTCAAAGATGAAGACTTAGACTGCTACAGCTTTATAATGTCCACGGTGACTACATATACATATTCCTAAGTATAATCAACTGGTTAGAAGGTAGGAGTGGGCCATGATGTACGGGGAAGTAGCTTCTGCAGAATTTCAATTGCCAACTAGTGCCTCTGGACTGAATACAACATAAATCTTCGAGTTTTTTTTATCTTTAACTTAATGTAACCAAATGTAAAAACCTCAGCCCCTGTAGATTTAAAGTTGAAATGAGGTTTAAAAAAAAAAAAAAGAAAAAAGAAAGAAAAGAAAAAGCTTGGAATAAATAATTTTATCTCCAGCAACTTCAGAGAATTGGAGAGAAAAAGGAAAGTACGAATAAGCTTTGGACAAATAAGGTTCTAAGAAACCAGGCTAGGAGTTCCTGTCGTGGCTCAGTGTTTAACGAATCCGACTAGGAACCATGAGGTTGCAGGTTTGATCCCTGGCCTTGCTCAGTGGGTTAAGGATCCGGCGTTGCCATGAGCTGTGGTGTAGCTTGCAGACGCGGCTCGGATACCGAGTTGTTGTGCCTCTGGTATAGGCTGGGAGTTACAGCTCTGATTCAACCCCTAGCCTGGGAATCTCCATATGCTGTGGGAGCAGCCTAAGAAATGGCAAAAAAAAAAGACCAAAAAAAAGAAAAAAAAGAAACCAGGCTAATTCTCAAGACATTAGGTATACACAAACTATATCTTTTTAAAAGAAAATACAAAAGCTCGTCAGTTTGATGAGATCCCATTGGTTTATTTTTGCTTTTATTTCTGTTGCTTTGGGAGACTGACCTGAGAAAACATTTGTAAGGTGGATGTCAGAGAATGTTTTGCCTATGTTCTCTTCTAGGAATTTGATGGTGTCTTATCTTATATTTAAGTCTTTAAGCCATTTGGAGTTTATTTTCATGCATAGTGTGAAGGTGTATTCTAGTTTCATTGATTTGCATATAGCTGTCCAGGTTTCCCAGTAATACTTGCTTAAAAGACTGTCTTTTTCCCATTTTATGTTCTTGCTTCCTTTGTCAAAGATTAATTGACCACAGGTGTCTGGGTTTATTTCTGGGTTCTCTATTCTGTTCCATTAGTCTGTATGTCTGTTTTGGTACCAGCACCACACTGTCTTGATGACTGTGACTTTGTAATATAGCCTGAAGTCTGGGAGAGTTATACCTCCTGCCTGGTTTTTGTTCCTCAGAATTGCTTTGGCAATTCTGGGTCTTTTGTGGTTCCATATAAATTTTTGGATTGTTTGTTCTATTCTGTGGAAAATGTCCTGGGTAATTTGATAGGGATTGCACTGAATCTGTAGATTGCTTTGGGTAGTATGGCCATTTTTACAATATTAATTTTTCCAACCCAGGAGCATGGAACATCTTTACATTTCTTTACATTTTCTTTAATTTCTTTGATTAATGTTTTATAGTTCTCAGCATATAAGTCTTTTACCTCCCTGGTCAGGTGTATTCCCAGATATTTGATTTTTGGGGTGCAATTTTAAAACATACTGTATTTTTGTATTCCTTTTCTAAGCACAGCAAAGGAAACCAAAAAGAAAACAAAAAGACAACGTACAGAATGGGAAAAAATAGTTTCAAATGATGCAATGGACAAGGCCTTAATCTCTAAAATATGCAAGCAACTTATACAACTCAACAACAAAAAAGCCAACAACCCAATTGAAAAATGGGCAAAAGACCTGAATAGACATTTCTCCAAGGAAGATATACAGACAGCCAAAAAAGCACATGAAAAAATGCTCAACATCCCTGATTATTAGAGAAATGCAAATCAAAACTACCATGAGGAGTTCCCGTCGTGGCGCAGTGGTTAACGAATCCGACTAGGAACCATGAGGTTGCGGGTTCGCTCCCTGCCCTTGCTCAGTGGGTTAACGATCCGGCGTGGCCGTGAGCTGTGGTGTAGGTTGCAGACGCAGCTCGGATCCCGCGTTGCTGTGGCTCTGGCATAGGCCGGTGGCTACAGCTCCAATTCAACCCCTAGCCTGGGAACCTCCATATGCTGCGGGAGCGGCCCAAGAAATAGCAACAACAACAACAACAACAACAACAACAACAAAGACAAAAAGACAAAAAAAAAAGAAAACTATACATAGAACTACCAAAAAAATAAAAATAAAAACAAACAAACAAATAAATAAATAAATAAAAGGAGTTCCCATCATGGCGCAGCAGAAACTAATCCAACTAGGAACCATGAGCTTGCGGGACTGATTCCCAGCCTCGCTCAGTGGGTTAAGGATATGGCATTGCCATGAGCTGTGGTGTGGGTTGCAGACATGGCTCGGATTTGGTGTTGCTATGGCTCTGGTGTAGGCTCCGATTGGACCGGTCGCCTGGGAACCTTCATATGCTGCAGGTGCAACCCTAAAAAGACAAAAAAAAAACTACCATATGATCCAGCAACCCCACTCTTGGGCATACATCTGGACAAAACCTTCCTTCAAAAAGACACATGCACCCACATGTTCATTACAGCGCTATTCACAATAGTCAAGACATGGAAACAACCCAAATGTCCATCAACAAATGATTGGATTAGGAAGATGTGGTATATATACACAATGGAATACTACTTAGCCATAAAAAATAACCAATTACTGCCTTTTGCAGCAATATGGATGGAACTAGAGACTCATACTGAGTGAAGTAAGTCAGAAAGAAAAAGACAAATACCATATGATATTATTTATATCTGGAATCTAATAACCTTTCGACAGAAAAGAAAAACAAGGACTTGGAGAATAGACTTGTGGTTGCCAAGAGGAAAGGGAAGGGAGTGGGATGGATTGGGAGCTTGGGGTTAATATATGCAAACTATTGCTTTTGGAATGGATTAGCAGTGAGATCCTGCTGTGTAGCACTGAGAACAATGTCTAGTCACTCACAATGGAGCACAATAATGGGAGAAAAAAAATGTATACATGTATGTGTAACTGGGTCACCATGCTGCACAGTAGAAAAAAAATCGTATTGGGGAAATAACAATTAAAAAAAAGAAAAGAAAAGAAAATATATGTAAGTGTAACTTGGTCCCCATGCTGTACAGTGGAAAAAAGATAAATTAATTAAAAAAAAAAAGTACAGATCATGAAAAACAAAAACAGACAGGAACTGTTCAAGATTAGAAGAGAATAAAGAGATAAGAATCAAATGCAATGCATAAAACCTGACTGAATCCTGATTCCAAAAAAAATTTTGAAAACATTGTTTAAAGACAACGAAGGACCTCTGAATATGGACCATGATAATAAACATAGTCTTAAATTAATGTTAATTTTCTTATATAAATATTGATATTATAATCATGCCCAAAATTACCTATATTCTTAGGAAATGCATGTAAAAATTTGTATGACATTTAATTATATATTTATATTTTGAATATAGTTTCAATTTTATATATTTTTAAATATATAAAATATAAAGAGAGAGAAAATACAGCAAAAAGTTAATAGGGAATACAGATGAAAGGTAAATATGGGTGTTTATTGTCCAGTATTTTCCATTTTTTCTGCAGCACTGAACATTTTCAAAATGAAATACTGAAGGGGTGGGAAGATAGCTTAAGAGGATGTCAGCTTGACAGAGACATAAGGGGTAAAAGCAGCACTACTCTCAGCAAACATGAAAACCAGCTGCATGATCCCACTTGGAATCAGAGCGGTCTGGGTCTCAGCTGAAAGAGAGGAAGTGAATGTTCTCCAAGGTAACCTTCCAGCTACAAAATCTCATTACACAACTACTTCTCCCCAGCTCTAAAACTCAAAAGATAGGCAAAGAGGAAAAACTCCTAAGACTGGCATAAGGATAAAATAAAGTATTTAAAACACCTAGCCAAATGCTTGTTGCATAGAATACAAACAATAAATATTAACTTCCCTCTTTTGAAAACACTGTAAAAATATTTGGCAAAAAAACAAAAGAAAGATATGACTACTAATTAACTTAGAAAAAAATAAGTAACATAGAATTGGAAAGATCTACTTTAGTATCTATTCACTTTCTACTGAATTAAAAACTATGTCAGTTTGTGAAGCTGCAAAAACAAAATGATAATAAATGAACCTCCTAAATGCTTAGATAAGCAAAATGCTTTCAAGTGAGCTCAGTATGGTATACAACTAACAGTAGGATGCTCCAGATCCTGCAAAATAAAATAAAAATAAAATTATACATCAAAACTTTGGCTAACAGTGTGTGAAGATTTCAGACCGGCAGAGTTCCCGTCATGGTGCAGTGGTTAACGAATCTGACTAGGAACCATGAGGTTGCAGGTTCGATCCCTGATCTTGCTCAGTGAGTTAAGGATCCAGCATTGCCATGAGCTGTGGTGTAGGTCGCAGACAGATCCCAAGTTGCTGTGGCTCTGGCGTAGGCTGGCAGCAACAGCTCCAATTAGATCCCTAGCCTGGGAACCTCCATATGCCGTGGGTGCAGCCCTAAAAAGATAAAAAAAAAAAAAAAAAGTTTTCATACTGGCTTAAAATTTTAGACTATCTTTTAAAAAGAAAGCATGAGGCATTCCCTGGTGTCCCAGCGGGTTAAGGATCTTGTGTTGTCCCTGCCATGGCTTGGGTCACTGCTGTGGAATGCGTTCAATCCCTGCTACAGGAATTTCTACAAGCTACAGGCATGGTCTAAATAAATAAATAATAAATAATAAAAATGGGCAAGAAGGCTTAAAATGCAGTATAAAAGTACAGATAATTATTTCACTTCCAGAAAGATTCTGAAATCAAACGAAATTAAGTTCATAACTAAGTCACATACATTTCAGAGCAAAAAGCAAAACAAAGTATTAACTAGTACATATGACGAATTTTTCAGATGACTTTATTTCCAGCAGTAATGTTATTTGTAGAATTAGGATTAATTTCGCTTTTGGTAAAACAACTAATCCTTGAGATAATGGGAAGGATAACTATCTAAAAAGATTTTATACTTACTACTAGCATCCACTTGGTTGCTCAAAACTCAAAAATCATGGAGTTTTTCTTAAGCACCTCCTCTCCACACCAAAAACAGCTGTAAGTCACATAAATTTTGACTGAAAAAAAGAAAGCCATCTCAAATCCTTCCATCTCTCTCTTGATGCTAACATCCTATTAGGGCACCACTATCTCTCACCACAGCTCCTAAATTGACAGCTTTCACTTTCACCTCAACCAGTCCATGCCTCACCTAGCAGCTTAAATGATATCATTTAAGAATATAAGAACCTACTTTCCACAACCTCTTCCTACCTATCTCAGGCCTCTGCTGTGTCAGCCAAACTGAATTTATTTCTATTCCTCAAATTTACCACATTCTTTCTTCCTTCAAAGTCTTTGTACCCACTATTCTTTTTTTTTTTTTCTTTTTTTCCACCCAGGTTTCTTGAGATATTATTGACATACAAAACATGTAAGTTTAAAATGTACAATGTGGAGTTCCTGTCGTGGCTCAGTGGTTAATGAATCCGACTAGGAACCATAAGGTTGTGGGTTCGATGCCTGGCCTTGCTCTGTGGGTTAAGGATCCGGCATTGCCATGAGCTGTGGTGTAGGTTGCAGACACGGCTCGGATCCCTTGTTGCTGTGGCTCTGGTGTAGCTGGCAGCTATGGCTCTGATTCGAGCCCTAACCTGGGAACCTCCATATACTGCGGGAGCGGCCAAAGAAATGGCAAAAAAAAGGTAAATAAAATAAAATAAAATGTACAATGTGATCATCAGATAAATGTATATACTATAATATGATTATCACCAAGACTGGTTAACATCTCTTGTACCTTCATAAAATTACATTTGTGTGTGACTCTGTGGTGGTAACATTTTAAGATCTACTTTCTTAAAATCTTTCAAGTACATAATACAAGATTTTTAATTACAGTCACCATGTTGTGCATTACACCCCCACAACTTATTCATCTTATAGCTGGGAGTCTGTACTCTTTGACCAGCATTTCCCCATTTCCCCCCTTAGCCTCTGGCAACCACAATTCCATTCTCTCTTTCTATGAGTCTGGCTTTTTAAGATTCCACAAAAAGTAAGAACATACAGGATTTGTCTTTCTCTGACTTATTTTACTATTCTATACCTTTTTTTTTTTTTTTCCGCTGTACAGCATGGGGACCAAGTTACACATACATGTATACATACTTTTTCCTCCCATTGTTGTGTTGCAATTTAAGTATCTAGACATAGTTCTCAATGCTACACAGCAGGATCGGATCAGGAACTTGGGGTTAACGGATGCAAACTATTGTTCTTGGAATGGATTTACAATGAGATCTTCTATACCTTCTAATGAGAATGCTTTCCCACCAAAAATATCACCACCATTCCCATCCCCGCCCCCTGACACACACACACTCTCCTTATAACAGCTTCTTCTCCTGTGCAGGTTTCGTCTTAAACATCAACTCCTTTTTGTAATCACCCTATCTGAAGTAGCTCCTATCACCTTATCTCCAAGCCATTTGCTTTTCTTCAAAAAATGTACCACAAATCATAGCTATTTTTGTCAGTTTTTTAACCTGTCCCTATCTCCAGGAAACAAATTATAAAAATGGGATACCCACTGTATTCATCACTATATCCCCAGTTTCAGGCAATTCTCTGAGCCTTAACAGAAGTCTATTAGCACGTATCAAATGAATAAAAGATATAATAAGTGAATATAGGACTATTAGATAATGGAATACTAATGCCCATTGTAGAACTATAGAAACCAGAAGGAGAAGCAAGTGTTTGGGAAGAAAAATAAGGTATATTGACTCTGGTACCAGGCTAGCTGAAAATATGGGACTGGTAGGCACACAGGCTGGGAAAGAAAAATACACGGGGCTGTGAAACTATTTGAAAAAAAATGGAATAGAATTCAGTAGGGTAAATGCCAAGCAAAAAATAAATAGCAAATATGAAATGATTGTAGCCTCCCTAGGTTGGAGAATAATCTAACATAATGAATACTGTAAAATTAGTCAACGCTGTTTCATAGTCTCGGGGGGGGGGGGGGGGATATGCGTATATATATGTGTGTGTGTGTGTGTGTGTGTGTGTGTGTATATATATATATACATACACATACGCACACATTTTTTTTTTTTTTAGTAATTTACTAAGAAGAGTAAAAGAATCCTACCTTACTACTATTCATTGCTGGTCATATCTTAGCTAAAGTAGCAGGTCCACGTTGAAGGATGACACATTAGAGATGAGGAAGACACTTGAGAAAATGTGAAGTCTCACAGGAATGCTCATAGGCCTAGGCAGAAGACACGAGCTGCAAGAAAAAATTCAAGGAGTCAGAACTGTATGCTAGAGAGTTAAAAAAAAAAAGGATACATGGAATGTCAGGAGGATTTTCCTACTGGAAATCAACTTGGGCAGTTATCAAGTTCACCACATTAGAAATTAGAACACTATACTTACCCAGCCTGTCCATCCCCTGCTAACTCTCTTCCCTTTCTCTCCACAACTTTCCCAATGAGTAATGCATTTTATCTTCTCCCTAACCTATTTCCTCAGTTTTAAAGAAGTAATTGATGTTTTTCTCCACTTACACATCATGAAACTAACTTCGTTTGAAACACAACAGAAGCAGCAAAATTTTAAATATTTCATATGTAATATGTGGAGATATTATTACAGCCCAAAGAAATAATTAACTATGTAAGGGAAAACTTTGTCAAAGGCTGGGAAGGTTTGGGAAGGATTCTCCCGGCAAACAGCCACTGTCTAACATGATTTAGTATGCCAAGGCATGGCCCTTGCATTGGCTTTTCTCTCAATCCTTGAAACCAGGAGGATTTCTAAGATGTTCCTTGGTCACTGGCTCTCTTCTTTATCACTGATGTTGAAATGTGCAGTTTACAGCCCTGCCACAGTTTCTCCTTTTTTGTCTCATGCCCTTTCATTTCTAAGCCTGACTTTTTGGTTTATAATCAGCTCCCCTCTTCTTTCAAGCGCCTCTTTTTTTGTTTGCCTGTTCTGTTTCCTATCACTTCCCCTGCTTCCTTGAGTTTTAGACAAATCAGAGGACATTTTATAGATGTTACCAATAAATGAGATTACTCCTTTCCTTCTGGTCAGGAAACTGACCAAACAGTATTTCTAGAATATCTTCCAAGTCTCCTACTCTTCTAAGCTTTTGATCGATTTACACAGGTGTTCCTTTTTTGCCCTCAGACAAGCATTTTATTCTCTTCTGGATTTGGCAAGGTTCTCAATGCTAGAATGGGTTGGAAGCCTCATCTACACATAATGAAAGTGTTATTACATCCCTGTCCTTTCACTAACCTGTGATGTGATTGAGGAGAGGGATTATTATCTTAATATAGCCAGCATCCTACACAATACCTGGAACAATATAGCCACCAAACAAGAGACTACTGAAAGAATGAAATTCCAAGGTGAATTACCACTTTCTCTAATGTGTACACTTTGGTGTAAAGCAAGACTTTGATGAGAGCTGTTATATTAAATGATAAAATTCATGCTTCATATTTAAATTCATAATATTTAAACATGAAAACTTTAAACATGACTTTTACATTGCTTTCAATACAGCATCTTCAATTAAACCCCCAAGATTATAATAAAGAGTATTACTTACAAAGGTTTCCAAGGAATAAAATGTAGTGAATGTGTTCCTAAGTGTAAACATAATATATATTGTCTAATTCCACTCCAAAGACAGGCCCCAAAATTAATGGACAATAGGTTTAATTTAAATGTTTTTAGCCTTTTCTATCAGTAAAAGAACTTGAGCGTTGCCTAGAATTCCATTTTCTGGCCTCTCTCAGTGATAGAGAAACAGTTATTTTCAAAGACCTAAGAACAAGAAAGAACAGCTATTCAAGAGGCATTTCATACCCAACATTGAGCAGTGTCAAATGTCTTGCTTAAGGAAACAAGTCACAGCACCCAGGTGTTACTTACACATCACTCTCTAACATAAGTCTTTTTTGTAAGTTTTATTTTTCAATTTAAAATATAGTATTTTTCAGAGTTCCCGTCGTGGCGCAGTGGTTAACAAATCCCACTAGGAACCACGAGGTTGCGGATTCAATCCCTGCCCTTGCTCAGCGGGTTAAGGATCTGGCATTGCCGTGAGCTGTGGTGTAGGCTGCAGACACGGCTCGGATCCCGCGTTGCTGTGGCTCTGGCCTAGGCTGGCAGCTACAGCTCTGATTAGACCCCTAGCCTGGGAACCTCCATATGCCGCGGGAGTGGCCCAAGAAATGGCAAAAAGACAAAAAAAAAATAGTATTTTTCCCACTCAATACTGAAATAGTTGGAATTAAAAATCAGCAACAACTTTCTTGATAATATCTCTAAACGGAACAACTCTTTGTTCAAGCTGCTACAACCCAGGGATAAAGCTGAGATTCCTTGTATTACTTCAAAGGTATTATCCCTATTAGAGCTCAGCAAAGGTTTCTACAGGCAAGTGAAAATATATAATGACTGCTTTCTAAAGCAATTTATTCATCCCACCAACCTGTTCAACTACACAGGCTACCATCTCTAACTCACACCCATAGCCAAATACAGCTCCTGTTCCCTGAATGTGTTTCTCTTTATGACAAGGCCTAGGCAGAGACATAGAGGTGCCCAGGGTGCAAAATTCATACAGACACTCACTTTCAGGGACGTGCAAGTAAAGTAACATCTTACACTTCGTGTCCCAGGCATCCCTCTTGTTTCACCTTAGTCTTGGCCCTACCTTTACTTCTCCTGCCTCTTTAATAAGTAACATCCCAATTCTGAGAGACCAAAATCTAATTCTGATAAACCAAATATCTAAGCAATTAATTTAAACTTAATTTTACATCCCTTCAAAATCATGTTTCCAAAGACAATTTGTTTATGATGTGATGTTAGGTAAAAAAATAGATAAGGTAGGAATGCCTACATACAGTAAGACTCTAAGCTTTAAAAAAATGAGAGTGAGCTGCATGTGCATATAAGTGATAGACCTGTGTTGGTTTTCACTCCCTTTTTTTTTTTGGTAGCAGCATCTCAACTGCCTTCTGTTGAACTATGTTCCTATTACTGCCAATCATTAACTTGGGTGGCACTAAACAATCCCCTCCCTCAAGTTCCAGGAAAAAGCACAAAGTTGCTGGAATAGGTCCAGTAGAATGGCATCCAGGCCTGGATAATCAGCATATTCCCTGCCCTCAAGCAATAGCTCAGGAATGAGCATGAGACCCAACTGGATCAATAAGACTCAGTTCCAAAATTTTTGCAGGAAAAATTAGAAGGAGAAGTTTCAGCTGAGGTTGCTAAACTGAAAGAACACCTACTTGACAGTGAGCCAGCCCAAAGAAGCACCAAGGGATCAGAAGAAAAATGAAGAAAATATTTTGTCTCTAGATCTCATCATAACTGAGTTCAGGTGAGTTCAGGCGTACACAGATGTAGCGGCTGGAAATTAGAATTACTGTTGGGAAATTATTCGCTCTGGATTTCTCAAGTTCCTGCACAGTTATAGCCTTGTAAACAAACAATCCTACAAGGATATTTGTATAACAGACAGACTTACAAACTGAAAATAGTGTGTCCCTAAAGAGAGAAACCTCCAATGAGTGTTGGAGAAATAAAGCCCTTTCCTTCCCTTCCCTTGAAGACACTTACTTATATATATATTTTTAAACACAGTTTTTATGTTAATTTCTGTTTTTTACTTATATTGACTTACATTCTAGACTAATAAACCTGAAGACTTCTATCTCTCTCCCCTGGAGTGTTTCAGCCTTAACAGTTACATGAGGCAATAAACTATTTTTTCTTCATTCATTCATTCATTCATTCAGAAAATGTATTTGCTAAGAGGCTACTAAGTTATGTGTCATGCACTTCCCTACACACACACACAAAATGCACAAAAATCCCTGCCCTCGAGGAGATTATATTCTTGAGAGAGGAAACAATACAAAATAAGTAAGTAAAATACACAGCGCTAAGCGGTGATAAGGGACATAAAAAAGGAAAAGCAGGAAAAAGATAAGGATTATAATGAAGAAAAAGGCTGGAAAAGGTAATAAATATGGGAGAGATAGGAGATTTCAGATTTATGTTAGGTAATCAAAGACCTTCGGGGGAAGGATATTTGAGCAAGGACCTAGAAGAGGTAAGGAAGTGTGTCATGTGGGTATCTGGAGAAGAGAATTCAGGCCGGGGGAACAGATAGGTGCAAAATACCTCTTCAAAAAGACCAAGGAGGACTGAAAGGAGTTGGCAGTGGAGACAAGAACAAAATCTGAGTTCAAGAGTTCCCTGGTGGCCTAGCAGTTAAGGATCTGGCATTGTTTCTGCTGTAGTTCGGATCCACTGTGGCACGGGTTCAATCCCCGGTCTGGAAACTTACGTATGCCATGGGCACAGGCAAAAGAAAAAAAAAAAAAAAAGCAAAAATGCTGAGCTCAAAGAAAGATCCTTAATATGGGAAAGAGAGCATGACTGCTTGTACTCTGAGTCACATGGGAAGCCACTGAAAGATTGTGAGAAAGAAGTGATGTGATCTCTTACTCTTCAAAAAAGAATAACAACATTAGTATTCTGGGACTAATATTCTGAGAGTAGCAGTAGTAGCAGGGAGACTTGCTACAAGTTATGTAGGAGAGAGAAGGTGGGGTTGAACCAGAGTGACCCAAGTAGAGGTGGTAAGAACTGGTCAGGTTTCAGATATATTTTGAAGCCAAGAGAATATACTGGAATATTTTGTGGGGGAAGTCAAAGGAAAAGAATCGAGGATAACACTGAGGTTTGAGCATAAACAAAAATGGAGGTGCCACTTACAGAAAAAGGAGAGAATGATTTTTTCATTGGATTTCTATCAGTGACATGCAAAAGAATACTGACAAATAAAGAAATTTATGCTGGAAATTAGCTATTACAAATGACAGCCCTAAAGTGGTGAACTGAAATAAGAGAAAATGAAAGGTGAGAGGTCAGCAATCCTTACTAAGCAAAATATGTGGTAAATGTCCATCTCTTGCAAATGAGACTTATTGCCTACTAAGGGTGGAAGTGTAGAGTTCTTCAAAAATTGTTAGGATGTTGGTATATTGCCTAACATGTAGCAGCCTTCCTTCAAAAAAGAAGCACACTTTGAGCGAAGCCAGTTTTGTTTTGTTTTGTTTTGTTTTGTTTTAGGGCTGCACATGCAGCATATGGAGGTTCCTAGGCTAGGAGTCAAATCAGAGCTGCAGCCTCTGGCCTACACCACAGCCACAGCAGTGGGGGATCCGAGCCAATTCTGTCACCTACACCATAGCTCATAGCAACGCCGGATCCAAACCCACTAAGTGGAGTGAGGGATCAAACCTTCGTCCTCATGGATGCTAGTCAGATTCGTTTCTGCTGAGCCATGATGGGAATTCCTGAAATCTTAATAAAAGGAAAATCTTTCCTGTATGTCACTACAAATCCAAAGTGGCTAATAATCTTGCAATTTACATCAATGAAAATCAAGTGTCCCTAAACTAAAATTCAAGTCTTTAACCACACAAAGCAAAAGGTGGGCAAAGCCTAGAGCACCAGGCTCTTCCCCAAGCATCCTAGCAAAAAGATATTTACAGCCTGAAAACAGGGACACATTAGCTGTGCGTTGTTACCTCAAGAAGTTGCTCTGAATAGCCTAGAGACAGGCTAAAATGAAGATTAAGAAGGCTAGGATCTGCTTGCTTTCAAACCTCAGTTTACTGACATTGTGAACTTGAAGATTCTATGTTGTGGGACGCTATCCTGTACAGTGTAGGATGAGCATCCTTGGGCACTACCTACTACATGCCAATAACACCTGCCTACTCACCTCACAACTCCCCATTGTGACAATAATAACGTCCAGACATTGCCAAGCATCCACTGAGATTAAAAATGCTCCCTGTTGGAAAACCACTCACTAGGTTTGGATGGCAGATGGTGAAAGACATACCAGGCAACAGTTTGATTTGAGGACTAGGATTTAGGCTTTGAGTACTTGGGAGAAGTTGACCAAATACAAGTAAATTCAAAATGTACTAAGTTTATAAGAAAGCTGTACTGGAGTTCCCGTCATGGCTCAGTGGTTAATGAATCCAACTAGGAACCATGAGGTTGCGGGTTCAAGCCCTGGCCTTGCTCAGTGGGTTAAGGATCTGACATTGCCGTGAGCTGCGGTGTAGGTCACAGACTTGGCTTGGATCCCATGTTGCTGTGGCTGTGGTGTAGGCTGGTGGCTACAGCTCCAATTCGACCCCTAGCCTGGGAACCTCCATATGCCACAGGAGTGGCCCAAGAAATCATAAAAAGGCAAAAAAAAAAGAAGAAAGAAAGCCGTACTGTCTAAGAAGCACCCAACAAAGATTCGTTACTTCTCAACCCTTAAGATGTTTCCCTAGACCCAACCTCTCATCAATAGCCAAAGTGCTACTGAAGCCATGCCCAGTTCCCAGTAAGGGAATTCTTCTCAATATCCATCTTGGCTGTGACCATGAGGAAAAACAACAAAGTTCTTCCACAAGAGACAGCCACACTGGCTACCAAACATCCTATTCCACTGCCAAAGCAAAGTCCCTGCTATCCCTGTCCAGTGAAATGTATATATATCATTGACTGGAAAATCTCTACAGGTTATTTCCCCTTTTTCTCTTTTCTAATTAAAAGTTTTTGTTACCCTTATGTAATTTTCCTTTTTCAAGGAACACTGGCTTTGTTACAATTAGTTATATTTATCATTTATTTGACCATAAGTTCTTTCACCCTGAGGCTCTCTTTTCAAACAGTACTGAGCGAAATTACCCGGAGATCCCAGACTTAAAGTTAGATGCAGTAATTAAACAAGTCTTGGAGTTCCTTTCATGACTCAGTGGCTAAGAACCCGACTTGTATCCATGAGGATGCAGGTTCAATCCCTGGCCCCTCCCAGTGGGTTAAGGATCCAGACTTGCCATGAACTGTGTGTGGTGTGGGTCGCAAACGTGGCTCAGATCCTGCGTTGCTGTGACTGTGGTGTAGGCCAGCAGCTAGAACTCTGATTCGACCCCTAGCTTGGGAATCTCCATATGCCATAGGTGTGGCCCTAAAAAAAGTCTTTGAGTTGTCTTCTGTTGGGGGTCCAGTGGTAAGTGCATTGGAAGTTTTAAGTGAAAGACTGCATTATGTTAGGTGAGGGCATTTTTTTCAAGGGTGTACATGAAAGGGGGAGACATGAAAGGGTAAGGGGGGGACATGAAAGGGGGGGACATGAAGTGGTAAGTGCATTGGAAGTTTTAAGTGAAAGACTGCATTATGTTAGGTGAGGGCATTTTTTTCAAGGGTGTACATGAGAGGGGGGGGATGCACACTGGGAGGATTTGTTCTGCTTGCCCAGCATCTGCTTGTCCACGCACCCTGATTCTCAATCCTCATAGTTCAGATCACCTGGCTGAACACAGTCCAGCAGTTAACAACTACTCCACATATGGCTTATCATCCTATGCTCTACTCCCCTCCACCCACAACAGGATCAAATCTGGAAAAATGACCCCTAAAATGGAAAAATGACTCATCTCATTCAATGAAATGTAATCTAGGGCTTCTGCTAAAACTATGAGTAGGAGAAGCTCTTTTCGTGTTGGGCTTGCTAAACTGAAAGAATGTAAGCCTGAAGCCATTGGGAGGCTCCATATGGAGAAAATCTACCTGAAAGTATATCTAACACAAGAAAGAAAAAGCCACTGCATTTGCTGGGGCCACTATTTGAGCCCTTGAATCCATCTCTGCCTGAAGAGAGCATACTCCTGTTCATTCCAATACCCTAAGATAATGTGAGTAGGGTTTTGGTCTCACAGAACTGAAAGGTATTTAAAAATCTAGTATCATTACCAGTTATCAAACTCATGTTAGTTTTCAAACCAAAAAAAAAAAAAGAAGAAGATGTAAGAACTAAATTATTTCCCAAAATTCTTATAGCTAATTAATAGTAGCACAAATGCAACTCTAAGTGGGTCTGGCTCTAATATTCATGCTCTCCACTACATCATTCTCTCTCTCTCTCTCTCTCTCTCTCTCTCTCTCTCTCTCTCTCTCTCTCTCTCTCTCTCTCTCTCTCTCTCTCTCTCAAGTTTCTCTGAGCTTTAAAACTATCTGTAGCCATAAGGTGAGGCCCTACATGAAGTTAGTATTTTACTAACATTTAGTGAATGTCCAAAAAAGGAAGAATCTTATGCTTTCCGGCTCTCTGTCCCATTCTTGCAAAAATAGCTTTCCTCTTGTATAACACAGGACACCTCTGCATTTTTACAATGTAATCTAACTTAAGGACGTGTCTATTTTCTTATCATCGTCATCCTTTTTCAAAAACCATGATATCACTGTATATAACAGAAAGTGTCTCTAAGCTAAGGCACTTCAATCTTAGAATGACAGTTTCAGTCACAGGGTAGATCAGGCTCCAAAATACTAATAGGACATCCAAGCCTTAGATAGAAGCCATCACCACAGACTAGCTACATTTTTATTATAATTATTTGTGAAACTCAGAAAAGGACACCCATAAGTGAGAATACCATTGTTTATGTTAGTATTTTAAGATATTTGTCAGAATGAAATTAATTTCTAGAAAGTAGCAGCTTTTTATAAACAGTTAAATCTTTTTCAAATATGCTGAGTATGCGAGAGAATGGAATGGGATAGAATTTATGAATATAAGACTCCTAACATTTTCAAGAAATCTAAAAACCATGAGAATTTTTGACAGCTAGAACATTTAATAACAACATTTTACAAGTCAACTTTTGTTTCACTAGAAGGTGTAGTAGATTGATTTACATCCAGACTCAGTGGATTCAACATTCCATTTTTTAACCTATTAAAAAATGGCAATTTTCTGGCTAAGATCTACCACTTCATTACGCCCCTACTCTTTCTTTACTTCTAGCAGCTGGATTTCCTTTTCAGGAAAATTTTCGATAACAATTTATCACTTGACAGAAGTTATTAATAGGATAACTTCAAACAGAGAACAAAGACAAGGTGAGATGTGGGCATTGGGCAGGTAGCTGGGGTCATGTATATTTTAGGGGCTTACTTCCAATAAAAGGAATTCATTTCAGCCAAGCTTCAAATACTTCAACATAGACTTTTTGAAGTCATTCCCAGGTAGTTGAAACTGCTATTAAATCCAGGACTGCTAATGGTTTACTATATCTAGACTTTTATCATATTATTTATTTGAGGTTTAGCATATAAAAAACCTAATTCAAATCCCAGGTATCACTTTATAGCTATGTCTCCTTGAGTAAAACATATGACCTAAGATTGGTTCAGGATCACAAAAAGAAAATACAAGCTATCCAATCCATAGGGTTGCGATGAAAGTCAAAACAAATGTACAAAAATGCCTAGCACTTTTTAGCAGGCACAAAACAAATGTCAATGCCCCTCCCCCATAACAATATCTGAATCCACATAATTTACTCACAAACTTTTACTGACAGAAGCTGCTTCTTCGTTAGAGGTTAAAATGTTGAGGAGGGGATAAAACAGATCCTCTCGACAGAAAATGAGTAAGGCAACAAAGATTCTATATAACACAAGAGAAAAGCTAGACTTTATTGACATTTTCAGGACATTACATCCAAAAAAATCAGAATATACATTCTTCTCAAGGGCACATGGAACATTCTCAAAGATTGACCATATACTGGGGTACTAACCTCAACAAGTTTAAGAGTAGAAAAATTATTTCAAGTATCTACTCTGACCACAATGGCATGAAACCAGAAATCAACCACAGGAAAAGAAATGAGAAAAAACTAACTACATGGAGACTGAACAACATGCTACTAAAAAACCAATGGGTCAATGAGGAAATCAAGAAGGAAATTAAAAAATACCTCAAGACAAATGATAATGAAGACACAACCATTCAAAATCTATGGGATGCCACAAAAGCAGTGCTTATAGTGAAATTCATAGCAATACAGGCCATTCTCAAAAAAGAAAAACCACAAATCGACAAATTAACCCACACCTAAATGAGGTAGAAAAAAGAATAAACAAAATCTAAAGTCAGCAGAAGGAAGGAAATCATAAAGATCAGAAAGGAAATCAAAAAAATAGAGATTAAAAAAGCAATAGAAAAAATCAATAAAACCAAGAGTTGGTTCTTTGAAAAGGTAAACAAAATTATCAAATCTCTGGCCAGATTTCACCAGGAAGAAGAGAGAAAAAACCCAAATAAACAAAATAAGAAATTGAAAAAAAGAAATCACAATGGATACTGTAGAAATACAAAATAAAACCATAAGAGAATACTATGAACACCTGCATGCCAACAAATTTGAAGACCTAGAATACATGGACAACTTTAGAGAGACTTAAAGCCTGCCAAAACCAAATCAAGAAGAAACAGATCAACTGAGCAGACGGATCACTAGAAATGAAATTGAATATGTAATAAAAACACTCCTTACAAGAGTTCCCGTCGTGGCACAGTGGTTAACGAATCTGACTAGGAACCATGAGGTTGCGGGTTCGATCCCTGGCCTTGCTCAGTGGGTTAAGGATCCGGCATTGCCGTGAGGTGTGGTGTAGGTTGCAGATGCGGCTCGGATCCCACATTGCTGTGGCTCTGGTGTAGGCCCCTAGCCTGGGAATCTCCATATGCCGTGGGATTGGCCCTAGAAAAGGCAAAAAGACAAAAAGACAAAAAAAAAACACTCCTTACAAATAAAAGCCCAGGACCAGATGGCTTCACAAGTGAATTCTACCAAACATACAAAGAGGAACTTACACCTATGCTTCTTAAACTTTTCCAAAAGGGTAAAGAAGAAAGAACACTCCCAAAGATATTCTATGAAGCCACCATCACCCAAGTACCAAAACCAAAGACACTACCTAAAAAGAAAATTATAGGCTAATATCTTTCATGAATATAGACTAAAAAATTCTCAAAAGTTTAGCCAAGTGAATCCAAAAACATATCAAAAAAGATCATACACCACAACCAAGTGGGATTCATCCCAGGTTCACAAGGATGGTTTGACATATGCAAATCAAGCAACATCATACACCACATTAACAAAAAGAAAAGTCAAAAACCACATAATCATCTCAATAGATGCAGAAAAAGCATTTGACAAAATCCAACATCCACTCATGATAAAAACTCTTACCAAAGTGGGTATACAGGGAACATACCTCAATAAAAGCCATTAAAGACAAACCCACAGCAAATATAATACTCAATGGAGAAAAGCCGAAAGCCTTCCCACTAAAATCTGCAATAAGACAAGGATGCCCACTCTCACTACTGTTATTCAATATAGTATTGGAAGTCCTAGCCACAGCAATCACAGAAACAAAAGAAATAAAAGGTATCCAAATTGGAAGAGAAGAGGTAAAATTGTCACTCTATATAGATGACATAATACTACATATAGAAAACCCTAAGGACTCAACCCAAAAACTACTTGAACTGATCAACAAATTCAGCAAAGTAGCAGGATATAAGATTAACATTCAGAAATTTGTCACATTTCTGTATACTTACAATGAAATATTAGAAAAGGAATACAAAAATACAGTATCTTTTAAGATCGCACCCAAAAAAATTAAATACCTGGGAATAAACCTGACCAAGGAGGTATATGCTGAGAACTATAAAACATAAATCAAGGAAATAAAACAGGATGCAAAGAAATGGAAAGATATTCCATGCTCCCAGGTGGGAAAAATTAATGTCATAAAAATGGCCATACTGCCCAAAACAATCTACAGATTCAATGCAATCCCTACCAAATTACCCAGGACATTTTTCACAGAACTAGAACAAACCAAAAATTTGTATGGAACCACAAAAGACCCAGAATTGCCAAAGCAATTCTGAGGAACAAAAACCAAGCAGGAGGCAAAACTAGACAGCTGCATGTAAATCAATGAAACTGGAACACACCCTCACACTATGCACAAAAATAAACTCAAAATGGCTGAAAGACTTAAATATAAGAGAAGACATTAAACTCCTAAAAGAGAACATAGGATAAACATTCTCTGACATCAACTTTACAAATTTTTTCTCCAGTCAGTCTTCCAAGGCAACAGAAATAAAAGCAAAAATAAACCAGTGGGACCTAATCAAACCGACAAGTTTTTGCACAAGAGAGGAAACCATTAAAAAAAAAAAAAAAAAAAAGACCACTTACAGAAATGGGAGAAAATAATTTCAAATGATACAACTGACAAGGGCTCACTCTCTAAAATATACAAATAACTTATACAACTCAACAGCAAAAAACCCAACAACCCATTGAAAAATGGGCAAAAGACCTGAATAAGCATTTCTCCAAAGGAGATATATAGATGGGCAACAAGCACATAAAAAAATGCTCAATATCACTGATGATTAGAGAAATGTAAATCAAAACTACCATGAGATACCACTTCACACCAGTCAGAATGGCCATCATTAGTAAGTCTCCAAATTACAAATGCTGGAGAGAGCGTGGAGAAAAAAGAACCCTCCTACACTGTTGGTGGGAATGTAAATTGGTACAATCACTATGGAAAACAGTATGGAGGTACCTCAGAAAACTAAATATAGAGCTACCATATGACCCAGCAATCCCACTCTTGGACACATATCCAGACAAAACTTTATTTGAAAAAGACACATGCACCATGTTCACTGCAGCACTACTCAACGATAGCCAAGACATGGAAACAATCTAAATGTCTATCGACAGATGAATGAGTAAAAAGATGTAGTACATAGACAGGATGGATTGTTACTTAGTCATAAAAAAGAACAAAATAAGAAAAATTTTTTTAAAAAATTGGAGTTCCCGTCATGGCGCAGTGGAAACGAATCTGACTAGGAAGCATGAGGTTACAGGTTTGGTTCATCCCTCGACTCACTCAGTGGGTTAAGTACCTGGCATTGCCATGAGCTATGATGTAGGTCGCAGATGTGGCTTGGATCTGATGTTGCTGTGGCTGTGCCATAGGTCGACAGCTGTAGCTCCAACTGGACCCCTAGCCTTGGAACCTCCATATGTCACCACTGCAGCTCTAAAAACAAACAAAAAAAAGAAACCAAATAATGCCATTTGCAGCAACATGGATGGAAATAGAGACTCTCAGACTAAGTGAAGTAAGTCAGAAAGAGAAAGACAAATACCGTATGATATCACTTATATCTGGACTCTAACATACAGCACAAATGAACCTTCCCACAGAAAAGAAACTCATGGACTTGGAAAACAGACTTGTGGTTGCCAAGGGGGAGGGGGAGAGAGTGGGAAGGACTGGGAATCTGGGGTTAATAGATGCAAACTATTGCCTTTGGAATGGACAAGCAATGAGATCCTGCTGTACAGCATTGGCAACTATATCTACTCACTTATGATGGAGCATAGTGGAGGATAATATGAGAAGAATGTATATGTGTATGTGTGACTCAGTCTCTTTGCTGTATAGTAGAAAACTGACAGAACACTAAACCAGCTCTAATGGAAAAATATCATTTAAAAGCAAACAAAAAAGGTCAATGCATAAATAAATTATAAAACAATATATTGTATATGTACACATATACATATGTATATATATGCACGCACACACATAGCTTCCTTCTTTGTAAAAAGTTCTATTGCATATAAACCCAGATGAAGATTCTTATAATGTGTCCAACATAATTATTTATAAATAACCAGGATAATGATCTACCAAGTTATTTATTATTAAAAATTTTCTAAGACAACTGCATTGTTCATTTCCCTTTAATTACCCTAGTATTCCAATGTATTCAGTATAGAGAAAGTAAAGAGGCCAGATAAAGTGATAGGGCTTAGCCAGAAAATGTAAATTTGAGAAATTTAAAATGCATAAGAAATGTGACAGTGACTGGATCAGCATCATTAGAAAGTCCATCATACATCTCTAAACTGAGACAAAAAGCTAATGACTACAAATGTCCCCTTTGTGCCTACTAAAGCAAAGTTTCTAAACATCAGTGAAAGCTGAAATGCTGGTTAACCTGTATAAGAAGGTATATAGAAAGCATGTGATTCTGAGGAAAATATAATTCAAGAAAAAGTCTGAACACGGTATAAACATTCTTATGAAGTAAGAGGTAGTGGGGCTGCTAGGGTGGCTACCAAAACTGAATATTGGTGTAAGAGTCAAATGTACTTTCCTTTGCAGACTGTGAAATTAACAAAAAGCTCCAACAACTAAAGGGAGAAGCTTAGGAAATCCTCCCAAGCCAAAGACATTCAGAGAGCAAAAAGACACAAACTCCTGAAGTGTTCAACTCCTGTCAAACATTACCAAGAAACAGCAACAAGCATTACAGTGACTAAGAACTAACTCAATTTTGTGACTGTGCAGCAGGCTTTGTGATTAAGCCAGAAATACTCTTTTTGTTCTACAAACTTCAGGACAAAAGAGCCAAGAAGAAATGCATGTATACTAATGATGTAATGCAAAACCATCTGCCCTTCATTTAGAGGCAAAAAATTGTTTAACAACTTTGATGACTAGAGTCCTTTTTATAGGATGATTAAGGGTCTGAGGGGGTCACTTCAACTTTTCAATTAAATCTGACTTTAAGTTGTGGAGGTAGTTAAATCCTAGATCCACAAAGATTTCAAGAAATACCCCTTGCTAATGCCAAGGATCTAATGAACATAGTTTTTCTAAATCTTCACCTCTAACTGTATACAGACTACTTGCATGTAGGATGAACCATTTTAAGAGGAATCTTATTCATAGAAATGCATTTTTTTTTTCTTTTTTTGCTTTACAGGGCAGCTCCCACGGCATATGGAGGTTCCCAGGCTAGGGGTCCAATCAGAGCTATAGCTGCCGGCCTACACCACTGCTAAAGCAACGCCAGATCCAAGCTGCGTCTGCAACCTACACCACAGCTCACGGCAACGCCGGATCCTTACCCCACTGAGTGAGGCCAGGGATCGAACCCATGTCCTCATGGATCCTAGTTGGGTTCATTAACTGCTGAGCCATGAAGGAAATTCTGGAATGTAATTTTAAAGAAACTTTTCTGACTGAGTCAATGTAAAGAGCGTTTTTATATATACTAAACTCCTAGATTATAAATATCCTACTATTTAAGAGTTTTCTCTTTTCCTAAAACCATTTGTTCCACATGGAAATACTTTTTCTGCAAGTAAAATAATTTTTACTGGAAAGTTAACTTCAATTTCTCTACAATAATGTTATTTTATTTATAATAAAGACCACAGTGCTATTACTCAAACATTTTTAAATGTTCATCATCAATTACTCTGACTTAAAAATCCAAGAGTCCAGGGCTCCTATTGTGGCTCAGCAGAAATGAACCCAACTAGTTTCCATGAGGATGTGGGCCCCACTCAGTGAGTTAAGGATCCGGCATTCCCATAAGCTGTGGTGTAGGTTGCAGACATGGCTCAGATCTGGCGTTGCTGCAACTGTGATGTAGGCCGGCAGCTGCAGCTCCAGTTCAACCCCTACCCTGGGAACTTCCATAAACTGCATCTGTGGCCCTAAAAGAAAAAAAAAATGCACGAGTCTTCATTATCAATTGCATAAAATGAGTACAATAATCTTTTCTTCTATAGCATTACAAGACTGGTAAGAAAAAAGTGAAGAAGCATTCATTTCAGGAAAATGGAGAAATAACCTGGGCCTCAACTATAGGACCACCACACACCTTAGTATGTCTCAAGTATTTGTTACTAGTATACACATTTTTTTTAATGACTCCCTCTTCTCAATAAATCAGAGCTGATTAAAGGTTAACCCTATAATGGTGTTATTTCTCAATCACTAGCATTCTAAGATGCTTCCTAGCATGGGAGGGAGTAAGATGGAATTACAGAGGGAACACTAGAAAACCAGAGAATATGTCTCACATGTAAATATCTTGGGGGGAGAAAAAAATTCTGAGAATCACTGACTTAGATCACAAAATCTTTGTTTTACTGCTAGATCAGACAATAAGGACTATTTAGTTGAAATCCTAATTTTTCACTCGGTTCAGTGCTTGCTTCACAACACCCAATAATAGACAGGTCTGTGCATTTAAGCTCTAAGTGTGTTTTTTAAGAATTAGAACCTCATACTTATAGAACACACATTTTGAAACAAGGATATTTGTAAAATATCGCTGTCTAAAAAAAATTATATGTATATCAATAGGAGACAGAACACATTTAATTAACAGTTTTATATACTATTACATTTGAAAATGAAGTTTAAGTTTTAAACAGAATATGTAAACATAGTTTAAAGTGGTGGGAATACTGGTTAGAGATCTAAGAAGGTAACATTTTGCTTTTTTGTACCACTTTTAAGCCAATAGTTGTGGTGGAAAAGAAAGGAATTTAGGGAAACCATCCAGCAACAGATGATAATCAAAGGTAAAAGAAAAATAATTTTGGAATTCAGAAAAACTGGAAATATTTTGAGGTAAAAATCATTTAAGGTAAATTTCTGATTATTACTGATGAGATACAGTAACCCAAGAAATATTTTTTTAAAAAAACTAATCTGACATATTTCTAATTATTTGATTTTTTACAAATGTAAATGTCATTCATTTAATGCACTTTTTTTTTTTTGTCTTTTTAGGGCCTCACCCACAGCATGTGGAAGTTCCCAGGCTCAGGGTCAAATCAGAGCTGTAGCCACCAGCCTATACACAGCCATAGCAGTGCTGGATCCGAGCCTCATCTATGACCTACACCACAGCTCACAGCAATACCGGATCCTTAACCCACGGAGCAAGGCCAGGGATTGAGCCTGTGTCCTTATGGATATAGTCTGGTTCATTACCACTGAGCCACATCAGGAACTCCTAATGCATATTATTTTAATTTCCTAAGTCTAAAGCCTAGGGACTTTTAGGATTGTAGAATAAAAGCAATAATACTAAAAGAGATAAAATGATAACTACAGTGCAAGGAACTGAATGCCAAAGTGGACCACTTACTAAATTAGGCATTTTACCTAGATTGTCTGATTTCTTCTTCCTAACAAACTTATGAGGAAATTTTATGATCCCCATTTTACAGATGAGGAAGCTATAATTTAAAGACATTAAGAAACTTGTCCAAGATCCCACAGAAGGAAACTCTAATTTCTGACTGAAATCCAGATTATCTGGTTCCAAAATAAATGAATCTTCTTTTTACTACACCCTGAAAAATTGCAAGAAACACGTACACTGAAATTTTCAGTGTTTTAATTAAAACCTTCTTAAAAAGGAGACAATATTAAGCATAATTATCATGAGTGGTGATGAAGTACAGGCTAAAAATTAGTCATAGTTTGATAAGCATATATGAATATTTAAGAAATCATTCCAAATCATGACGTTAGACTTTTTAAAAGCTGAATATGAAATATTCCCCCAAAAATAAAATCGGAAAATTTTTCTGGACAGGCACTAAGTAAACTTCATCTTACTAAGACAGTCTGAATTCCAAAGAAAAAACTTGTGAGGATCCATATTTTGTCAGTCATATAGCAGTTTCATATGGTTAATGGGGACTATACTTATGCTCAAGAAAAAAGAAAAAGTGAGTAATTGCTTAGGTCTAATTCTTTTGTTCTGACTCTACTCTGTCCTCTATTGATTCTTTTCCATTTTTCTTCAGATCTTGCATCCCTCTTTTAATTTAGGGTAACTGAGTCCTAAGTTCAGGAACACCTCCAAGCTTTAGATCTAAGTGTGACACACTCCAATGAAGACCATAAAATTGGAATGATTGCTAGAGTCTTACAGAAGAAACAAAAGTTCCAGTTATTTTCCAAAACATTAGCTATTATGGAATTTTTGATAACTTTTTTCTATATAGCTCTGTGCACTGATTTTAAAGCCTGTAACTTTTATAATAAAAATAAGAGAGGAAGAAAAAAGGAAAGCAGAGAGGCAGTGAGGAAAAAACTTGGAGCTTTGATTTAAAAATATCTGAACATCTTACTTTTTCCAAAGTTCCAAAACTGTGACCAGCTTGTTCTCTTTTATCTTTCAATAGCTTGGCATGATAAATTAACCATACGAAAAGATGCCAAAGGCAAATGAGATATGGAAAAATACCAATGAGGCAATCTGTATAAATTCTGAAACACAGCTCAATTTTATTATTTAAGAAATTAGTTTCTGGGAGTTCCCTGGTGGTCTAGTGGTTAAGACCTGGTATTTTCATCACTGCAGGCCAGGTTCAATCCCTGGTCTGGGAACTGAGATCTCACAACAAGCCACTGCATGTCAGAGCAAAAAGGAAATGGTTATTAAAGGAAAAAAGTATGACAGGCAAACTGAAATGGAAAAGCGAGATTCATATACTAAAGAGTAGAAGTGAAGAAAGTCTCATTAGTAAGTGGTGCTGGGAAAACTGGACAACTACATGTAAAAGAATGATATTAGAAAACTCTCTAACACCATACACAAAAATAAACTCAAAATAGCTTAAAGACCTAAATGTTAGGGCAGATACCATAAAACTCCTAGAAGAAAACATAGGCACAATGTTCTTTAACATAAATCACAGCAACATCTTGTTTGATCCACCTGCTAGAATAATGACAAAAAAATAAATAAATAAACCAATGGCACCAAATTAAACTCAAAAGCTTGTGCACAGCAAAGGAAACCATTAAAAAAAGACAACCCACAGAATGGGAGAAACTCTTTACAAACAATGCAACCATCAAGGGCTTAATCTCCAAAATATACAAACAATGCATACTACTCAACAACAAAAAACAAACAAACAACCCAGTCAAAAAATAGGCAGAAGACCTAAACAGGCATTTCTCCGATACATACAGTTAGCCAGTAGGCACATGAAAAAATACTCAACATCACTAATTATTAGAGAAATGCAAATCAAAACTACAATGAGGTACCACCTCATACCAGTCAGAAGGGCCATCATTAGTAAGTCTACAAATATATCAAATGCTAGAGAGGGTGTACAGAAAAAGGGAACCCTCCTTCACTGTTGGTGGGAATGTAAATTGGTACAATCACTATGGAAAACAGCATGGAGGTTCCTCAGAAAACTAAATATAGAACTACCATATGACCCAGCAATCCCACTCTCAGGCATATACCCAGACAAAACTTCCATTTGAAAAGATACATGCACCCATATGTTCACTGCAGCACTATTCACAACAGCCAAGACATGAAAACAACCTAAATGTCCATCAACAGATGAATGATTAAGAAGCTGTGGTACATATATACAATGGAATATTACTCAACCATAAAAAAGAATAAACTAATGCCATCTGCAGCAACATGGATGCAACTAGAGATTCTCACACTGAGTGGAATAAATCAGAAAGAGCGTATCACTTATATGTAGAATCCAAAATATGGCACAAATAACCCCAGATACAAAACAGAAACAGATCACAGACAGGTAGAGCAAACTTGGGGTTACCAGGGGGAAGGGGAGGAAATGGGAGGGACAGGGAGTTTGGGGTTATAGGTGCAAACTATTACATTTGGAATGGAGAAGCAATGGGATCCTACTGTATAGCACAGGGAACTATGTCCAATGTCCTGAGGTAGAACATGATGAAAGATGGTATGAGAAAAAAAATGTGTATATATATATATATATACACACACAAACATTGACTGGGTCACTATGCTGTACAGTAGAAACTGACATGACACTATAAATGAACTATTTTATAATATAAATAAATTTTTTAAAAGACTGCAGGAATTTCTGAAGTATGGGAAAATTATAATATACATGTGTAAATTTATCCCATTTCTTATTCTTTTACCATAAGGTAAAATTCTGTATTAAAATTCTTTTAGCAACATCATAAAACAACACCCAAGATGGGTTTGTGTCCTATCAAAATTAACTTAAATCTCTTGAGATAACTTTGTTTTCCATGGAAGAGTTCTACTAAAGAGATGCACATTTGTAAGCTTTCTTTTTCCATTACAAAAACATATTCTTATTCCAAAATAACATACATAAGATTGATCCAATTTAATGTTACCAAAACAGAGCATAATTGATAGTCCCTTGACAGTGTCTTCCAAAGATGCTCATTTAAAAACCAAGTACAGGAGTTCCCATTGTGTCTCAGCTGTAATGAAGCTGACTAGTACCCATGAGAACACAGGTTCGATCCCTGGCCTCTCTCAGCAGGTAAAGGATCCAGCTCCACAGCAAGTTGCAGTGTAAGTCACAGATAAGGCATTGATCAGGCATTGCTGCAGCTGTGGTATAGGCTGGCAGCTGTAGCTCCAATTCAACCCATAGCATGGGAATTTCCATATGCCAAGGGTGAGGCCTTAAAAAAGCAAAAAAAAAAATAAAAATAAAAATAAAAATCAAGTACAAAACTATAATCTATTAACACAAGTCCAATTTTAAGACAAAATTTTTATTTGTATAACGAGTTATCAGATTACCTTTTTTTCTGATTGCCAAAATGAATTAATTAATTCATTTAGCCCTTGATTTAAAAAGATGATGACTTTCTACTCACAGGACTGCTTTATAATAGTTTCATGTAATTAAATTAGTATAGTCTTTATAAACACTATTTCCATCTACAAAGAGAAATGAGTAATCCACAACATTTTGGTATGATACACATATATTTATATAATACTGGTTTTCAAACTTGATAATTTCAGTTTCTCTGTTCCTGAGGATATATATACCATATAAGAGCTGTCTTGAAAATGTTACTGCTGTGTAAGTGGTGAGTACTCAGCACACAATCCAACTTTCCTGCATTGTTTGAAATTTTTCATAGTAAAATACTGGAGGAAAAAACTGCAAATGAGAAACATTCACAGACCAGAGTTATAGATACATAACACTTTAAGATGAAAAGAATGTGTCGATCAAAAGCCTGAATCATTTCAACTACTGATATCAACCTTTGAAATACAGCAGAAGCTGCATTAACTGGACCCTATATAATTTTACATAATAGGTATTTAATGCTGCCAACCACCAGTGTGTAAGAGAAACAGATCTTCACCAACTGTCTTTCATGAAAAAAACTAGAGAAAGGGTTTCCAAGTATGCCTATACACTCTCAATACATTTCCAATACTTCTGAAAGCATAGTTTTCTTGAGAGAACTAAGAGAAAAGATTTCCCGAATCACAAAACATACACTGAGCCTTCCTTTGTATTGAGTGACAAATGTGTGGCTCTTCACAAATATGTGTTCCGAAAGCCCATATAGCTACATACACCAGGACTACAACACTGCACAGTGAAATAATTACACTTTGCAACAGATTTTTTTAAACTCCCCTTCCCATTCCATAGGTTGAAAAGTACTTTCTAGTCTTTAATTACTAAAATAGTTTTGGTCTATTCTTACTGATTTTTCTATTACAGTTTTTATATCGGTGACTCCATTTGAGAATTTTTAAAAACATTTTAAATTATCTTGAGAAAAAGAAAAAATGGCACTACACCTTTAAGTTATATCAAATTGATAGAGTACTATGAATACCCGCAGCTTCGTATGAATTAAAAAGATTAAGATTTTTTAACCATAAGGCAAACGAAAATGAAAGTACCAGCCTTAATAAGTTATTAAACTCTGGACTGCATAGTACTATATATCAAAATCACAAATGCCCAAAAGTAAAAAGCAACAACTTCACAGTTAATTTGTGCAATGACGTACCACCCTATCAACACCGACCCAATTAGCGGGTTTCAGAAAGTTGATCCTAAAGTAGACTAAGGCAGAGAGCTGACCCGAAGGTGACTCCAAACACCTCCTCAACCCTAAATGGCAAAGAGGGAATAGAAATTGCCTCAGTTGCGCTAGCTTCAGACTTAATCTATCCCTCGAGGGTTACCCCTGGCCAGGACTGAAATATGATGGAAGGTGGAGGATAAAAGGGGTGGTGAAGCTGACATGAGAAGAACTGGGGGCGGACTGCGCCGGTCCAGGGAGACCGCAGGGCCCCAGCGGTAGGAAGGGGTGGGGCAATACCTAGGGGGTGTAGGTGGCCGCCCCAGCCAGAGAGCCCCGCCGAGTGAGAAGTGAGCGCGCCGAGAGAAAGGGGTGCAGGCGTGATGGGCGGTGCCCACAGTCCTCCCTGCACCGCCCCAAACCCCGCAGCCCCCAGACCCGGCGACGGGGCGGAGCCATCGCGCCCGCCTCTGCCCTCTCGCGCCGGCACCAGCCCCCTCAGCGTCTAGTCCCGGGTGGGTGGGAGGAGCGGGCCTCGCCCGGCCGGGTGGGCAGCCCGGCCCAAGCCCCAAACTGGAATGCGCCGCCGCGGGCGTAGGACGGAGGCAAGACCCCTAAGCCGGGGGCAGGAGGGGGGTGGTTGAGGGCGGAGAAAGAACCCTCGGCGCAGCCGCCGCACCAGAGCTGAGCCCCAAGCGCCCCCCTGCGGGCAGAGAGTGTTGCCCCGGTTCTCGGCTGGCCTTCCCTACTCTTCCCCCCCTTCCCCGGTGTTGCCCCGGGCAACAGCGCCTGTCGCCGGTGGCGCGAAACTCACCTACCTAGAACCTGACAAGCAGGAGCCCCTCAGACACGGGAGCCAGTCGCCACCCCGCGTCACGGGGGCGGCCGGAGCCAATGGGCGCCGCTGTCACGAGCCTCCGCGGCCAATCCCGCTGTACTCCGGTCTCTGGGCACCCTCGAGGTCTCAGCCAATGGGCACCAGCCGAAGGCGGGCGCTGCCTCCCGACCCCCAACCCCTCTTCCACCACCTCCCAGGAGGCGGGGCGCGGCAGATTGGCCGCGGCCGGAGATGGGTGGGACTCGGGCTCCGAGCCCGGTGGGCGCGCGCGGACTAGAGGTTGCGGGCGTGGCGAAGGGAGGCGTGAAGTTGCGGCGGCTGCTGTCTAAACCCGCTCCCCGGTTCGGCCCGGGTCCCGAGGTGCTTCTGTTGACTCTGCTGTTCTGGTCCCTTAGCTTGCTCCTCTCTGGCTGGTGTCTACGCTGCCAGGATGGGAGTGAGGGCGGGATGCGGCCAAAGGCGGACAGCAGCGTCACAGGAAACTTTGGGAGTCTCGCCTGGCCGCGGCCACTTCCCGGCCGGGCCGGGGGGTGATAAGCTGGGGCCGCCTGGAAGGGACTACCCGGCGGGTCGGCAACCGGAAAGGAATTCGGAGGGTGGGGGCGGAGGCGTGATTAAAATGTTAAGTGTGCCCGGGGGGGTTGCTGGGCGATCCCGGGTGCTGAAATTTCCAGGAACGGGCGCGGACCCTATAGCCCAAAGTACGCAGTTTTCACCCTCAGAATCTGGCTTTTTCTGTATATCTTACTTGCAGCTATTGTAACGTTGATTCCCTTGAACTAGTTTTCACCTTCCCCAGTGGACTCGGAGTGCCTTAAAGGCGAGAACTGTCTTTCTCATTCCTATAATTCCCATTGCCTGAGACCCTCTTTTTAAAAAAAGTTAGACACTCAGTGTTGCAGTTGTGATGGATGCGGTTAAAAACTTTACGGCAGGTCCTGTGAGTAGACCCCTGCAGTAAGTCCCTAACTCTTCCAGCGTCTAGAATGTGTGAAGAACCGAAGCTGGTTTGCTCCTCGAGTGAGGGTTGTTCCTGAAGCGTCCTTGACCAAAAGAATTTAGTGGAAAATGAGAAATTTGAACTAAACGAAGATAACTAGGAGATCGGTAACAGTGTGATAGGTGTTATTAGTCACTATTCCAGGGTGTGTTTCTGTAGTCCATTCTTAAAGGCATTGTTTTGTACGGTGCACATTCTTTCTCTGGAGCAAATTCTAAGGTCAATCCTGTCTCCACCCTCCTTTTCCAAAACGGGTATTCAGTGGGGGCCAAAGAAAAGTGAATATTTTTTCTAAACAGAGTTATTTATTTTACTCTAGGTAACAGCCCTACATATAGAAAAACAAATTTTAAAGAGGACTTTTGTCTACTCTAAAGAAACCAAAACATGCTATAAAGAAATTTTTTTTCATTGTGTTATAGAAGTTTTAATTGTTTATTTGTATTTTTTAAGCCTAAAAGACGTTGTATTCTTATATTATTCTGCAGCTGAGATTACATTACGAAGGTTACAAATAACCAATTAGAAGCAAAACATAAAGACAATTTAAAAAAAAAAGTTTCATTCTCCCTGTTGAAGACAAAAGAAGGCATTTCCCTTTCTTAGAGCAGTGGCCTTAGAAAACTGGTAATTGTTGAATACTTTTTCATCTCTTAAGTGTTATCAATTATTTTGAAGACTATATAGGTCTCTGTCAGTTTGTATTCTGTTAGCTTTACATCCCAGAAATGTCCCTCAAAGCTCTGGAAACTATCTCTTTGAAATGCAAAAGTCAAGAAAAAAAGCATCCATGAGTGGATAAAGAGGGTGTTGTGGTATACGCATACAAAGGATGGGATATTATTTAGCCATGAAAAAAGAATGACATCTTGCCATTTCAACAACATGGATGGACTTTGAGGGCAGTATGCTAAGTGAAATAAGTCAAACAGAGAAAGACAAATCCCATATGCTCTTATATGTGGAATTTAAAAAAACTCTCATAGATGCAGGAACATAGGTGGCTGCCAGAGGCAGGGAGTGGGAGTGGGTGAAATGTGTGATGGTGGTCAAAAATATAAACTTCCAGTTATAAAATAAATGTCATAGGAATATAATAGTATGACTGTAGCTAATAATACTGTATTGCATATTTGAAAATTGCCGAAAAAGATTTTTAAAAAATTGTAGTATATATGGTGATGGATGTTAACTTGAATTATTATGGTGATAACTTAGAATTACAGCTATGGAATTACCTTGTACAGCTAAAACTAGTGTAATAATATATGTCAATTATAGTTCAATTAAACGAGAGAGAGAGAGCACGTGCACCCTTCTCTCCCAGTTCTCTAGGAGAGCAGGAGGCTAACTTCAATGGGCAAATTGGTCCAAATTGCAAAATTGCATTCTGTCATAAAGATGAGAAGTTTGTTTTTCCTGTGGATAAAGCAAATTAGCTAACACTGATGTTCGCCCCAGTTACCAAATAAAGTTAAAATGAATTATGTGTGCAGTGCTTTCAAGGCCTATTACTTAATGACTAGTTATTGTTTATCTTGAAAACATATGTAATGGGTCGAGTCTGTTTGGCTGTATGCAATTGCCTTTGCAATCTCTTTGCTGATTTCCCACCGTGTGTACCACATTCTAGTCTGCTTATTCAATAAGAAGAGTGGAAACAATTTCTGTGTTGGAAGAAGAGTTTGTTTTTAATTATATTTGCCCCCAAACACCTATACCCAAAATATGAAGACTACAAAGGTAAAGACAGTAGTTTCTAGTTTTTAATTTGTTGTCAGTATTAGGTGATAACATGACTAAACTATAAATACATTTTAGTAGAATTAGAAATGATAAAGTTAATGTTTGGTATATGTTTTATAGTGACTGTACAAACTCAACCTATGTGAACAAACCTCTTAAAATAGAAAAGAAATTAATTTTCTGTGAATATTAAATGTTGTAGTATATATCAATATGAATGAAATCAGTGAATGTTTATGCATTAAATGGTTAGACAAAGCCAAAATACGACTTTGGGGATTGCTTCACCAAAGCATATCTTTTCCAAGAACCCTAGGATTTCTCTACCTTTATACAAAGAAAATCTAAATCTGGAAATATGTAGTCAGTGAATTTATTATCACATATTTGCAGAAAGTAGCTTTAAATCAGTCTAGAGTGACAAATAGGACTGCTTGCTATACATTCTCCGTGTCTGTGTGTGTGTGTGTGTGTGTGTGTGTTAAGGAATTCAAATTTCTGAAAACAGAGTTTTTCCTGTTATTCAATTCTTTCAGTTCTCACCTATTCACTCAAACTTAAAAATTGCCTGCTGTGTGCCAAACATTTTGCTAAGAAATGCAATTCTGAATGAATGGATTTGAAGTCAATGAATATAGCAAAAAAAAAAAATCTATGCTGCATTTTGGAAACTAAAAAACAATTATAGCAAATTCGGTTAAAATGTTCCCTCTGTTATGATTATCACTTTGCATTGTAACACATTTAACAAACATTTTATTTCATTTGATTTCAAATATGCTGTGCAAATTTCCTCATGTTGTATAAATGTAGGGAGGTTATGGAAGAATAAAGGAAAATAATTTCCTGTCTAGATGATCAATAGGATTCATAAAATACTAGACACCCCAAAGGGTCTGGAGGGATATGTATCTCCCTTAATGTGGTTAGTATAAGACATAAGATATTCATCTTCTATCATTAAAATTTAAATCTAGGAGTCCCTGTCGTGGCTCAGTGGTTAACAAACCCAACTAGTATCCATGAGGATGAGGGTTTGATCCCTGGCCTTGCTCAGTGGGTTAAGGATCCAGCACTGCATTGAGCTATGGTATAGGTCACAGACAAAAGACAAAAAGAAAAAAATTTAAATCTAAACCAGGTACCACCATGACTTTATAAATGCCATAGTGATGCCTAGCTATAGATAAGTTTTTAGTATATATTCCATTTTCCTAAATACCAATTTTTGACTGGTCAAATTACATTACTTACTGGACAAATGAACACAACAACATGGACATCAAACCTTAGGCAATTAGTAAAACTAATTATTTTAAAAAGTTCTTTCCTTACCCTTAGCTCTCCACTCCCCCACCCTACCACCTACCACCTCCATTTAATCATTGCTCATAATAGACATCAAGAGAAATCTTGGCCATGTACCACTGTAGTTCAGTAGCCTTCCCTCTTTGCTTTTTCTTTTTTCTTTTTCTTTTTTTTTTCTTTTTTCTTTTTTTTGGTCTTTGTGTCTTTTAGGACCGCACCTGCAACATCTGGAGGTTCCCAGCCTAGGGGTAGAATTGGAGCTATAGCCTCAGCCTACGCTACAGCAACATGGGATCTGAGCCACATCTGTGACCTTCACCACAGCTCACCACGCCAGATCCTTAAGCCACTGAGCGAGGCCAGGGATCAAACCACTGTCCTTATGGATGCTAGTGGGGTTTGTTAATCGCTGAGCCACGACGGGACCTCCGCCTTCCCTCTTTTCCTAAACCTGTACGTCTTCTCTTTCCCTCCTTTCCACCAGCTGCTTTGCTTTGTGCTCTAATCCACAATTCAGACCTAACCACTTGCACATACCACTCCTAAAATGGAGAAAGCGATCAGGCATACAATACAGAAATCATTCCTATCTTTGTGTTCAGTGTCTGTTTTCAATGCATATAAATTTCTTTGATTTTTAAAATTGTTCTCTTGAACAAATACTGTTACTAGAGGTCCCGAATTTTCATTAGGACTTTTTTTTTTTTTGGCTTTCTAAATTTTAATTTTTCAAAATCACTATGTAGCTTTCTTTATTTTACAAATCTGTGTAAGAAAAATAAAGGAGGGAAAGGAGAGAAGAAAAGATGAAATAGAGTTGGAGGAGGAAAACTTCTATTCTGCCTTCAAACTAGACATCAAACCCAGTTACGCCAACTCATTACCATCCCTCCCAGAAGGAGATTAGCTGTCATGCTAGAGCTCAAATACTGACTCCCCTGCTTCCCTGACCTTTTGCTCATCACTGAGAAATACTACCACCAACACTCCCAATCAAGACAAGCCCTCTCCAAAATGACTCTGAATCCCTCCATGCCTGTCCTGCTTTAAGTCATCCTCTTTTTTTGTTTTTGTCTTTTTTTTTAGGGCCACACCCAAGGCATGTGGAGGTTCCCAAGCTAGGGTTCTAATCAGAGCTACAGCTGCCAGCCAATGCCACAGCCACAGAAATGTGGGATCCAAACCAAGTCTGCAACCTATACCACAGCTCACAGCAATGCCAGATCCTTAACCCACTGAGTGAGGCCAGGGATCAAACCCACAACCTCATGGTTCCTAGTCAGATTTGTTTCCACTGTGCCATGATGGAAACTCCCAAGTCACCCTTATCTTAGAATTTACCTGTCCGTTTTCCTCATTTCCTTATTCCTGGATCATTGGACCTTCAAAGATAACGGTCAAATGTGCGTGGTGGGAGAGTGCTGGAATGATTTTCTAAATATTGGTTAATGTACTAGCATCATCAAAATCACCTGAGAACCTTTTCAAAAATACAGACTCCTTGGGAGTCACCATTGTAACTCAGTGGGTTATGAAGCCAACTAGTGTCCACAAGGATGTAGGTTCAATCCCTGCCCTCGATCAATGGGTTAAAGATTTCACAATATCACAGGAACAGTGTGGCTCGAAACTCTAGCTCAGATCTGATCCCTAGCCTTGGAACTCCATATGCCATGGGGAAATCAAAAAAGGAAAAATAAAATTAAATAAATAAATAAAGTAGAATTTGGAAGCCATGAACGGGGAGCTCTCACACAGGTATGCCTCACCACAGCCTGCAGTCTTCTGACCCAGCAACAGGCTCCTCACTACCTGTGGCCAATGAAGAACCATCACAGCCTCCCCAGGTTCTTCTATTCCCCTAAAAAAGCAAGCTCATCTCCTCTTTTCTCCAGATTTTCCTATGGTTCGCCATAGTTTGCTTGTCCCAAATTGAAACTCTCTGCTATTCCCAAATAATCCCATTTCGCTGCTAAAATAGCTGGCTTGTTGTTGTTGTTTTTAAAGTCAACACTTTGTAGGGAAACTGACTTGCTCAAGGGGAAAATATATTTACTATACTGGAAGGGAGGGGGAAGTCTTCCAACATTGTGATTCCTTGACTAATCACATCACAAATGAAGTCAGCCAATCTACAAATTCCAGCCATTCAGGTAACTTCTCTCACTCTTAAATATGAAGGGACATTTGGGGATCACCACACGTTTGAGGAAACCCAGAGTCATGAAAATCAGACACCAAAACAAAGAGAAAAAAAATTACTGAGGGAGGTGGGGAAGAGTTTAACGAAATCAAAGCAAATTTCAGAACTATGAGCCATACCCTTTAAGAAAGAAATTCCATGATAAAAACAGGATGCTATTTTTAAAAATAAATATTCAGAGGGAAAAAAATGAAGTTTTAGAAATTAAAAAATAACAAATTTTTAAATTCAGTTGTGGATAATAAAAGAAGTTGAGAAGTCTCAAAAGAAGACTATTGAAAAATATGAGATAAAAGGAAATTTAGTATCAATCCAGGGATTGTAGAGCTAATCTATAGGAGTTCCAAAAGAGAAAAGGAGGAGGGTGTAGGAGGGGTGGAATTATCACAAAAAGACAATTTCCCAGAAACATACTGAAAGAAGATTGAAATGGCTCTAGTGAGAGCCTAAAAAATTCATGGAAAGATTCACAGAAAGGCACTGAATCCTAAAGTATCAGAACAGCAGAGATAAGAAAATTACCTAAATGCTTCAAACAGAATAACAAACAGAGTGCAGGCAAAAGATCAGGCAGGATAATAGAGAAAGGCATTCTGCTTTTCAACAATGATACTGAAAACTACAAGAAAATAGCATAGGAGTTCCTATTGTGGTTCAACAATAAAGAAATGGACTAGGAGTTCCTGTCATGGCTCAGTGGCTAACGAATCCGACTAGGAACCATGAGGTTTTGGGTTCCATCCCTGCCCTTGCTCAGTGGGTTAAGGATCTGGTGTTGCCATGAGCTGTGGTGTAGGTTGCAGATGCGGCTCGGATCCTGTGTTGCTGTGGCTCTGGCGTGGGCCGGTGGCTGCAGCTCCGATTCTACCCCAGCCTGGGAACCTCCATATGCCGTGGGATCGGCCCTAGAAATGGCAAAAAAAACAAAAAAACAAAAAAAAAAAGAAAGAAATGGACTAGTAGTCATGAGGACGCAGGTATGATCCCTGACCTTGCTCTTTGGGTTAAGGATTCAGCATCGCTGTGAGCTGCTGCATAGGTCCAAGAGGAGGCTTGGATCTGGTGTTGCTGTGGCCATGGCATAGGGCAGCGACTACACTACCAATTCAACCCATAGCCTGGAAACTTCCATATTCTATGGTGTGGACTTAAAAAGAATTAAAAAAAAAAAAAATGGAAGGAAGAAAGGAAATAGAATATCTTTAGCTCCAAAGGAAGAACATTTACAATTTAAAACTTCCTATAAACCTAACCTTCAATCAAGTCTAAGAGGATAATAAAAATATTCTCAGACAAGCAAGATCTCAGAAAGATTTCTTCCTATGGAAACTTTACTTCTTTTTTTTTTTTTAACCTTTTTAGGACCACACCTGTGACATATGGAAGTTTCCAGACCAGTGGCTGAATAGGAGCTGCCTTCACCACAACCACAGCAATGCCAGACCCGAACCTCATTCATCTGCAATCTACACCACAGCTTGTGGCAACACCGGATCCTTAACCCACTAAGCAAGGCTAGGAATCAAACCCTAGTACTTATGGATACTAGTCGGGTTTGTTACTGCTGAGCTACAATGGAAACTGCTGGAACCTTTATTTAGGAAGATACTTGAAAATTTTTTCCACCAAAAAAGAGAGATTGGAAACGATAAATGAAGACATGGATCAACACTGGAAAAAGGAAAAAGGAATACCCAGAATAATGGTGAAAGAAATTTCAAGGACAATAAATGTATGAGAGGCCTAAAAAACTGGGAGTTCCTGTCGTGGGGCAGCAGAAACGAATCCGACTAGGAACCATGAGGTTACAGGTTTGATCTCTGGCCTTGCTCAGTGGGTTAAGGATCTGGTGTTGCTGTGAGCTGTGGTGTAGGTTGCAGACACGGCTCGGATCTGGCATTGCTGTGGCTGTGGCGTAGGCCAGTGGCTACAGCTCTGTTTAGATTCCTAGCCTGGGAATCTCCACAGGCTGCAGGTGCGGCCCTAAAAGGACAAAAAGACAAAAAGCAAAACAACAAAACAAAACAAAACAGAGCAGTGAAATCTCCATAACTGATGTCCTTAAGGAAAAATAATAATAATAATTAATAATAATAAACAAAAACTACAGATTACCTGCTGTGTTTTACTACAGAGATGCTAAGGCACAAACTTGACGCCATGAATTCAATCCCTGGCTTCACTCAGTGCGTTAAGGATCTGGGGCTGCCATGAGCTGTGGTGTAGGTCACAGATGCGGCTCAGATCCTGTGTTGCTGTGGCTGTGGTGTAGGCCAGTGGCTACAGCTCCAATTTGACCCCTAGCCTGGGAAACGTCATATGCTGTGGGTGCAGCCCTAAAAAAAAATAATAATAATAATAATTACATAATAATCCTACTGACTGTTGATTCAGTAAAAAGTTAAAACTGGGAGTTCCCATCATGGCTCAGTGGTTAACGAATCTGACTAGGAACCATGAGGTTGCGGGTTCGACCCCTGCACTTGCTCAGTGGGTTAACGATCCGGCGTTGCCGTGAGCTGTGGTGTAGGTCGCAGACTCGGCTCAGATCCCATGTTGCTGTGGCTCTGGTGTAGGCCTGTGGCTATAGCTCTGACTAGACCCCTAGTCTGGGAATCTCCATATGCTGTTGGAGTGGCCCTAGAAAAGGCAAAAAGCCAAAAGCCAAAAAAAAAAAAAAGTTAAAACTGTAATTCCTACAACACAGTAGGAATAGAGTGAAAGAAACTCTTGAGTGGAAGTATTGTAAGAAATCTGAATCTTCTTTTCTAGTAGAATTCAGCAGATAATTGATAATTCTGAAAACTAAAGACAGGGTATTTAAACACCAGTATTGAGAGGTAAAGTTCAACTGTAGTGATGAGGATGGGAAGTTTGAAGACTAACAGTGCTTAGAGCTGGTGGTTCCTTTATGTTATAAATCTTGGGCTATCCTTTCACTTACATTGCTTTGATGAACATAAATATTAAAAAAAAAAACACCTGGAGTTCCCGTTGTGGCGCAGTGGTTAGCGAATCCGACTAGGAACCATGAGGTTGCGGGTTCGGTCCCTGCCCTTGCTCAGTGGGTTAACAGATCCGGTGTTTGCCGTGAGCTGTGGTGTAGGTTGCAAGATGCGGCTCGGATCCCGAGGTTGCTGTGGCTCTGGCGTAGGCCGGTGGCTACAGCTCTGATTAGACCCCTAGCCTGGGAACCTCCATATGCTGTGGGGAGTGGCCCTAGAAATAGCAACAACAACAACAAAAAAAGACAAAAAGACAAAAAAAAAATCTGTTGGTAAATCTGTTGCACAGCCAGGTTTGAGAACCACTGGGATAAAGAACAAGATAAGAACATAAACATCTGTCCCTGTCATTGCATAGAGCATACATGTTTAAAAGAATAATGCAAAACATAATTTGTTTTCTAACTTGGATGGTTGTTCACTCAATAAATATTTCTTGAATACTTATTGTTATGTGCCTGTCAAACACTATGAGAAGCTCTGAGTGTATGACAAGAATATGCAAAGACAGGGCTTTTCACCTGAAGTCAAACAGGAGATAGTGACAAGAAGCAAGAAAACAAATTAACAGACTATCTATAGATTTGATAAAATGCTAGGAAGGAAATGAATAAAATGTGAGAAAATAAAGAGCATTAGAAAGAATCAAACAGCTAAGATTTGGGTCTTAGCTTTGTCATTGTAATACTGCAAACTTAAGTAAATCCCTTAAACATTCTGAGCCTCCCTTTTTATATCTATTAAATGCAAATAATAATTATAAGTTCACTGGTTCTTGTGATAATTAATTGAGACAGTATAAAGGAATGAATTTTCAATATATAAATTCCTATTCAGATGTAAGTTTTTCTACCCCTAAGGGAGCCCTTATCCATTCTTAATTGGTTTACCTGCCTGCCTCCCTAGGCTTCTACATACATATTGTCAACAGATTAAGCCATTTAACCATCATTTTCATTTTGATGTTCCCACATTCAAATGCTTTAGCTTAGACATAAACTTAGTTTCTTAAACTTGACTTCAGCCCTGACAAATCTACAAGCAGTTTAACTATCCAGACTTCTCTTCCACCTCACTATTACCTTTCTCCATTCCCCTTCAGTAACAGAATACTTTATATCTTCACATATAGTTTACTTTTTTTTTTAAGGGCCATACCTACAGCATATGGAAGTTCCCAGGCTAAGAGTCAAATCAAAGCTACAAGTGCCAGCCTACAACACAGCCACAGCAACACTAGATCCAAGACGTCTGTGACCTACAACAGCTCATGGCAATGCCGGATCCTTAACCCACTGAACAAAGCCAAGGATCGAATGGGCATCCTCATGGATCCTAGTCAGGTTCGTTACCGCTGAGCCAAGACAGGAACTCCTATTTTTAATTTTTATGCAATAATATTTACTCTTTTTGGTGTACAGTTCTATGAGTTTTGACACTGCATACCATGAGGAAACATCACTACTGTCAAGATACAGAACAATTCCTGCCTCCCCCCAACACACACACCCCTTTGTAATTGACCCTATGCCCACACAAGCCCGATCTGTTCTTTATCGTTTTGCCTTTTCCAGAATTTCGTATATTTGGAGGTGTAGAGTATATAGCATTTTAAATCTGACCTCACTTAGAATAATGCATTTGAGACACATCTATATCATTGCATTATTAGGAGTTTCTTCCATTTTATTTTATTTTTATTTGTTCTTGCCTTTTCTAGGGCCACTCCCCACAGCATATGGAGGTTTCCAGGCTAGGGGTCTAATCGGAGCTGTAGCCACCAGCTTACGCCAGAGCCACAGCAACACGGGATCCGAGCCAAGTCTGTGACCTACGCCACAGCTCATGGCAACACGGGATCCTTAACCCACTGAGCAAGGGCAGGGATCGAACCCACAACGTCATGGCTCCTAGTCGGATTCGTTAACCACTGTGCCATGACGGGAACTCCGAGCTTCTTCCATTTTATTGCAGCACATAGTATGTTATTGTTTACCCATTTCCCAGTTGAGGAATATTTGTTTTTTTTTCCGGTTTCTGTCAATTATGAATGAAGTTATTGTAAACATTCACAGGTTTTACTGTGTGAACAAATTTTTATTTCACTTGGGCAAATACCTCACAGTGAGATTGCTAGGCTCTGTAATAAATGTGTATTTGTAGGAAACTGCCAAATCTTTCTGATAGTGGCTGCACCATTTTATATGCCCACCAATAAAGCATGACAATTCCATTTTTTCCTCATTTTCACCAACACTTAGTATTGTCAAGTGGTTTTTGGAGGATGGGGAGGCAGATTGTTGGGGTTGTTTGTTTTCTCATTCAGATAAGTGTGTAGCGGTATCTTGCGGTTTTAATTTACATTTCCCTATCGGCTAATGTTGATTATCTTTTCATATGCTTATTTGCCATCCATATATTTCTTTACTGAAGTATCTGTTCAAAGCATTTACCAATTTTAAAAACAGTGTTATTGTTTTGAAAAGAAAGAACAAACCTGACAGACTACTATGACCCGAGCTTAAGAATTATTATAAAGCTATAGTAAACAAAAAGGTAAGACATCAGTGAAAATATGGATCAATGGAATAAAGAGTCCAGAAATAGACCCATGTGAGTATGATCAGTTAATTTTTGGCAAAGATACAAAAACAATTCAGTGGAGAAAGGACAGATACTGACTTGCATAAATTTTCTGGTGGCTTATTTTTTACCCATTATCAACATCTTATTAAAAAACTAATTCAGGAGTTCCCAGTGTGGTGCAGTGGAAACAAATCTGACCACCAACTATGAAGTTGCGGTTTCGACTCCTGGCCTTGATCAGTAGGTTAAGGATCCGGCGTTGCTGTGAGCTGTGGTATAGGTTGCGGAAGTGGCTCACATCCCACTTTGCTGTGGCTGTGGCATAGGCCAGCAGCCATAGCTCCAATTCGAACCCTAGCCTGGGAACCTCCATATGCTGTGGGTGTGGCCCCAAAAAGCAAAACAAACAAACAAACAAACAAAAACAAAACTAATTCAATATAGATCATAGACCTAAATGTAAAATGTAAAACAACAAAACTTTCAGAAGAAAACGCAGGAGAAGATCTTTGCGACTTTCAGTTAAGAAGAGCATTCTTAGCTACAACACCAAAAGCTCTATACATAGAAGAAAAAAAATGGTAAATTGGACTTGAGTAACATTAGAAAAAAACAAAAAAAAAAAAACCAAAAAAACTATGAGGAGTTCCCATCATGGCGCAGTGGTTAATGAATCTGACTAGGAACCACGAGGTTGTGGGTTCGATCCCTGCCCTTGCTTAGTGGGTTAAGGATCCTGCATTGCTGTGAGCTGTGGTGTAGGTCGAAGATGTGGCTTGGATCCCACGTTGCTATGGCTCTGACATAGGCCGGTGGCTACAGCTCTGATTCGACCCCTATCCTGGGAATCTCCATATGCCACAGGAGAGGCCCTAGAAAAGGCAAAAAAACAAACAATAATAATAATAACAAATAAATAAATAAATAAAACAAAAAAATCTATGAAAGATATGGGCAGGGGAATGAAAAGACAAGCTATTGAATCTATTCACAAATCACACATCTGACAAAGGGCATATAGGCAGCACATAATGCTCCAACTTTAAAGAAATGCCTTCCATTCTTCCAGGCTCAACACTGTTTCATCTCTGAAAACTTCAAAAACCAGATGAATGAGAATTCGTATGTCTGCACCATTAGTGTGAATGAACATTTCTCAGTCAATATTATTTTCCTGTAAAATAGTATATACTAGTAAATATACTTCATATTCTGGTCACCTTTTTCACTAAAAACCTGAGTGTATTTCCCAGTCACTTGATATACTGTAGTGTTACAATGGGATAAAATAAAATTTTATTGACTGAAATAACAAATACTATGGATGGATGGCATCATCTTACAAATTCCAAATGGCTCACATTATATTTTAGCCTTAGGGAGGTTATATCTCAGGAAGGCAGGTTTGGTATATTTTGCAACCACAACTGATGTCTTGTATGGATCTGTGAATATGTATACAATTAAAGTTTAAAAAATTGGAAAAAGTCTAAGTGATATATTTTATCTATTTTGTTGAAATAGCAATTCTATTCAGTTTCAGTTTCTGGCAAATATATTATTATATTATTACTTTCTTTGAAAATCAGAAGTTTTTGTCTACTCTGGAGCCCATCAACCTAATCTCACTTTTCAAAAAGTCATGATTTGCTCAATTTAAATACAGCTCCTTTTCCTAGGCCTATGAGGACCCAACGAGGAGCCCTTAATAAATGAATACCCTGGGAAGAGAATTCCAAGAGTCCAGAAGAACATGCCACACTGATGTTTCCCCCAATATTTTAAGACAATAGCTTTAATATATAACAGAGCTTCCCAATACATACACATTACAGGAAAGGTGGGCCCATTCAGCAAAGTGAACGTGGGTACAGTGCTGGCACAGGTACAGTATAATTGCACAGGTTTCTGTACTCAAAGGCTCTGCCCTTAGTTTAATGCTCTCCTGTCGCCATCTTGAAATTCTTTGTAATTTTATCTTTTATTTTATTTTATTTTATTTTATTTATTTTGTCTTTTTGTCTTTTCTAGGGCCACTCCTGCGGCATATGGAGGTTCCCAGGCTAGGGGTCTAATCAGAGCTGTAGCCACCAGCCTATGCCAGAGCCACAGCAACGAGGGATCTGAACCACATCTTCGACCTACACCACAGCTCATGGCAACACCAGATCCTTAACCCACTGAGCAAGGCCAGGGATCGAATCTGCAACCTCATGGCTCCTAGTCAGATTCATTAACCACTGTGCCACAACAGGAACTCCCGTAATTTTATCTTTGAATTGCGTTTTGTAAGTGAAGTCTGAAGGGACAATGGAACATACATGTAAACAGAGAAGATATGCACGATATGAATTTACGCTGTACCATTCTATTCTCACTAGTATTTCCAATGCCTCATGAGTACAGCCTTCCAGTGGATCCATGGTGCATAAGCGTTCAGCGAGTTCAGAGTGAACATAAGGTCAGTGTGTTACATCTATGACTGAGTTAACAGGGACTCTGACAATACTGAGAGGCCATGCTTTCCATTCAAATCTTAACTTGCTTCGAACTAAGAAAAAAGACTGGCATTCTAAGAAACATGAACATACAAGGAATCCTATTGTCTTCTTTCTTATTTTTGTTACTTCCTGAATTAGCCAACCACTTACACTAAAATGATAACATAGAAGGAAAGGGAGAAACAGGGCGTCATACAGTTACTTTCCCTCTTTGTCCTTTCTTACTCATTAGTACGCTAAGGCTAGAGAGAGTTGTTGTAATGTGCATACATCAAAAAGTTAAAATTTAAAAATTGAGTTAGTTCTGGGTAGTTTCCACTGTCTGGTAAGGATGAAATACTTATATATGAACTACATAATATGAATTCTGTAATTTTGGTAATTCTACATATAAGTTAAATTCTCCTATATTTGTATTTAAAATTGTTATTACACCATAGAAAAATGAATGGTAAAATTTATGCTAAGAATTTAAAATTAAAGCTACTGTTTATTTAGTAGCAAAAAAAAAAAGCTCACTTCAAGAGAGAGAGGATGACAGCAATCCCACTCCTGGGCATATATCTGGACAAAACTTTCCTTGAAAAAGACACATGCACCCATATGTTCATTGCAGCTCTATTCACAATAGCCAAGATATGGAAACAACCCAAATGTATATCAACAGATGAATGGATTAAGAAGATATGGTATATATACAAAATGGAATACTACTCAGCCATAAAAAGAACAAAATAATGCCATTTGCAGCAACATGGATGGAACTAGAGACTCTCATTATACTAAGTGAAGTAAGTCAGAAAGAGAAAGACAAATACCATATGATATCACTTATATCTGGAATCTAATATACAGCACAAAGGAACCTTTCCACAGAAAAGAAACTCATTGACTTGGAAAACAGACTTGTGGTTGCCAAGGGGAAGGGAGTGGGTAGACTGGGAATTTGGGGTTAATAGACACAAACTATTGCCTTTGGAATGGATACGCAATGAGATCCTGTTACATAGCACAGGGAACTAATATCTAGTCACTTATGATGGTGCATGATGGAGGATAATGTGAGAAAAAGAATGTATATAAGGGAGTTCCCGTCGTGGCTCAGAAGAAACAAATCTGACTAGCATCCATGGGGACGCAGGTTCGATCCCTGGCCTTGCTCAGTGGGTTAAGGATCCTGTGTTGCTACAAGCTGTGGTGTAGTTCCCAGACACAGCTAAGACCCGTATTGCTGTGGCTCTGGCATAGGCTGGCAGCTACAGCTCTGATTAGACCCCTAGCCTGGGAACCTCCATATGCCGTGGGTGCGGCCCTAAAAAGACAAAAAAAAAAAAAAAGAATATATATATGTATGTGTGACTGGGTCACTTTGCTGTATAGTAGAAAACTGACAGAACACTGTAAACCAGCTATAATGGAAGAAATAAAAATCATTTATTAAAACAAAAGAGAGAGAAAATGAAAGAGAAGCTGAAGAAAAAGAAAAATGCCTTCTATTTGAGGACATTTAACAACACCTTCTCCCTCCTTTACAAAGCACGATTTGATTGATAAGAAAAAGGCATTCTTTATAATCCTTTCTTTATAAATTCTTGCAGAGTGTGCCTGAGTTTTGTTGCCTATTTAATGATGTTAATCAATGTCCAACATTAAAAATAACTCTTTAATACTTAGTCCATCACCAATGATAAAAAATATACAGCAAATTGCTTTTCCTATAGCAGGTATAGATTGTATTTAGTCATGATAATTTTTTATTTCATCTCCTTGTCCCCAACCTTGAGTGAACTACTCATAAGATCCAAAGAGGGCTGGAGGTAAATGTTTTACTTCCATCTTCTACCAGCTGGACCTCTGATTCTTCATAGGTTCTTGTAAGAAAATGCCATCCTCTCTGTTTGGGAAAAGCATCTTAAGACCTTGTTTGGAAACAAGCGATTTCAGTTCACAGCCATTCTACTGATCCCGGACTAGAGCTGCAACAGCCCCCAGCTAACCAGACTTGGACTGGCTCCCATCATCTTGAATCTGTTCTTTCCAATTCTGTTGCTGTTAGCCCTTAAAAGTCTTTTTTTTTTTTTTTTTTTTTTTATGAACGGACAAAACTGCTTGGTGCCTCTTGTCTGAGGTCAGCAACCAAGGGCCTGAGTCCTGAGTTTTTGCCCTACAGGGCTTGTCCCCACGCTTGTGCCCATACAGAGGTACAGTTATACCACCCCTTAAATTTTGTTAATAAAATAGTGTTATATCAAAAAAAAAGAAAAAAAGAAAAAGAAAATGTTATCCTATGCACTATTGGGTCACTAGAAAAATAATAAAAACTGAGTATTTATTATATGCTCAGATATGTACCAAGTACGTTTATATACACTCTCATTTAAGTCTTATAAAAACCCTGTGGTAGTCACTATTATCCCAATATACAGATGTTAAAAAAAAAAAAGCAGAGAGAAGTTATATACATGGTTTATCATCTCACAGGTTGTTACTATATGTACTGTGATTTGAATCCAGGTGATCTAATACAAGAGCCCCTTAACTGTTATCTACGCTGCTTTGCCAGTTAGGTCTATTGGTTCAGAAGTAAAGGAGTGATTCTGAGAGGAAAGAAGGATGATTAACATCCAAACAAAATGCCAAAATGCTAAGGGAGATTAGCTCTTTTAAAGTAAAACAAAAACAAAAACAAAAAAACATTTTGGCTGATATGAAAATCTTATTATAGCTCCAAAAGTCCAACAAACCTGTTGGAGAACTTGCTCTACAATTTCCCAGGTTTGTGGCTCTGGAAAATTAACTAAATCTTAATTCTCTCATTTGTTAAATGAGGATAATAAAAGCACCAGCTTCACAGGATTATTGTAAGGATTAAATGGCATCATGCATATAAAATGTTTATCAGGAGTTCCCGTCGTGGCGCAGTGGTTAACAATCCGACTAGGAACCATGAGGTTGCGGATTCGGTCCCTGCCCTTGCTCAGTGGGTTAGCGATCCAGCGTTGCCGTGAGCTGTGGTGTAGGTTGCAGACGCGGCTCGGATCCTGCGCTACTGTGGCTCTGGCGCAGGCTGGAGGCTACAGCTCTGATTCAACCCCTAGCCTGGGGAACCTCCATATGCCGTGAGAGCGGCCCAAAGAAATAGCAAAAAGACAATAAATAAATAAATAAAATAAAATAAAATAAAATAAAATAAAATAAAATGTTTATCATGCTGCCTGGCATTTGATAAATGCTCTATAAATGTTAGCTACTGTTACTATTATTTTTAGTATTTTATTTCTTGAGCTTCTCATCTTCAAACACCCTTTTTCCTTCTCTTTGTGGCCTAAGCAATTCTTTCTACAATTTTGAGCTACATTTGAGCCCTACTCATTAAAAGCTCCAGGCAACCAGAATCTTCACTTTCTTCCTTCAACTCTATTTGCCACCCACTACATCTCAAATGATTACATATTTTCAACTACACATTTTAAATCAGAACCTTCCTTTTTATCTGGCTTTGAAGCATATTGTATTAAATTCCCAAATGATACCTTTAAAGTTTGCTGCAAAGTCCTTATCATGGCTCTGAGAAAACTTAAAAGTTTTTCTTAGGGGAACAATCATGGCTTTGCATTTCATTATTGAATAGAAAATCCATAAGAACAATATCAACTTTTAAATGAAATTATATGCCTGGAAGGGGAGTATAAATGTAAAAAAGAGAGCACCTCATTATCACTCTTTCAAGCTGCTAGAGTGAAACTCGAGTCATTGCATATTTCAACATCAAAAACTCTCTTGGATATACTAAAGAATATCATTATGCACACAGCAATAAAATGAGGAAGTTATCAGAGGGGGCCACTAAGAATAAAAGATTGCCAAGACAGATTTTTAAAATGGATAATATAGTAAGTTCGTTAATAAGTATTCTAAAAGAGAGCTAAGATTTTCCAACTGAAACTGAATTCCTTTGGGTTCTTAACTAGTCAGAGGCAGTAACTTTTTTTTTTCCTGACCCAAGAAAGAATGTTTCTACCTAAACACAAAGAAAAATTGGATTTTGGTATTAGCATTTATTAGAGTACTCCTGAAAATAAGTTGAATTAGGCTTCTTTTTAAAGACCTGACAAAAGTCTTTTGAATGAAGAATAATCATATGAAATGAGTCATGCTTCACCATTTTGCTATAATCCTCTAAACTGCCATTGTAATGTAGAAATTCTTTTAATTGCACAATATTTAAGAATTAGTGCATGTCACTTCAATAAACCTAGTCATGCAAGTTTTTTAGTTGATAAGTGTACATTTAGAAATACATACACCAACCTCTTCATTTTCCCTTGCTATTTCCATCTACCTCATACAGAGTAATCCAAGTTTCAAATGTGATCTGTCGCCCTCACTTCCAGTACTTTGGGCTATGTGGACTCATCTTTAATGTTTGTGGTTCTAATGGCATCGTTTCCTCCCCCTCTCCTTGGTCGCTGTGTACTTGTAAATGTATGAATTAGGTGAGTTGGCTTCAGTGTAGGTAGTTGAACAAATGTGATCCTTTAAAACAAACAAACAAACAAAAAACCTGTTAACTCTATGGGGAGAAAATAAGTCCTGGTCCTGTAAACGAGGATGGTATACTCTGCCCACTGCGTAGGAAATCGCACTGTGGCGGGGGGGGGCCTCCTTGCATCTGCGTCCACTATATCGAGGTTTCTATAGCAAGAATCTGGGACAAAATTAACAAGAAATCATTTGAAAATAATAAAGCCAAACTAAGAAATACTAGCTTTTTTTCCTTCTTTTCCCCATGCAGTAAAGGAAGGTAGAATTGTGGGCAAAAATTGACCGCTGTTCCCTGAGATTTTTCGAAATCAGAGATTTTCCAGAGACAGCCAGTGCTTGGAAAGGGAACACGGGCCAGGGCGTCGCCCTCGCCTCGCCTTCTCGCAGCTCCTAAACCGAGCTGCTCGCTGGAGGACTAAGCCGGGCCTGCGCCTCACCCGCGACCCTGGCCAGGCGGGGCTCGAAGGTGGGCGGCTCCCGGCGGGGGCGGGGGGCAGTCCCAACCACAGAGAGGAGGCCCCCTCTGGCGTCCTAGAGGGGCCGCAGGGAGCAGGCGAGGGCCGGGTCCAGGAGGAGTCTCCCAGGTCCCGGCTTCGCCCCCTGCTCCAGGTCCTGGAAGAGGCGGGCGTCCTGCGCTCTGGGGAGTGGGCCGGGGGTCCCCAAGCCACCGTGCAAGCCTCAGGCGGAGCGGCTCCGTTCGAGGACCCGGGTTCCGCCTGCCGGGCAGCCACGGTCTCGGGCGTCACCAGCTCATGCCTGCACTGGCCCTCCGTCGCCTTCGTCCCGCCCTGTGCGCTATCTCCCGCCGAGAATCTCCTTCCAACCATGGAAACAAGCTTTGTTTGCGGCAGAGGCCGGCGGGTGAAGACTGAGCCACGGAGGGCGAGCCCTTGGGCAGCCGCTGGTGGTAACCGAGAACCCGGCCAGGGAGGTGCACGGGGCCGGTCTCGGGCCCAGCGCTGTCGCTCTAGTGTCGTCTGACGTCGGGCGGGTTGCTTAAGTTTTTTGGTTCTCTAGACCCCAATACCGGGCTTAACACGTACCGGGTTTTGTGAGAAATAAATGAGATAATGAGTGTGAATGCCAGTAAGTGCTGTTCAATGCCTGAGTGCTTCCGGTAGGCCTGGTATTGTTAACCACGTAATAACGAAGCTCAGTCTCGTTCATTCAATAAATGCTTGTTGGCTGCTTGCTCTGCCTCAGTCTGTACTACAAGGCGCTGGAGGAAAACACCCACCCCTTGCCGAGGAAAACCGTCAGGGTTTGCTGCCTTCTGAAGCTTATTTGAAGATGAGCAGTTAGTTGGAGTATGGAAGAGGAGACAGACCTTAAATACTTAACCAAAACCTGCATAATTTAATTATTACTTTGAGAATTTATAAGAGGGAGATGCCTATGGGGAGGAGATGGACAGGGGGAAGAGGAGAAAAGGGAAGGTCTCCGCGAGGAAGTACCATTTCAACTGAGACCTGAAAGATGAGGGGGATTCAGCCAGATCCTTCTACTGTTGCAGGCCTAGGGAAAAAGAGTACAAGTGAGGACTCCGTGCTAAAAATATTTACATAGCACCTTTTGAGGACTTTACTCAGTATGTTCTCATCTCCTCAACACCCTCCCCTCCCTACAGTAGGGCAATGAAGCTGACAGCTATTTTTTGTCCTAACAGTCTTTCCTTATAATAAGCACCATGCAGTTTCTACCTGTCATCCTGTTTGATCAAAACAGCTATTTTTGGAAACCTGAAAAAAGATGATCCTATCACCTATGGTTACTAATTGCCTTCTAAATAAAATGTAAACAACTAACTCGCTTGCAAAGTTCTCTGTCAAACCAAGGATCCACATTCAATTCCAACTTTTGCCCTGCTGCACCCTTCAGTGTTTTCTAAAGTTAACTTTTCTAATGTGACTTCTTGGGGAGCCTGTATTATTTGTTTAAATTCTCTAATCTAAAAGCTATTCAAAGCTTTGCTCATTATAAAGCAACTATATTCTTACTTAGTCCACTGATTCCTGGTATCTTAAATATCTGGACTTAACTCCAGAAAATGTTTATCCCTTAGCCACTGTTTACTAGTACAATAGAGCAATACTATTATTTTCAATAGTTGCAATTATTGAATTGAGGCACACTCTTTATAAGAATTCTATCCCAATTCATCATATACATTGTTTACTGTGTACAGATTCCTTTTCTTCCCACTCAGGAGCCTTTCATCTCCCATTCCTGCACCCCAGATACCAGCTGGCATTTCAAAACCATCTGATAGTAACAGCTCACCCCACCATCTATTTTCCTGCCTGACTATTATGTACCTATCTTACTCTTTAATTTTTTTATGGCTGCGCACAGCACTGTAATTCTACTTTAGGCACCTTCTATATACATTCATATTCATTGCTTTTTTTTCCCTGTTTGAATAGAAAATTATCAATCTGTTTTACTTATAACTAAAAAAGAGATGTAATCAAGAAGATAGCATAAGCAAGTACTATAGGAGACTGATGATACTCGCTGTTATAAGCTAGTATATCTAACTCTTCCTTCTCTTTGTTCCCATAATATCCTATGAATTATATATATATGATTGTATTACCACATTATATTTTTACTTGTTCTTTGTATTATTCTCCACTCATTAATTAAATTTCCTTACTTATGGAGACTGAGGTTTTTCCCTGTGCTTAGCACAATGCTTGGTACATTATAGGTACTCAGTGAATGTATCTGAATGGGAAAATCAAAGTTTTAAGTGAAATAGGTGTAAGTAGAAGGTTAACATCTCAAGTCTGAAAATGCCTGAAAGTTGCCTTCAAAATATTCACATATCTTTATCTTCTTACTCTCTAAATAAATATACTTCCCTTTAAATATTAAAGATAGCCGTTAAATGAATTCTTCCTCAGTTTTTTTTTTGATCAAGTTGAGGTGTATGTACTCACGCATGTGTGAGTAGGTGTAGTTGTACTTAAATTGAACAGAGGAAAAGGAACAAGTATATGAGGTATTATTAATTCTCCATGTTACCAATGAGAAAACAGTCTCAGAAAGTTAAAAGTTGTCATATTCTTAATGAAAGACAACCAATTATCAATCTGTTTTGTTTATAAACTAAAAAAGAGATCTAATCAAGAAGATAGTATAAGCAAGTACTATAGGATACCAATAATACTAGCTGTTATAAGCCAGAATAGCTAACTGTTCCTCCTCTTTGTTCCCTGTGAATTGTTCATATGATTGTATTTACCACATTATATTTTTACTTGTTCTTTGAATTATTTTCCACTCACTAAATTTTCTTATTGATAGAGACTGAGATTGTTTTGTTTTGTTTCTTCTGTTTGTTTTCCCTGTACTTAGTACAATGCTTGGTACATTATAGGTACTCAGTGAATGTATTTGAATGGGAAAAAAGGAATTCATTGTTAAATCAGTTTTATTTATTTATTTATTCACAAGTTGGCTGTTTGACACAAGAAGCTTAGCTTTGGCCTACCTTGGTTTTCAACAACTCTTCTTCACTAAGCTTAACCATTTCTAGCTTTTTATTTACTTATTTATTTTTATTTTTTGGCCTTTTTGTCTTTTTAGGGCCGAGCCTGCAGCATATGGAGGTTCCCAGGTTAGGGGTACAATCAGAGCTGTAGCTGCCAGACTTCGCCACAGCCACGCCACAGCCATAGCAACTCGGGATCCGAGTAGTGTCTGCGACCTATACCACAACTCACAGCAATGCAGGATCCTTAACCCACTAAGCGAGGCCAGGGATCAAACCTGCATTCTCATGGATGCTAGTTGGTTTCGATAACTGCTCAGCCACGACAGGAACTCCAAATCAGAGTTTTACATGAAATAGGTGTGAGAAGTTAACTTCTGGTCTGAAAATGCCTAAACGTTGCCTTCAGAATTTTCATATATCTTTATCTATCTTCTTAGTCTCTAAATAACTTCCCTTTGAATATTCAAGATAGATGTAAAATGAATTCTTCCTCAGTTTTTTTATTTTGATCAAGCTGAGGTGTATGTACTCATGCATGTGTGAGTAGGTGTAGTTGTATTTAAACTGAACAGAGGAAAGGAGCAAGTATATGAGGTCTTAATTCTCCATTTAACCAATGAGAAAACAATCTCAGAAGGTTAAAAGTGGTCACACTCTTAAACCAGTGTTCAAACAATTCTTTTCTGATGCCAAAATCAGTGTTCTTTCTTTGGTAGAAACCAAACTTGTAGTTTTCTTGTTCGAGTAATATAATGATCAATAGGAAAAATTAGAAACCCAGATAAAGGAAAACAAAGCAAAAGGAAATAAAATTCATCCATGATTTCATTACTTAGGGCCAGCCTGAATGAAGTGATAACATCTTTCTCTTGATTCACTTATTCCTGGGTTTTTTTCATCCTTAGAGTTACTGACCCTTGGGGCCAGACAATTCTTGGGATGGGGGGAGGGGAGGGCTTTCTTGTACATTTTAGGATGTTTAACAGCACTGCCTTTACCCACTAGATGCCATTAGTACACTTCCCACTTTGTTGTGGCAAGCAAAAATGTCTCCAGACACTGCCAAATATCCGTTTGGACAAAATCAACTCATTTATATAATTATATAGTATATAATATAATGAATGTTAATCATTTTCCTTTTTTGACCCTGGTCTACCAAATGGCTATTAGAAAATCAATAGTAAATGTTTTCTTTTTGTTTTTCATATATTTTTTGGGCCTTTCACATTGTTTTAAAAATAGTTAATATCAAATGAATGCTAGGAATTTTTTAAAATTAGGTGTCTTAAACTCTTTATTAAACTCTGAAGTAATGCCACCAGAGTCAGGAATTTTTTCTCATCTTAAAATATGCCTTCTTTATCACTTATGGATTTGTTATTGTTTAAAATTTAAAAGTTGACTTTGAATGACAAAGATGAATCTCACAAACATAATGTTGAGCTCAAAAGCAAAGCTACACATATACTATATGATTCTATTTATGCAAACTCCAAAAACAAGCAAAGCTAAACTCTAATGTAAACAGATACACGCTTATATAGCAAAATAATTAAAGACCAAGGAATTAACTACACAATATTTTCCTAAATATCAGGAAAGAACTACACTTAAGGAGACAGCAGAAGTTGTGGTTGAGAGTGGGCATAGAAGTAGGGGTGCTTCTTGGGTTTTGCCATTGATTTACTTCTTGGCCTGAATTGGTGATTACATGATGTTCAAACTATGGTAATTCATTAAACTGTTTAATTATGTTTTATGCACTGTTCTACATGTTTCATTTAACAAAAAAATTTTTAAAAAGTAAAATATAGCATATTCTAAAAACTTTCCCTGAATTTTAAAATAGCCTTTGAAAGATGTTTATAAATGTTATAAATGTTTAGTGTGATGCTTTTATTTTAAAAATCTTTTGAAAACTTAAAATACAAAAGAGGTTATACTGATAAAAATCTATCAAATACATTATATCTGTGCATGGAAACTTTATGCAGCTTCTGTCTTGCTACTATCAGATGGTTCTGAAATGCCGGTTGGCACCTGGGGTGAAAGAATAGGAAATGAAAGACTCCTGAGTGGGATCATTCACTTAGCAAATTCCCTCATCCCAAAGGCTGTAAGTTCTAACCCTTTTCTCACGATACCACTATATCTTTGCTTTGAGATCACATTAGAGTTTAGCTTTGCTTGTTTTTGTCTTTGTCATTGTTCTACTACAATTCATTTATTTGCTTTCCATTGTTTTACATAGTATATTGCTACCCATGACAAACATTTAATTGTTTCTGGTCTTTGGCTGATGATCATTCTATACATACCTGCTGGTACACATATGCCCACATTTCTGATAGTATATATCTAGAAATTGAGTGGCTGCATTAGAGAGAACACATTCTTCAACTCTATGGCATAACAACAAACTGTATTTCAAAGTGGTTCTACCAATTTATACCCCCACCAGCAGTGTATGAGAATTCTCATTTATCTATATCCTCACCAACACTTGTTTTTTTTGTCTTTTCAAAGTAGCCATTGTGTTGGGTTTGTAGAGGCTTTAATTTGTATTTTCCTGATTGACACCGAGTAGAGCACCTTTCCATGTGTTAACGAAAAGAAGTGCTCTTTGACAGTGTCTACTCAAATTTCATGCCCATTTTTCTATTGTTTTCCTTCAATTTTTTCAATATTTTTATAGTTATTTTATCAATATTATATTTGTTTCACTCTGTGACTTGCTTCAATACTTTTAAATTTTCAACACTTTTAGATATTTTGCATTAGGAATATATCTTCTGTATAGCATTTAATTAGATTTTGTTTTATAATCATTCTGAGAGATATTTTGTTTTCATAGGTAAATTTATTGATGTGGTAGATATCCCATCTCATGCTTTCTAGTTTGTATTTTTTTACTATATATGCTCCATGTATTTTATATTTTGTACTTATGCTTCTTCTGAAAATGTAGAAAATATATTATATTCCAGGTGGCTTTTAGGCTAAAAGTTGCCATAACTTTACATAACAGGCTTTATTCTCTATTTCTTTTTAAAACATATCTAAACGTATATATTCCCACCATGACCAGTATCCCTATTTTCCATTCCCTACCCTCTAATACTTAATTTTAAATAACTGCATTATTTTTCTATATTTTATAACGTATACTTTATTATCTTGAAATGTTATCGTACATTTATTACTCCATTTTTTGTTGTTTTTTTTTTTTAATTTTAGAGCTGCACCTGCAGCATATGGAGGTTCCCAGGCTTGGGGCCCAATCAGAGCTGCAGCTGCTGGCCTACAGGACAGCCACAGCAACACTGGATCCTTAACCCACTGAGCGAGGCCAGGGACTGAACCTGCAACCTCATGGTTTCTAGTTGGATTCATTTCTGATGTGCCATGACGGGAACTCCCTTTTTTTTATTTTTGGCCATGTCCGCAGCATGTGGAAGTTCCTGGGCCAGGGATCAAACCCAAACCATGGCAGTGACCCAAGTCACAGCAGTGACACCAGGTCCTTAACCTACTGAACCAAAAAGGAACTGCTTTGATTTGTCAGCTTTAAAACCTACCTTTATAACCTTGTCTATAACAAAGAAAATAAAAAACTTACACACATCCTACCCTTTCACTTCCTTCTCCTCCCCTCTTTCATTAATTCTATTACTTCAACATTGTCATGATTCATAAATTTTACCTTCTATTCTATAACTGTAATCTTCATGGTTGTTTTCATCTTAGTCTGAAATTAAATGGATTCACTGCTTTCCACCAGGACTGTTGGTGGAAAGTACCAGTACTAGCTTGCCAGGGTTGTTAAGGGGATCAAACGAAAATATTGAATCAACATCTATTAAATTAAACTGAGGATTTACTATTGCATGCCCTGTGCCAGGTCCCTGAGAATGCAGATGGCAACACCATTTCCTCTGCCTTTAGAAAGCTCTTGGGTCTTAGGCAACACACAAACCATTTCAGTACAGTGTGAAGAGAGGTATGTCAGAGATAAGTGAAATATGTTCCAGGCTTGGGGATGGGACAAAGAGAGGATTCCTGGAGGAGTGGCAACTGAGCTGCATCTTGGAGGATGGGTAAGATGAAAAGCATTCCTGGCCTAGACAACAGCAAGGGTAGAGGAACAGGAGAGAATCCATCTTTAGGGATTTGTAGTAACCCTGAGTACAGGGTGTGGTGGAGAAAATAAAAGTGATGGGGCTGGAGAAATAGGCAAGAAGGGAGTCATGAAGCTTATGTAGGGCCCCTATGGAGTCTTAAGTAAAGAAGTGACTGATCTGATTTGCCATTCTGATGGGATTTAGGCAGCAGCAAAGGAGAACTCAATAAGGCCAGACTAGAGGAAGGAAATTAGGTGGAAAGTCATCTTGGTCATAACAAGGTGTTAACAAGGTGAGTCTTTGTGAGATTGACATCAAGATTTTAAATATTTCATAAGGAGAAACAAAATGAACTAGAATAAGGTTGGTACAGCCAACTTTCACTGGGTTGTTGATGGCCCATGAGAGATTATTTAGGATTGAATTATCCAGGCTCTGGTAAATGAACTGAAATTGGCTACTGTATCCTGATAACGATTGTTATGGGGGGCTGGATCATATCCCTGTAAGTGATGTGGTCAAGTTTTTGCATGCAAGGAATTTTAAATTCTTCTGTCAGTCATACTTGAGAATGAAAACTGGTAGATCTCACTCAGAGTGATTGAGAGGAGAACTTTCCTGTTTCTGGTCCCAGAATCCGTTTGAAATGGACTCCAAGCATAAAGACTCCTGGGGCATTTCTAGACTGGAAGGCACCCTGGCCAGGTGAAGACTAGCTGGGAATGACATTCCTTTATGGAATGTTTGCATGGGTCCGGGTCTGGGCAGGTTGCTAGTAACTACTTCATTCTACATCCTTTTTAAAATTCCTAACCTTGCAATGAAGTTTTGTCAGGTTATAGTCTGAACTTGATTACACCATAGGGGATTCTGGAACTGCTCCTCCTGATTTTCAGAAAGACACAAAGGGGAGAAGTATCTCTTCTCTTGGATACCTGGGTGCTGGTAACACTCTGAGGAAAGCCACGTCCCGCTGAGCAATCAGTGTGATCCCACATGAGAACCCTGTGGACCTGCTCAGGAGACCACATGGCTGAACCCTGGGACCTCTCAAGAGCAGCTGGCAGGTAATTGGATGACAGGTGATTTCTGGAAGTGAGTCAGAATTGAGGCTATTATGGCTTGTGCACTAAAGAAAAGGTGTTTCCTTATTTTATAGCCACAGGATGGTCTGATCTTGGACAATAGGGTCCCATAGTAATCCAGGTAAACAAGGATGAAGCCAAATTAATGCAGTGGTATGAGGGCAGGGCGAGTGACAGAGGAAATGTTGAGGACAGATAATCAGGATGTGGTAACATATTGAAGTTTGGGTTAGAGATAAATATTTAAAAGTCATAATTATAGAGATGAAAGTTGACACTGTGGTTATAGAGAATATTTCCAGGGAGAGAGTGTTGAAAAGGATTTCCTAAACAGTAAACCATTATCTTATCAAGATATGAGCAATTAATTTCACATGCTATCGCAGTGGTCTCATTACTTTATATGCACATCTCATATACGTGTATTCAGTGTGAATATATATGTATATATGTATATATATAATCAGTTTTAATATACTAAACTTTTAGAGACAAAAATCTTTAGTAAGTCCATTAGGGCTGTTGGTGTCTTTAGTTTCTGCTGAAGAAGGGTTTGTCAGTCTTGGCACTATTAATATTTTGGTTTGGGGCCAGATAATTCTTTATTGTGGGGGACTGGCCTGTGCATTACAGGCAGTTTAGAAGCATCTCTGGCTTCTCTACCCACTAAACCCATTAACATCCACCCGCATCCACCAGTATGACAAATAAAGTTGTCTCTAAACAATGCCAAATGTTTCCTGGGGGGCAAAAATCAGGCCTCCTTGTATAAAACCTTGAGGAAATATATACCCACTAAACTTATCCTTGAGAAATAGGAGAGTAAAATATTTTAAAATAACAGATTCCTTAAAGGGATCATTCATTCAGTGTCACTGTAATTTTTTCTAATTGCATCTCATCAGGTATTCATAAGATCGGAGCTGCATTTCCTATAGAACATATCAGAAACAGTATCAGTAGAACAATTAGTTTGCATCAAACTGACCTGAAGATTTGTCAGTATTCATGTGGGATCTAAGTTGAAGTATGGACTATATGGACTACATCGATGGCTTCCCATATTCTCCTGCTCTGCCAGCCAATAAGTGGCCCCAGCAGATCAGAGGAGAGGAAGAGAGTGAGGTCAGGGTTATAGTGACTTCTCTAACTCCCATTGCCTTGGGTTGGCGATGTCCTCTGCCGAGGATTACTTCTTTCCTCAAAGTGGAAACATATCCTCTCTTTTCAAATCCCTCCCTCCTTCCCTTTGGATAAAGAGTGATAACAGCTTCTTAAGGGATAAAGAATAGCAGTCCAAAGATTGGACATTGAAGATTGTTTAAGCTCTATGACCTAGAAGAAAAAAGAAAACTTTTTTTTTTTTTTTTTTGTCTTTTGAGGGCTGCACCCCCGGCATATGGAGGTTCCCAGGCTAGGGGCCAAATTGGAGCTGTAGTTGCTGGCCTACACCACAGCCACAGCAATGCCAGATCCCAGCTGCATCTGCGTCTGCAACCTACACCACAGGTCACGGCAACCCGCAACCTCCTGGTTCTTAGTCATATTTGTTTCCGCTGCGCCATGACGGGAACCCCAAGAAAGGAAACATTTTTTGCATTCCCATCATGGCACAGCGGAAACAAATCCAACTAGGAACCATGAGGTTGTGGGTTCGATCCATGGCCTTGCTCAGTAGGTTAAGGATCCCACGTTGTTGTAAGCTGTGGTGTAGGCCAGCAGGTGTGGCTCCGATTCGACCCCTAGCCTGGGAAACTCCATATGCTGCGGGTGTGGCCCTAAAAAGCAAAACAAACAAAAAAAAGAAAACATTTTTGGTATGTATGAAATGGTGACTTTTTTGTCTTTTGTTGTTGTTATTGTTGTTGTTGTTGTTGTTGCTATTTCTTGGGCCGCTCCCGCGGCATATGGAGGTTCCCAGGCTAGGGGTTGAATTGGAGCTGTAGCCACCGGCCTACGCCAGAGCCACAGCAACGCGGGATCCGAGTCGCGTCTGCAACCTACACCGCAGCTCACGGCAACGCGGGATCGTTAACCCACTGAGCAAGGGCAGGGACCGAACCCGCAACCTCATGGTTCCTTGTCGGATTCGTTAACCACTGTGCCACGACGGGAACTCCTGGTGACTTTTTTTATAGGTTACAGAAACACCAGGAAAAATAAAAACTGTGAAAAGTCTTTTTTTTAAAAAAATCGAGAGGGAGTTCCCGTCATGCCTCAGTGGTTAATGAATCCGACTAGGAACCATGAGGTTGCGGGTTCGATCCCTGCCCTTGCTCAGTGGGTTAAGGATCCGGTGTTGCCGTGAGCTGCGGTGTAGGTTGCAGACGTGGCTCGGATCCCGCGTTGCTGTGGCTCTGGTGTAGGCCTGTGGCTATAGCTCCGACTAGACCCCTAGGCTGGGAACCTCCATATGCTGCGGGAGTGGCCCAAGAAATGGCAAAAAGACAAAAAAAAAAAAATTGCAAGAGTATTGAATATCAGTAATGTGCCTTGCTCTGTGCTAGGTGCTTTACATATTTTATTTCAATCCTTATGATAATCTTATGAGATTGATTTATCTTGATTTCACAGATGAGGTTTAAAAAAAATGCTTTTTCAAACTCACAGAGCTAGTTAGTAAATAGTGGAATCAGAATTTTAACCCAGGTCTGCTGATTCCAAAGCCCATTCTACTAACTACCTTGCTGGTCTCGCTATATTTTTATCATTAAATTAACAATTGGGAAATTATGTCCTTTTAGAACGTAGTTACAGTTGAGTGATCAGAATGTAGTTTCAGAGGAGTCATCTGGCTAGATGATCTCAAGAGGTTAAGAAATGAAGTGGCAAGGAAATAAAGAGGGCCATGGCACACAAGCTCTTTGATAAGTCTAGTAGAAAAAGGTTGGAGATGAATAGTATTAATTTCTAAAAAAGTCTATTTTTTTTTTCCTAAAAATCCTGTGTCTGACCTTTCTTATTCTGAGATATGCTTACCGGCTTTCTCTGAGGAGTTTCACCATATTATTCCAGTAGTGACACATCAGTTCTATAGGGATTTCCTATCCTCCTAGGAAAGAAGAATCTAGACAAGCTATATGGGGTAGAGCATCTCATTCATCTCTGCTTTCCAACACAGAGCCTGGTAGGCTTCAAACTGAACATTATGATTTAGGCTCTACAGTCTGTGTCTTCCCGCAGGCAGGCCTTGTTTATCCTCGTTAACAGTAACACAGTGACTGCCTTCCAGTCACCTTATCCCTTCAGCACACAAAAGATATTTACACCTACCAGCCTCCTGGCTTTCCCTCCTAATAGCTCTGCTACCTAATATTTAAGCACAGACAAGTGCCATTTAATAAAACACTTGTAAGAAGTTTGAGGGAATAATCAACTTGAACATTGGATCAGCAGCTCTCCAAAGAGAGAAACCATTGCTATCACTGGAAAGAAAGAATTTCTCCGTGGATAGAAGTCAAGTGTAAAACGAAAACTAATGCCCAGATTCCTAGTGAAAAGCTAATGGAATAGGTAACTAAAAAGCCATCTTTCCTCTCCATCATAAGCAAAAATCAAGAAGAACCTAGACCAACCTAAATCTGACTTATGGTAGGTCTCAAAAAAAGGGTAGGGGATGTCCTAAACAAAAACCCACAAGCCAGCTGACTAAACTTTGCATCCTTCTTTTCATGTATCTTTCTTGTTTTTATTGAATGTTCACTTCTTTCAGCTCACATGTTTTATGCTATTAAAATATGTTTGTTGGAGTTCCTATTGTGGCTCAGTGGATATAAATCTGGCTAGGATCCATGAGGACATAGGTTCAATCCCTGGCTTTGCTCAGTGTGTTAAAGATCCAGCATCTCTGTGAGCTGTGGTGTAGATCACAGACACGGCTGGGATCCCGAGTTGCTGTGGCTATGGCTGGTGTAGGCTGGTAAAAGATCACATACATCAAACTAGCAAGAAGGGAATGGGATGAGCTGAACATAAGTTATATTTACAAAAGACTAACAGTAGAATAATAATGATAATAATTATAGGCAAAGCTCCTGTTTGAAAATTGATATAAACAGGAAGCCAAGGAAGATTGCTAAGTATAAAGCAACATCTCCTATTGCTGGTCTAAACTTTAGAAAGTGAATATAAAAGATAAAAAGAAGAGTTCCCGTCGTTGCTCAGTGGTTAACGAATCCAACTAGCAACCATGAAGTTGCGGGTTCGATCCCTGCCCTTGCTCAGTGGATGGGGATCCGGCATTGCCATGAGCTGTGGTGTAGGTTGCAGATGCAGCTCAGATCCAGCACTGCTGTAGATCTGGCATAAGCTGGCAGCTATAGCTCCAATTAGACCCCTAGCCTGGGAACCTCCATATGCCATGGGAGCGGCCCTAGAAAAGACAAAAAAATAAATAAAAAAATAAAAAAATAAAAAAATAAAGTAAAATAAAATAAAAGATATAAAAAGAGTGCTTTACTACAATATGGATGAAGAAAATTGATGCTTTGAACAAGAGTTCCCACTATTCATTTTCGCCTTCTTAATCCACTGGCATGATAAAGTATAGGACTTGAAGAAAATATATGATCTAAATGATGTTAAAGAGGTTTTCACAAGACTTAGAAGCCCAATAATTATAAGGTAAAAGACAGTTCAGGGTGAGGTTGGATGTCTACGTTTTTGACAACACAGAAATTGTGAGACGGTTTTAAGTTTAGGAGAAAGACTCCAAAACTGAAAAATCTCTCATATTTTATTTGATAAGCCAACTAAATTTTTTTTCAGTAGGTGAAAAGTTAGATACTTTGTAATGTTTTCTTACTATAGGCATTTGTTTCTTTTGAAGGTAGTCTACTGAATTTAGGGGAAAAATATTTCTTCCTAAATCAAGGAAAAGAAATCTTAAAAATTAATTACATTTTACACAAAATAACTATTATTTGATAAAATTTTGCAATGTATTGTAAATAATGAAAATAGTTTTAAATTCTATTTTAATATAAATTTTAATGGATTTTTTTCTATAAGATTTATTTAGTTCATCTGAAATGTTACTCTATTGATAATTTTGAATTATGATAGTAGCACAATAATAAAATTATATTAACAAAATGAAGATGAAAAATGAATCTACACTTTATAAGATTTTATATGGACTTGACCTGGTCTGATCCCCAGTAATGGTGGAAAAAAAGTTAAAATCAGATCCCTATTCTAGCATTGGATTAGAATAATACATCTAAGTTTTGAGAAGGTCATTAGACACTTTAAAATAAAAATATGGAGTTCCAGTCATGGCGCGGTGGAAACGAATCCAACTAGGAACCATGAGGTTGTGGGTTTGATCCCTGGCCTCACTCAGTGGGTTAAGGATCCAGTGTTGCCATCAGCTGTGGCGTAGGCTGGGGGTTACAGCTCTGATTCAACTCCTAGCCTGGGAATCTCCATATGCTGTGGGTTCAGACCTAAAAAGACAAAAAAAAAAAAAAAGAAAAAGAAAAATATATCAGATACATAATGTCTCAGTGAAAATAAATGACTATTACTCCAAACTTAGTAAAACCAAAACACCCCTATTTAAGTTCCCTTTCTCAGACATTGCAGCCTTTGGCATCTCATAAATCCTAGTTAATTACATGTCAAGAGAAAAGGTTAATTATAAGTTTAATATGCTTCTCTTTTCTATTTAATGGAACAATATCACATGTGGAGAACACTAGGAGACTAGAACAGAACTGCAAATACTTTAGGATTACCAACTTCGTAGGTTCTATATGTGAAGAACTTCCTAAATAATGATGCTGCCAAACAATGGAAAACATTGCTTCTCTAGATAAGTTACTCATCCAACAAACGCTGCGTGTTGACTCTGTTCAAGTTGTGTGCTGCTGGGTTCCGGGTTATATAAGGAACTAAGAGTATTAGTTTCCTTGGTCCTGGTCTCACCATAGCAAAGCACTAAAATTGCGTACATTTTGCTAATTTATTAAAGCGAAAGTACATTCTCAGAGAGAGAGATAGACAGCTCACGTGTGTACAGGTTAAAAGAGGGCCGAACTCATTTTACAATTGTTTTTATACCCCCACGAGGCAGATACCTGAGTGGAGACCCAATTTCTCCTGGCCCAGGACCCTACACCGTGTATAAGGGCTGAATGTTTTTTGGTCTTGGTATGGGGAATGTTTGATCTTCTGTTGGGTCTTGGATGTGGAACAGGTTATATAGAGGCAGGATGAGGAATGAGCACCATTCCTTCCCTACCAGGCTGTTCATGGCTGGGGAGGAGACATTATATGAGACATGGCCAGAGGCTTTGGGATTTAATCTCCTTGAAGGGGACTTAAAGATTATAACAAAACAAACATATATGGCAACGTTTCTGCCCTCAAAGAACTCACAACTCTGGGGGAGTCAACTCCTGTATTTGGAATTGCTGTCCCTGCAGTTTTTTGAGAGGCCTCTAGTATGTGGCATTTCAGGTGCTTTCAAAGTCAGTCCCTTGTTGAAAGGTCAGTTGGGTTTAGACACTGGGGATTGCTTCTTGCTAGAATTTTTTGATTTAATTCCCAACAGAGCTATAGACTTTTCTAAATACTACAGAATCTTGTAAATTTAAAGCAACACATAATTACTTAAATATATCAAAGACCTTTAATATAACAGGATTATAATTTCATTTTACAATAAGAAAGAGAATAAGACGTCTTCATTGATAAAATATTTCAAGATCATTCTGGTGTCAGAATTATCAGTGCTGAAGCACCATGAGCTGGTCTGCTAATTATATTACTCTTTATTAAGCTGTGCTGCTCTAGAAACATCAGTTTATCTTTCATCATTTTATTTGCTTTATTTGAAAGGGCATAGCATTAGTGTCAACCTAATTCTTCCATGTACTGTGAATAATGAATCATTTGTTTGATCTATTAACATGTAGATTTACCCTTAAAGGTAGACATCATACTTGTGCCTCACTCCAGAAGAAGGAGAATATGTGCCTCAAAAGGGAAATCTTTCACTAAAGATCCAACTGATTTTTATTGTTGATGCAAAACAAGTAACATTAGCAATAAGGTAGCACTTGGCACCACTAGTGAAGCTTCCTGGCATCTGAGTAACAAATAAGGTCCCTGGTTGTCCAATCACTGCCTTATTCTTTGTACGGTTAAGTTTCTCTCTAAAGCAATTTGGCTGTACAATATTTTTTACGTATGTCATCTCTAATCTTCACAAATGTCTAAAATACTCCTTATAATCCTCATTTTACAAAAGAAGGCATTTATTTACTCTTCAAAGTACATTAAATTCCCCAGTGTTACAGAAAATAAAGCAGCCAGAGCCAGCATTTGAATCCAGATCTGAGTTCATATTTCCTATTTTCAGAAAGCACTGTCTCTCTAGCAAATCTATGTTTTAGTTTTACATTCCAATTAATCACATGAATATAGAGGACAGCAATCTTTACAAATCCAACACAATTACTCATCAGCCCTGTATGAAGCAACAGTATTCATGAGATATTCACCAAGCCCTGGGAAATCTCTCAGCTTTTTTGTTGGGCTTTGAACACATATCTGAAGTAAGTATGTCTGGTAGCTTCATTTAGGAAAACGGTATGCACAGGGCACAGGACCTGTCTATTTAATGAAGAGTCACATCCTCATTTGCCACCTCTCTAAGCCAATTTTAAAGCAACAAGAAAAGTGTTGGTTACTGACTATAAAGAATGAGTTCCTTGATTTGACTATTTCTAGCTTCTGAAGAGAATGCAGTGAGGTACCAATATTCACACTTGGTTGCTGTTCTCTTCGTTTATAATTGTAATCTTAGAACATTATAAAAGCAACATTTTGGGGGGGGAGGGGAGATATATATTAATGGAAAATAGTAGTTTCCACTTTGCACAGATACTATGTAGTTATATAACCTGAAATTACATCCAAATGTGTGGACATTTCTTTTTTCCCCATAGCAGAAAGTTGTTGATCAGTCATAATTAAGGGGGTACAGTGGCCACGCTCACACATCTTAATTTTGGACTTCAGGCCTCCAGAACTGTGAGAAAGTAAGTTCCTGTATTTGGGGGTGGGGGTGTTTGTTTGGCTGTGTCTGTGCTATGCAGAAGTTCCTGGGCCAGGGATAAAACCCAAGCCACAGAAGTGACAACACCAGATCCTTAACACTGAGCCATAGGGAACTCCAAGCTTCTGTTGTTTTAAGGCACAAAGTTAATGGTAATTTGTTATGGCAGCCACACGAAAATAACACAATACTCTAAGAGAATAAAGTAGAACATGGAAGGGTGTTTCCCTCATACTCTCAACTATACAAAAAAGGCTTATGGGAAAAATTGAAAAGAAACTTCCCATCCTGTTGACAATAACTGTCTCTAGGTGATGAGATTATAATAACTTAGTTGTTTACTTTTTTATAATTTCTAACTTTTCCACAATTTTTAGAAATATGTGCTGTTTTGTATTTAAAAAATAACCCCCCTCTTTGGGTTTTGAAAAGCCATATTCATTGATATGTTAATTGCATAATTTATGATGGAAAAATTAGAAGCAATCTACTTATCTAATTTTTGACAATTATTAACTTCTGATTTGTCCTTTTGATGGAGTGTAAAGCAGCCGTATTATGAATATTATGCGGCAGCAAAGGAAAAGTTTTGGAACAACAAGACCACATAGCTTGCTGATTAAGACTGTGGGCATCAGATCACAACTGACTACATTTTAAGAAGACCTGCTTTTTAATAGCTAAATACCTTGATAACCTCTTTGTTTTCCAGTTTTGTTATTTGAGGAATAATGAAATTGACTTAAAGGCCATTTGAGGATCAAATGGATAAGGTTTCATCTATTCCAAGGAGAATATTATTTTCACTTTTATCATCTCTGATATTGACTGTGACTAGAGATGATAGTTTCTGACATTACAGAGTTGTTGTGGCTTATGCATGCAGTTGTCACATCAAATGAATTATGTAACCTGCGGTATTACACAATTTGAATTTAGTGGCTGTTTTAAACGCCTTAAAATTATATTGTGATTCAGCATGGAAATAAAAGTGACCTCTATGGACAAGGCACAGAAAGAGAACAGGAGGGTTTATATTTGATACTAGCAAACAAATATTTGCCCCTGAAGGAAAGACTGCAATTCCACACAATCATGCAAAGTAACCTGGAAGAGGAAATGTGTGTTACGTTTTGTCACTATGAGATATTCCTGTTATATACCAGCCAATGCTATTAAAGGCAAGAGAAACTGTGAAATTGCTTGAAATAGATGAAATAAATCTTGAAGCAATGAGAGATAGGTGTGACCAACTCATGCCTTTTGTAAAACCATCATCAGAGTGGTGGCATTAGTGTGTCAGAAATGTTCTGAAGCCTTTAGATAGAAGTTGCTTAACTTTCAGAGATTCATTGCTCATTTGAGGAAAAAAGCCCATGTTTTGTTTGTCTAAGACTTTATTTATTTATTTATTTATTTATTTATTTATTTATTATCTTTTTAGGGCCACACCTGCGGCACATGGAAGCTCCCAGGCTAGGGGTTGAATCAGAGCTGCAGCTGCCGGCCTACCCTACAGCCGTGACAACGTCAGATCCTTTAACTGCTAGGCCACCAGGGAATTCTGAATGTTTTTCTTTTGTTTGCAAATTGTTACCAAAACTTGCCATTTTCTTATGATTAAAAAGGTTTGAAATAATTGAAAAATATATTTCCTGAACATAGCAAAAAAAAAAAAAAATCAACAGTTTAAGGGATGTAAATGAAATGTAAAGCTCTTTCCTATTCTAGACTCCATTCATGTTTTCCCAGAAGCCATTCCTGATTTCAATTTCTTATATAAACCTGATTTTTTTCTTGTTTTTCTGTCTTTTTAGGGTGGTACTCTTGGCATATGGAGGTTCCCAGGCTAGGGGTCAAATCGGAGCTACAGCTGCTGGCCTGCACCACAGCCACAGCAACGTCAATCCAAGCCACCTCTGCAACCTACACCACAGCTCATTGCAACATCAGATCCTTAACCCATTGAGTGAGGCCAGGGATTGAACCCGCAACCTCATGGTTCCTAGTCAGATTCATTTCCACTGTGCCACCACAGAAACTCCTAAACTTGAATTTTTTTCTATGTGTAAACAAGCATATGTGTGTTTGTACATGTTGTGAAAAAAAATTAATAAACAGAAACTCTACTTAAATAGATTTGGGAGGCCAGACGCAGAGGTCTGATTTCCTGTGATGATAACAGAGCACAGCAGGAAGAAGACTTCTCCTCTTTCCTGGCAGGGACTCAGCCAATAAAAAGCCCTGGATTCTTGTCTACTACAGTCCTCCAAACTCCCTTTTCCCCCTCTAGAAAAGGCTTCTTTTCCCCTTGCCATCTGGTGACATGCATGCAACCTGACATGCTTTCATATCCCAGACTGCAAGTCTCAGCTGATCCTAAGCAAACCCATCCTTGCTGGAGAAATACCTGGAAGTCTATTTGTTTTAGGTCAACAGTATAACTTAATACACACACACACTCTTAATTTTTGCACAAATGAAAATATACTTGACATACTATACTTGTATTTTTGTACTCTAATGCTGTAACTTGACTATTGTTCTATAGCCCATAGTTAATGCTTCTTGCCATCCATTTGGTATCTTTGTCTGTCAAGATTTAGTGCAGGAAAAAGAAATCATTCTAAGTATTTCATATAGAAAGGGATTTAAATTAGGTACTTACAAGGTTGTAGGCTGGATTCAAGGAGCAGAAGACAGTGATGTACTACCAGATACTGATTATAAGAGCACAGCACTGTAACCTAGAGGTCGGCAAATTGCTGATGCTTCGACTGCTGGAGCTTCAGAGCTGCCTCAGTTCGCCCTGAAGTTGATGATTAAACTCTGCTGCATCTGAGAAGCTGCCTCTACATAATAACAAGGCTGATAACTAGACATTGGAATGCTGAGACTGGCTGCAAACACTAATGAGTTCTCAGCTCATTACGAAGGAGGCCTCCATCTTACTTCCAACTTCTAAGGCTCACACATAAAGTTCTCCTTGTTGGCAGCAAATTATTATCCCTAGTTGCAAAAGAGATTGATAAATAGTTTTGTTTGTTTTTTTCCTTTGGGAATGGGTGCTGAATCTAACTGACCATAAACCACACAGTTCCACATTATCCATCCACCACACATTACATAACCAGTCCCCTGCTGTTGTGTGTGGGTGCTATGTAGGATACGTAGAGCATTCTGCTATTACAAATAATGCACCAATAAATGTCAATCTAAACATATCATTTTTTGGGGGTGGGCATAGCATGCAGCAGCTTAAAGTGGGATCTCAGTTCTCAGACCAGGGTTTAAACGCAGGCCACAGCCGTGAAAGCACCAAGTCCTAATCACTAGGCCATCAGGGAACTCCCCTAAATATATCTTTGAATATCTTTGAGAATATAGTAGTCCTATGAAGTAAAATTGAAGGTGCTATCTTTGGTTTACTGATAAAAAATATTAATCAGTCTATCTAAGAAAGAAATAAAAAATTTTATTCAAGCCAAATAACCCAGAAATAGCCTTTCAGAAAGCTCCAAGAGCTGTTGCACTAGTCAAAGTTCAAAGCACAGTTATATATACTTTTTTTTGGGACAGAAGGCTGTACATTAAATCACATATTATTGACAGTTTACAGAAGCCAGATCTAAGTATACAAAGTGAATAGTGAGTCATGGGTCATTATGGCCCCTTCCAAGATTAAGCAAAGGTTTTCTTCTAAGGAGTTAGATCTATTTGTTGATGCTAGGAAAATATTGCTCTTAATGGTTGACCAGGTATTTCTGTGGATGGGAAGGTTTGGCTGATGCATAATGCAGACACAAAATGCACAGTAGAGGGGAGAGAGGAGGATAAAGAGCACGGCAAATGGAGATTCCCAGGATAGGGGTCGAATCGGAGCTGTAGCGGCAGGCCTACATCACAGCCACAGCAACACCAGATCCAAGCCTGTCTGTGGCTACACCACAGTTCACAGGAATGCCAGATCCTTAACCCACTGAGCAAGGTCAGGGATCAAACCCACAACCTCATGGTTCCTAGTCGGATTTGTTAACCACTGAACCACCGGGAACTCCTAAAAAAATTTTTTTTTCTGTCTTTTTAGGGCTGCTCCTGAGGCATATGGAGGTTCCCAGGCTAGGGGCTGAAGTAAAGCTCTAGCCACTGGCCTATGCCACAGCCACAGCAATGCCAGATCTGAGCCACATCTGTGACCTACACCACAGCTCACAGCAATGCTGGATCCTTAACCCTGAGGGAGGCCAGGGATCAAAAAAACTTCATTGTCATGGATACTAGTCAGATTCATTTCCACTGAGCCATGACAGGAGCTCATAAATTTCTTTGACTTGCCTTAGAATACAAATTTTTATTGCATCAGCTGTACACATCTCCACATAGTAAGATGGGAAAAAACTCATCCCACACTGCCTGAAACACAAGTAGCATTAGTAGCTCAGTTACAACACCAAAGACAGATTAAAAATTTTCACAAATGTTAATCATGTGACATTTTAATTAGCTAGAGTACCTCACATCTCCATTTGTTCTCCTAGCTCTGTAATAAACAGGTATGTTTTAGAAACACCTTCATTCCTCCACCTTAAAACCTATAGTAGAGTTGGGTTTATTGGTTCATGCCTCTCATCAACATCTCCAGCTGCCTGTGACCTCACTGTGTTTACTAATCCTGCTTTAAGGATGGCACAAGAGGGGGTGTGGCCAAACAAAATTAACTGGGCCACTAGGGATGGAACCTATGAGGTGGCTAGTGCAGCATTCTTACCACTTACCTCATGGACAGGCAGAAGTAATAACAATGGTTAACATCCCTGGAGTGCTTGCCAGAGGCCACTGTTCCTTCTTTTAATTCTTAGGATAATCTTAAGAAGAGTAGGTACCATTATGATCCCCATGTATGAATGAGGACACTAATCTTCAGCTAGGTGAAGAATGTGCCCAAGGTCCCAAGCTGCCCTGGCAACCCTCTTGGACTATGAATTTGTTCTGTCTCCCATGACAAAGCAGGGATTCATGACACATAAATCTGGCAGAAGCAAAGGGGCTAATATTTGGTGTAGCTAAACAAGATGGAATCCCAACCACAGGAAAACCCACAACATGTTCTACAGCCACAGACTACCTAACGCAAGTGGTTCTCATTATGACAATGAGCAAGAAAGTGATTGCAGATTAAAATGCATCTACTACTGGAAACGGAAGGCATTGTATATGTAGATATTCATTTAGTCTGCCAGCCAGTGATTCATTCATTAACTGGTTGAAAATTTTTTTTAATTTTTATTACTTATTTTATTGAAGTGTAGTTGGTTTATGCTATTGTGCTAGTTTCAAGCATCTAACAAAGTGATTTGGCTTATTATATATACTAATACTATACATATAACTGATAAATACATATACACATTTTTAAGATTCTTTTCCATTATAGGTTATTACAAGATACTGAATATAGTTCTCTGTATTATACTGTAAATCCTTGTTGCTTATTTATTTTACATATAGTAATTTGTGTCTGTTAATCCTATACCCATAATTTATCACTTCCCCCTTTCCCTTTAGTAACCATGTTTGTTTTTGATATCTAGGCATCTACTTCTATTTTGTAAATAAATTCATTTGCATTAATTTTTACATTCCACATATAAGTAACATCGTATAATATTTGTCTTTCTTTGTCTGATTTACTTAGTATGATAATCTCTAAGTGCATCCATACTGCTGCAAATGGCAATGTTTAATTCTTTTTTATGGTTGAATAATATTCCATTGTGTATATGTGTGTGTGTGTGTGTGTGTGTATTACATTATATATCTATGTATATGCATATATATATATATACATATATATATATACACACAATACCCACCACTTTTTTTTTTGCTTCTTTTTAGGATTGTACCCATGGCATATGGAAATTCCCAGGCTAGGGATCGAATTGGACCTACAGCTGCTGGCCTACACCACAGCAACAGGGGAATACCTGACCCACTGAGTGAGGCCAAGGATTGAATTCGCATCCTCATCCTCATGGATACTAGTCCGATTGGTTTCCGCCTCGCCACAGTGGGACAAGGCTTTGGGTGTATGTAAGGTCATCTGAGAAGTGATCTTGGGAAACACAGTGTGAGGAGGAAAGGCAGGGAAATGAGGACAGCTGATAAAGGGGGCATGAATAGACACATTACTATGTGAACACAGTCTCCCTAGAAACTCCGAGACACTGTGTAGAACATGGCTCAAAACTGACCCACTCAGGGGCAAGAAAGCTGGCATATTGATCTGCCACTTCTCATACACCACTGATTGGTTGTAGTTCCTAAAGAGTTGAATTCCCTGGCATTTCTGGCCTGTAGAACACACAGGCTGAGGAGATGTAGGTGCTTAAGGAAAAATGTTCTCAGTATGTATGGGAACCACCACTGAAGTTACAGATGATGTTTGGATTGAGCCCATGAGATAGGAGTGGGACATTGGCCACATCTGCTCTAAGGACATAAATTAACTCAGAACAATTAATAACCAGAAATGCTACGAATTGTGTTAGAACAGTTCACTTCATAAATAAGAAAATTTATGCTTCAGTGAAATTGTATCATAAAATAAATTAAATTTCACCTCTTAATTCTCAATTAAGGAAGGCTTACAAGATAAAAATAGAAACTGGGAGTTCCCGTAGTGGCTTGGAGTTCCCGTGTGGCTCAATGTTCAACGAATCCAACTAGGAACCATGAGGTTGCGGTTCGATCCCTGGCCTTGCTCAGTGGGTTAAGGATCTGGCATTGCCGTGAGCTGTGCTGTAGGTCACAGATGCAGCTTGGATCCCGAGTTGCTGTGGCTCTGGCATAAGCCAGCGCCTATGGCTCCAATTCGACCCCTAGTCTGGGAACCTCCATATGCAGTGGGAAGTGGCTCTAGAAAAGGCAAAATGACAAAAAAAAAAAAGTACTTGTTGAAGGAAAATATGTATTCATTCTGAATTTTTGGGTTTTTTTTTTTTTTGGTTTTTTGCCTTCTAATAAAAAGTGGACAAAAGATCTAAATGCAGTTTAGGATGTCATTTTTATTTAATATGTGGTTGTTACCATGGATATTTTCTTTAAACCTAGAAAAATGCCTCAAAGGATAATTAGAGTGAATAATAACTTTAAAATGAATAATAAAAGACTATACCCTTTTCCCAGCATAATCAAAGTCATGTTTCTAATTTAACATTTGGTATGTGAAGCCACCTAGGTGGCCAACCTTTGGGAATTTGGAGATTTTTTTTTTAACCACAAATTCATTATACAAGAACTTAATCTAAAACTGCCAGACCTTGCACTCTGTGAGTATGAGGTTACTCTTGAGAAAGTCTCTACTTGTTTGCTTTGTCTTCATTGATTTCTTAGGCATCAGTTTTTAACATATTTTGATAATGTGCTTATGTTAGGACACTGGGAATGCAGAGCATATTCTACATCCTTTACAAGTGGTATCACCAGTCTCAACATTAGAATATCTACATAGTATTATTTTGCTGTGAATATCTGTTCACGGATGAATATTTGAGGCAAAAAAAATTTCACTAGAAATAATAAAATATAACCATTTCCAAAAGGAGATATACAATTTTAAAATCCAGAGTTTCCATTGTAGTGCAACAGAAATGAATATGACTAGTATCCATGAGGATACGGGTTCAATCCCTGGCCTCACTTAGTGGGTTGGGCATCTGGCATTGCCATGAGCTGTGATGTAGGTGGCAGACACGGCTCAGATCCTGTGTTGCTGTGGCTGTGGCTGTGTCGTAGGCTGGTGGCTGTATCTCTGATTGGACTTCTAGCCTGGGAACCTCCGTATGCCACGGGTATGGCTGTAAAAAGCAAATAAAATAAGATGTTAAAATCCTAGTAAGAGGGTGGTAAAAACAGCCAGTCTCAGGGTCTGTCTTATTTATTTTCAAAGATGAGAAAACAAAATCTGACCACCATGGAATAGGTGGGAATGCAGGACTTCGTTTCTTATGTTATATCTATTTTAATGGAAAAATAACCTCGGACATAGACTTGTGGATATTACATTTTCATAAACAAAGGCAGAAATAAGGTCATGTAGCATCTCAATTATGAGTGCTCATTTATGGGTAGCAAAGTTATTGTATTCCTGTCTTCTATAATCTTTCTTCATTTTCAATTTTAAGTACAAACATTTCTGCTGCTGTGTTTTAATCCATAAAGTTTCTTTGAATTAAGCTTCTTCCTCTCTTTGTCAGCATTGCTCTCTCTTCCAAGGATTTCAAAATGTTTATTCAATTCTACACATACCACTCCCTCATTAAGACAGTGGTTGCTAGAAGAAACGCTTTTTGCCCTGTAATCCAACTGGAATTACACAATGCCACTTTCTGAAGGTGTTTACAGTTTGAAGATATTACATTTATAAATTAAAACAAAGAATTTATAAATATTTCTGAATGTTCAGTTATCCTTTTGAAGGTTAAGACACATCAACTCTGTGAATCTCAGCTTTCTCATCTCGAAAGTGAAGGGGTTAGAATATACAATCTCTAAGCTTTCTTTCAACTCTAATGTTCTAGGACTTAGGCGGAGGGATCGGCATGCCCAGGTTTGAACTCTGGTTATTTCTCTACCACCTTAGGAAAATTATTTAAACTACCAGTTAGTGAAGACAATGATAATAATGCCCAATGGGTATTGCTATAAAATTAAATAAGTTAATGCATGCAAAGCACATTGGACAGTGCTTGACACATAAGTATCTTTAATCATTATTTAAGTCGTTTCATAATATCCTCATTTTATAAAACTTCCATTTATAAATCAATTTTAAATCATTTATAAATAAACATTTATTTATTTAACCTTTCATTGATTTATTTAACAAATATTTACTCATCACCTACTCTGTAAAGGTATCAGGGATTTAAAAAATTTTCAGGTAAGACATTATTCCTGGCCTTAAGCATCTTATGGGCCTCCAGGGTCTTAGGGAAAAGAAAATCAAATAAACATATAATTACAATTCAGCACAGTAAGAGACTTAATACAAGAAAGAAGGCTGGGCATGGGTGGGGTGGTATGAAAGAAAGCTTATGGGATGGGTTAGATCATGTCAAAGTTAAATCCTCAAACTTGAACTAGATTGGACCAGGGTTAGCAAGGGCACAGGGCAGCAGCAGGGGTAAGGACCACGGGATGAAAAGAGTGAGTTGGTCCACAATGTGGGAATATCTTGGGCAAGGACACATCATAGAGTATATAGAGTAATAGTTTTTCTGCATGTCTGGAGAGGAGGATGCATGTGTAATTAATTGGCAGACAACTTAGGGAGGAAGACAGGGGCCAGCATTTAAGAGAGGAGCAGAGGAAGTGAAATCTAGGAACGAGACAGAGAAGGAGTCACCAGAGTGGGAAGAAGGAGAATCAAAGAGAGCATGCTCACTTGCAAAAGATGCAGCAGGGAGACTATTACTTTTCTCCTCTTTTTCTGGCTTCCTTTGGATTAAGTGCATTTTTCATGTTTCTGTTTTGTCTCCACTACTGACTTACTAGCTGTACTCCTTTGCTTGTTGGTTTTTTTGGTAGTTATTCTAAGGAAGAGTTGACAAATATTTCTTGAAAGGTCCGGAGATTAATCTTTCAGGCTTCGTGGGCCATTCAGATATGAAAATAAATGGGCTTGCCTGTGTTCCGATAAAATTTTATTTAAAAGACAGATGGCAGGTCAAATTTGGCTTACAGGCTGTACTTTGCCAACTCCTACTCCAGGGTTTACAATATACATCTTTAACTTATCACAATTTATCTTTAAATCTTACACCACTTCAAAGTATCTTTTAAGAACTATGCTACAGTACACTTCCATTTCTCTTTTTTCTTACTTTGTGCTATTGTAGTCATGTTGTCATAAATTTTACATGTACATTTTATAACCTCCATAACACACTACCAGTATTTTTGCTTAATGTCAACTATATTTTTTTACCTGAGAAAAATGCCTATTTTTAAAATTTCTGCCCATATTTAGTATTTATGCTGCTCTTCATTTCTCTACCTCAGTTCACATTTCCATTTGATATCATTTTCTTCTGGCTCAGTTGAAATGGGGGTAGTTGAAACTATTAGGAGCTGGTCAGACATTTGCCTCCTTTTCCACACGTCCTCTTCGTTTGGCTAGCTTGGCTTCCTCACAGCATGGCACTCACAGGGCAGTCAGATTTTTTACACAGTGACTGGCTTCTCTGGAGCAAGAATTCCAAGAGAGAGTCATGTTAGAGACCCAGGAAGAAGTTACTAGATTTTTATGACCTAGCCTTGGAAGTTATGTCCTTCCACTTCTACTATGTTCTATTGGTCAAAAAATGAGTTACAAAGTCAGCCCAGATGAGGGCTATGCAGACTTTGAGTATCAGGTGTATGGTTCATGGGGTGGTGGTCGAAGATAAGGGAGTGGTATCTTTAAAAACCAGCTACCATAGCCCAGTGAAAATTAGGATTATTGTCTTTAGGATGGTTGAGGAAGACAGTTCACTGATGAGGTGGGACTTAAATAAGGCTTTGAAGGATGTGCGGGTTTTCCCCAAGGAAGGAAAAGTGCTCATGGAGAAATGAGTATATCCTCTCAAGAGCATCTGGATCTGAATCCTGCCTCTTCCATTTACTAATCATCTACCTTCAGGTTCAAAACCTCACTGCTTAGTTTGAAGAGGGGGTTGGGGATAGTAATAATATAACCCAAAAGCCTGCATTCTAGCAGGGGCTCATAAAAAGGAGAATTATTATTACTGTTCATAAGAGGATGGTATTCTAAGCTGTGTAAAAATGAGAGTCAAAACACAAAGTGAAAGTGTAGTGAGAGAATATTGTCAGAGTGTTCAGAATAAGTCTGTTCCTTTATATATAATGCGCATTTTTTTCCACTGGATGCTTTTAAAATTTGTTCCCTAGTATCCAATGTGCCCCCCTCTTTTTTTCTGACTGCCTTTAAGATTTTTTCTTTCTCATTTATTTTTTTGGCAATTTTGCCGTGATGTGCTTTGGCTTTTATATTAGTTTTCTATTGCTGTGGTAACAATTTATGATAAACCTAGTGGCTTATAGTAACACAAATTTATTATCTTCCAGTTTTAGCTATCAGATGTTCAAAAATGGCTCCTCTGTAGCTAAAATCAACGTGGTGGCAGGACAGCGTTTCTCTATGGGCTCTAAGGGAAAATCTATTTCTTGCCTTTTTAGCTGCCAGAGACAGCTTGCATTCCTTGGCTCCTGGCCTGTTCCTTGCATCACTATAATTTCTGCCTCCTTTGTCACAGTTTTGCTAACCCTAACTCTCTTATAAGGTCCATTATTATCATATTAGGTCCTCCCAGATAATTCAGGATAATCTTCCTGTGTCAAGACCCTTACCCTGCAGTGTTACAGAAGGTAACATAGTCACAAGTTCTAGAGATTAGAAGATAGGTATCTCTGGGGGACCATGATTCTGCCTACCAAAGTGTTGTAGTTTTTGTCATGTTGAGCTTCTTGAATCTTTGGGTTTATAATTTTCATTAAAGCTGGAAAAATGCTTCTTCAAAAAATTTGTTTTCCTTTTTGTAGCCCATCCTTTCTTTTATGATTTCAGAAAATGTATATGAGACTGCTGGATACTATTCTTCAGGGCACCAATGCTCTCTATTTTTTTAAGATTTACTTTTTTTTTTTTTTTTCTCTCTGTAGATAGTTCTACATCTGTTGCTACCTCTTCAAGTCAAATGGTCTCTTTTTTCTGTTAGTGTTAATGTACTGATAATTCCATTATTGACTGAAAAAAAATGTACAATGTAGAAGTTGTGAGTTAAGTTTTATTTGGTGTAAAATGAGGACTACAGCCCAGGAGACAGCCTCTCAGAGTGTTCTGAGGGACCTCTCGGAAGAGGTAAGGGGGGAGGTCAGTATATATAGGATTTTGGTGAAGAACTTGTGCAATCAAGCATATATTTTGGCAGAAGGTTGCTGCTAGTCACGAGGAGCAACATTTATGATTCTAGTGCTTTTCTAGATATAAGAAGATGCTAGAAATTGGGCTCCTAAAATCTTCTCCAGAAACATCTAACTATCTGAAGGCCTGTTCTGCTAGTTTTTCCCAGAGCAAAAAGTGCCTCACCCCTGATCTCCACCCTGAACTCCTTTTGGGGTATATTGAAGGTCAGTGACTGCAGTGGCTAGTGACCTAATCTTGGTAGAGGAAGATGGAGAGTGACAATTTTTCACCCACACCGGGCAGTAAATTTTTTCATTTCATTTTGATATCAGGTATAGATTTCATTTCAGATACTGTATTTTCATCTCTAGAAATTCCATTTAGATGTTTCTTATATTTTTAATTTGTCTTCTTGTCATATTCATGTTTTTTTCTATCTTCTTGAACATAAGGAATATATCTACAATAGATGTTTTATTTTTATTATTATTATTTTTTGTCTTTTTGCTATTTCTTGGGCCGCACCTGTGGCATATGGAGGTTCCCAGGCTAGGGGTCTAATCAAAGCCATAGCCACTGGCCTATGCCAGAGCCACAGCAACATGGGATCCGAGCTGTGTCTGAGACCAACACCACAGTTCACAGCAATGCCGGATCCTTAACCCACTGAGCAAGGCCAGGGATCGAACCCATGACTTCATGGTTCCTAGTCGGATTCATTAACCACTGAGCCATGATGGTTAATGTTTTAATACTTTATGTGCCAATTCTAACATAGTGTGATTGATTTTCTCTTAGCTAAGAATTATATTGTCCTGGTAATTTTTGATTGGATATCAGACATTTTGATTTTATGCTCTTAAGCGTTTTTTTTTTTTTTTTTTCCCTTTAACCATTGTAGAGCTTTGTTGAGGGACATAGTTATGTCACTTGCATTGAGTTTTAATCTTTTTTTTTTTTTTTTGGTCTCTTTAGGGCCTCAACCGCAGCATATGGAGGTTCCCAGGCTAGGGGTCGAATCAGAGCTGTAGCTACACCACAGCTTACACCACAGTCACAGCACTGTGGGATCTGAGCCATATCTGCAAGCCACACCACAGCTCATAGCAACACTGGATCCTTAACCCACAGAGTGAGACCAGGGACTGAACCTGTGTCCTCATGGATACTAGTCAGATTTATTTCTGCTGAGCTGCCATGGGAACTCCCTCAGTTTTAATCATTTTGAGGCTTGCTTTTAAGCTTCAGTTTGGACCAGAAGAGCCTTTAGTCTATAGCTAATTTGGCTGTACCACCAAGGCAGTAATAGCCCTTTGAGGGATCTGCCCAGTGCCTTAGGTATTAGGGGTGGTATTAATCTGATTAACTGCTAGCTATGCATTAATTCCAGTGATGTTTATGCTTACTCCTTTCTGATGGTTCACTGCTGGTCTGGGCTGGTTCCCTCACAGGCACACTTACTCACATCATTACTGAGATGAAGACATGAGGAAAGTCCTTTGCAGACCTCTGGAACCTTCTCTCCCTCTCTCCATCACCTTGGCCTCCTTGGACCTCAAACTCATGAAATTGCTAGGCTGTGTTTGGGTTTGCTTACCTATTCTGTAGCCTCTCCAAGAAGTAAACTGGAGTAATCAGAAGCTTCCTCTTCCATAGATTACAAGAGTCTTGTATAGCCATTGTCATACATTTGAAAACCACTGGTTTTTATATTCCACCTGATTTTTTTTTTTTTTTTTTCGTTTTAGGGCCGCACCCACAGCATATGGAAGTTCCCAGGCTAGGGGACGAATGACAGCTACAGCTGCCGGTCTGCACCACAGCCACAGCAACATCAGATCCAAGCTGTGGCTGCGACCTACACCACAGCTCATGGCAACACTGGATCCTTAATCCACTGAGGGAGGCCAGGGATTGAACCCTCAACCTCATGGTTACTAATCAGATTCTTTTCTGCTGTATCACAACGGGAACTCCTCCATCTGATTTTTAACTGTTGAAGGTGCGAGAGCAAATCCAGACACTATTGCTCCATTATGACAGAAAGTTTTCAATATTTTTTTTAAAGCATAAGACAAATACATATTAAATAAATATACTTATTTAACAAAATAACATATAAGCACTTATACAGCTACTTCCTTAGAAATGTTTAAGAAAAGAACTATGTCACTACTGGCTGCTACTGTCCTTAATTCAACAATAGCTGGGTCTATAGATCGAAGGCCAATCTCACTGTGGAGTAGGCTACATCAGCAGCCTCATTCTTCCTCTCCAGTCTAATGAGATTCAGAATGTGAGTAGATAGTTCACAACAATCTCTCAACTGCCTGTCTGGCTACCCCTCACCTACTCTAATCCCCAGGATTGAGTTTCGATGGTCTTGTCTGTTCACTGTGACCTTATCTGCCATAAACACAGCTCACTGAATTAGAGCTAGGCCAATCAGTGAATAGAAATTGGAACAGAATCTATGTATGTATGTGTGTCTGTGTGTGTGTCTCTGTGTGTGTTTATCCATCTCTCTATTTGAAGAGAAAAAGAAGACTCAGAGTGATTTAAAAAAAGAGATTCATGGAGGAGTTCCTGCTATATGGCGCAGTGTGTTTAGAATCTAACTGCAGTGGCTCAGGTCACTGTGGAGGATTGGGTTCAACCCCTGGTCTAGCTCAGTAGGTTAAAGGATCTGGCATTGTCGCAGCTGAAGCTTGTACTCAATCCCTGACCCAGAACTTCCATATGTTGTGCATATCACTACAAAAAAAAAAAAAAAAAAAAAAGAAAGATTCAGGGTCTGTATAGTTAGTTAAACTTTAACATGTAAACTCTGGAGTTGGGACCTGTTACATTCTGTATGGATCAAGGTAAGTTATCCAGAGGTACCAGGTGCACAGAAAGAAGAATGTAGCAGATGAACATTGAGAAGGAGAGATGGCAGAACATGGCCCAGGTTCCTGATAATTTTCCTGTTCTTGATTGTAATTCCTTCTTGAATCCCTACCCTTGGGTTCCATGACACGCTTTTGCACACTGCTCTTTTGCTAAAACTAGTTTGCAGAGATTTGTTACCTACCTCTAACAGATCTGTAACTTGTGTTGGGCTTCCGCAGTTCTCAGTCTCTTTTGCTCTCAGTCAAATCTGGTAGAAGCTCCTTCTACCACTATGTTTCCGTTTCCAGGTTTTTCTTTTTTCTCTGGTCTTGCTGCCCTGACTTTCCATTGCCAGCTTCTCCTGAGTCACTGAAGTCCTGCCCCCAGACTTCAGTGTTTGCACCCATGCCCCACTGCCTGATCTGGGACTGACCTCTAGGATAAGGCCCATCTGACTCAAGGATCACTCATTCAGGATTCCTAGCTCCTGTGCTCCTGCCTGAGAGGGACCTGTTGAATCACATTGAGGAGGCTGCCACTCTTTCTACATACCTATGTGTAAGGCCAAACCCAAAGCTGATACAGCATTTTCTTCTGACAAAGCTTCTGGGTGAAGAAGGCTGCCACACTTGGTAGTATTCTTTCCCATCCAGCCAAAATCATGGGAGAAGTCTAGCAATGAGGAAGTTTCCTGGGAAAACTGGGAAAGGTTGATCTCCCTAGTTACAGTTCCATAAACTGGTCAAGTCAAGGAACATACCTGGGAATTGTTCAAAAATGATTTGGGGATATTTCATATTGTTTTTTGTTTTACTCTGTTTTCCTATTATTATTATTTTGTCTTTTTTTTCCCCCCTTTCTAGGGCTGCTCCCATGACGTATGGAGGTTCCCAGGCTAGGGGTCGAATCGGAGCTGTAGCCACCAGCCTACACCACAGCTCACTGCAACGCCCGATCCTTAACCCACTGAGCAAGGCCAGGGATTAAACCCGCAACCTCATGGTTTCTGTTTTCCTATTAAAATCTCTCTTGGATCATTCCAAGCTATTTCTCTTACACTACTAAGGAATGGAATTTTTCCTTTTGTCGTTTTTTTTGCCACTTTTCAGTGAACATTCAGGAAAAGCAGAATCAAGAGGCTGGGTGCAATGGCAGCATCAGGAAACCCTTGGGAGGCAAAGAGAAGTAAAACCTCATTGCCCAGGGATCTCCTACAAAAACTTTGTCCATTGGAACATTTCTTTTTTAATTAAGGATTTGATCCTTTTATAAGGTCTACTACTCAAATTTTTATTCAACTTTATCACTGTCAGTTTTCAAGGTCTGTTGTCATGGCAACAGCATGAACTGAGTTCTACCTTGTTTCTGTATGTCTGCTGTGTTATTTAAAACTGCAGGGTTTTTTTTTTTTTTTTTAAGTCTTCATAGTTTCTCTTTCAATCTCTTCAGAAATTATTCCATGGACTTATGATGTTTATTTATTCTTGATGTGAACACCAGAACCATATTCAACACATAAATGATCTCTAAGAATTTTATCATAGGCTTCATCCTCATGCACAAAGGTTATGTACAAAACTCTGTTTTTGCAGAAATTGATGCATTTTATGTGATATGCTATATCCTGCCCTTTTTTTTCCCCACTAAATGTGATTATCAGAAAAAGTAAAAAAACTTAAAAAGTGAAAATTCCTGTGTAGCTAACAATGGCACACAATCAAAAACTTTTAAGTAGATGAAAGTTAAAATCATATTTAGGGAATTCCCTTCATGGCTCAGTGGTTAACAAACCCGACTAGGATCCATAAGGATGCGAGTTTGATCCTTAGTCTCACTCAATGGGTTAAGGATCTGGTGTTGCCGCGAGCTGTGGTGTAGGTCCCAGAGGTGGCTCAGATCCCCCATTGTTGTGGCTGTGGCATAGGCTGACAGCTGTAGCTCTGATTAGACCTCTATTCTGGGCACTTCCAAGTGCCATGCGTGTGGCCCTAAAAAGCAAAATAAATAAATAAATAAATAAAAATAAAAAATCATATTTAAAAAATAAATGATTATTATGGTTTCCAATATTGGTGCTACCAAAAAAAATGTATTTAATATTTAAATTTACCCTTCCAAGCTAAACAAGTTCCTTGAATTCTATAGAAACTACACCGAAAGGGTGGTTAAACTAATCATTAGGCTAATGAGATGCATTTTCTTTGTTTTCCTTAATTAGCATGTGAATGCACAACATTAGCATCTTAATGCTCTCATGTTTGTTGACTGAATCAGCCTATTCTTTAGGATGCATGGCAGGAAAATATGTTTGAAAAATTATCTACGTTATCTTTCTCTTTATTTCTTCTACTCCTTATCTCTCCATCAGGCTCTGTGTTAGTGTGATCAGATGAAGAATGTGGCAGAGAGAGAACTGTCCTTGTTATCTAGGCAGACTGACTCACAAGCCACTCACAGGTAAGATTTCTGGGCTCCAAATAGGGCACAGAAGCAGCAGAGAGATGCTGATCTTGGAGGAGCTATGCTAACCAGCACAATGGGCCATTCTGCAGTACATTGGGCGGGTGGACAATTGATATTCAAAGGGATGCCTGGAACCACAACCCAACTGATGAGAGGTAGGTAGGGGTTGGAAGGAATCCTGGAATTGGGAATTGAAACTCTTCTAACGGACTGTGTTTAAATTTTCTGAAGATAAGCAAAATGGGGACTGACCAAGTTAGCTTTAGTATTCCCCTCAGCTGGACTAAACTTTAGACAAGCTTCTTCTAGACTATAGGCCCCTGACCGCCTTTTTCCCTAGAGCATTTACTTTAGAAAACTTGTTGTGAATTTGTCTCTTTGAAATGTTAATTTCTTCCAACCCAGAAATGTCTTTCTCAAGGATTAGGGAACCACCTCATTGAAAATAAGTGACAGTAAAAATGGATGGCCTAATCACACTGACCAGCTTCCTTGAAAGTCCCCAGTACTTTTCCACCAGCTCACTCAGCATTTAAAAATCCTTCTGCCTTTTGTTTCAGGGAAGTTGAATTCACTTTCTCTCCCCAACTGGAACTGTCTTGAATAAAGTTTTCCCTGACTGTTTAACTGGTCTGGCACAATGTTTCTTTTACAGGACTCAAAAGTAAACAATTAGGCTGTCATATAAAAACTTTAAAATTTTATTTATTGTACAGTTCAGTATGTGTCATAAGACAAAAATAGAAACATTTTTGCTCTGTACTGGCTCCTGAAATCCTGGATATTTTGTCAAGGGAAGTGCTAACCTTCTCTCCTTTCATACAACACCCCTGGATATTTTGTGTATTGGAGTCAGATTAAAAAAATAAACTGTTGGAGTTCCCATCGTGGCTCAGCAGTTAATGAATCCGACTAGGAACCATGAGGTTGTAGGTTCGATCCCTGTCCTTGTTCAGTGGGTTAAGGATCCAGCATTGCAGTGAGCTGTGGTGTAGGTTACAGACGTGGCTTGGATCCTGTGTGACTGTGGCTCTGGCGTAGGCCAGAGGCTACAGCTCCAATTAGACCCCTAGCCTGGGAACCTCCATATGCCACTGGAGCAGCCCAAGAAATAGCAAAAAGACAAAAAAATAAAATAAAATAAAATAAAAAATAAACTGTTTCCTTATAAACCTACTCCCTTTTTGGAGTAATGTTACTTATTATTACCATCAGAGATAGTTACTGTTTCTTCCCCAATTTAATCATTTCTATTTCCTTCTGGAGTCAACTAAAAAAATACAACCTGAAAGTTGAGAGTTAAATTTTACTTGGGGTGAACTTAGGACTTAAGTGCAGGAGACGGCATCTCAGGTAGCCCTGAGAAACTGCTTGGAGGAGGATGCGAGGGGGAGAAGCTAGGATATATGAGTTTTGCAACAAAGGGAACTAGTAGGAACAAAACATTTACGAATTACCAGATTTACAGAAAACCAGTTTCTATGGGAAAAGGGCTGAGCTTACTGGAATCCCTCCTTTGACAAGCTTTCCTGAGTTCCCTCAGGGCTCACTGGCCCACCCTTAAGAGTGGCTGTTCTCTTGGATGACACCTTCTGTTTTGCCCTCTAACTGCAGCGCAGGAGGCAGTGTTTCAGACAGCTCTGAGATGGTGCCCCAAAGAGGAAAGGGGAAGTATATATCCTACAGGTGAAGAGGGAGGTGCATGCAGTCATGCATACATTTTACAGAAGTTTGCTGCTGGTCTCATGAAGGTTACTACTGGTCACAGACATCTGCCATCACTGATGGATTTTAGCATTTTTCTAGATACGAGGAGATGCAAAAATTGGGCTCATAAAATCTTCTAAAAATATCCATCTGAAGACCTGTTCTTCCAGTTTTCGCAGAGCACAGAGGGCCTCACTCCTGGGCTCCACCCTGAGCTCCAGCCACTCAGGGGGTGCTGCGGGGCGGCAGCTGCAGTGGCTCATGTTTTACTCCGTGTAGAGGCTGAAGACGAGTGCCAAACTTCAGTTCACACTGGGACATAAACATTTATAAAAATTGGAAGCAGGATTTGTAAACTGAATAGCACAGAGCCTAGTTCTTGATAGACATTCAGCCAATGCAAAGAGGGCTGCATTCTTTCATCAAAAGGCCAATACATACACAAACCCATCAGTAAGGAAGGGAAAGTTCTAAATTTGACTTATTTTTCACACCTTGAGAAGAAGATATAAATTTTTTTTTCAATTATAAGTAGCAGAAGAACCAAAATGAAAACATTAAGACAGTAAATACTTAAAATCTCACCTAACAAAGAGTGGTCTAATAGTTTTCTGCTGGTGCTGTAAATAATTACCGCAAACACAGTTCCATGAGATGGAAATCTGGGCACAACACCTCTCTCTTTTTTTCTTTTTATGGCTGCACCTGCAGCACATGGATGTTCCCCAGCCAAGGGTGGAATCGGAGCTGCAACTGCTGGCCTATGCCACAGCCACAGCCACAACAACACTGGATCCTTAACCTACTGGGTGAGGCCAGGGGATCAAACCTGCATCCTCATGGATAATAATCATGTTCTTACCCCGCCAAGCCACATGGGAACTCCTGGGCACAGCATCTCTTAACTGGGTCTGCCACTCAGAGCCTCACAAAACTGAAATCAAGGTGTTAGCTGGACTGAGCTCTTATCTGGAGGCTCTTAGGAGGATTCTGTTTTCAAGCTCATTCAAGTCATTAGCAGAATTCAGTTCCGTGGGGGTTATAGGACCAGGTTCCCATTTCCTTGATATGGCTTTTTTTCGTCTTCATGCCAACACTGGTGCCCTAAATCCTTCTGCTTCAAATGTCTGACTTCATCTTCTACTACCAGCTGGAGAAATATCTCTGCTTTAGAGAACTCATCTGACTACACTGGGCCCACCAGGAAAATCCAGAATAATCTTCCTATTTTAAGGTCATCGGATTAATAACCCTAATTACACCTGCAAAATCCATTCTGCAGTGTTAAGCAACCTATTCAGAGGAGTAACATTAGGAGACAAAGGTCATAGGGACCAAAATTCTGCCTGTCATAGGTAAGTTTGGAATATGTTTTGGAGGTGGAGATGGGCTTCAAATAACATTTAACATTTTATCTACTGAGACAATACTCTCTTATACAGAAACTTTTTTTTTTTTTTTTTGTCCTTTTGCTATTACTTGGGCCGCTCCTGCGGCATATGGAGGTTCCCAGGCTAGGGGTCGAATCGGAGCTGTAGCCACCGGCCTACACCAGAGCCACAGCAACTCGGGATCCGAGCCGTGTCTGCCACCTACACCACATCTCACGGCAACGCCGGATTGTTAGCCCACTGAGCAAGGGCAGGGACCGAACCCGCAACCTCATGGTTCCTAGTCGGATTCGTTAACCACTGCGCCACGACGGGAACTCCCAGAAACTTCTTAAAGGTCCCCTTCATCCATCATTTCCTTGAGTACCTGCATTCACTAGTCTATAAATATCCTGTTTGAAGGCTTTCAGTGTGCAGAAAGAGGGGAAAGACAACTATCATTCAATACAAATTTGTGTGTCATCATCAGAATTGTGGTTTGTGAGTCAAGGACATGATGAAATTAACTAGGAATTTGTGAGTATGGAAGTTACTTTTTCCAGTGTTCTCCTTCCGCATGTGTGTACTAGGATGTAAAAGAGTAGAAGAAATGAATGAAGAGGAAGGTGATCTGGGCCTTGGGCTCACATATAATTTGTAAGGAGGGGAAATAAGAAGTATATCATATTAAAGAAGGTAAAATGGTAAAGAAGACCCAGAAAATCCTAAGTAGGAAGAGGCCAAATAAAAGTGGAAACAGTGTTGGGTCCACACAACATCACTGACCAGCGAACCACTTTGGAAGAGCAATTACCAAGGTTTATTCATTCTAAAAAGAGATCTCTTTCATAATAGTCAAATCTCACTATCTGGAATCAACCTTGTCATTCCTAATGATATTCAGTTATTTACTGAGATCCTTGATATTCTTATATATCAAGTATATGTCAGTATATATACTCTATCTACATTTTCTCATAAGACTATGCCTCTTCAAAAAAACACCCACAAAAAAAAAAAATAGAAAATGCACATTTTATTCTTCTGCTCTTGCAGATACTGATTAAGATTCTTTTTTTAAATGAGACACAAGCCTGAACTCATGATCCAAATTTTAAAACCTCTAGGTCACTGTGCGAGAAAGATTAATAACGATTTTGCTTTTCATCACTTTGGATCAGCTAAAACAATTATGCCCTCTAGCCTCTGAAACCTATATTGCAAAGGCCATTTTAACAGTGGTTGCTTCTGCTTTATTCTCCTTACCTTTGGTACTTAAAGTCAAAAGTCAGCAAAAATGTGGTTCAGATTCACAAAGACCCCATCCAGGTGTAAGTAAAACAAGCAATTAATTTCATTTGGCTGCATAAACATGGCTCTTGAGAGGTTTATTTGCCTTCTTAGTTCTATCAAAAGAAAAAAAGTTAAATTGATTCTATGCCCTACTTTTCTGCTCATATTTTTAAAACAGTGCATATTACAGGAAAAATTCTCCCTAAAATATTGCCAAGTAGGAAGTTATCCATCAATTCCTAATAAAGGTACACGACTAAACTCATAATGACGAATTATGGAAGTTGCCTGCCTGACCTTCATTAACCATCTAATGCTGATCTTTAAAAAGTCACCTCCACATCTTTAAAAAAAAAATACTTTGATTTCTTCTACTTCTACTTCTTCTTTAAGGCCATTAAACTGGAGTTCTGAGAACACATCCTGAATGTTTGTTTATTCCTTTGATTCCTTTATGTCCTGTCTGCATGCAAGAGCACACCTCACATTGAAAGAACTCATCAGCATTTCTCAGGAACAGGAGTTTCTATGCCCTTATCTAGGGCCATCTTGAACAGAATTTCATTTTTTCCCCCTCTTTAATTTTGCACAATGTATATATTTGCACACACCAACAACATTCTGGCAAGCCTCCTTCATGAAGCTGGAATTTAGAAAGGTCAGGCTTTTGAAAATACCCTTCTACCTCCAGTGGCTTGCCTCTAATTGCTCTGATCAACTGTAATACATAGTTAAGAGAAAAAAGATAATTGAGAAGAAATCTTACTCAATTGAATTTTCTTTTGTTAACAAATATAAATGACTGGTTTATTTTAGGGAGGGAGGCCAAAAAAGAAAAGGGGGCAACATTAAGAATTAAATGCTTTCAGTAATCAGTTTCTGGGTCTTTAAGTAACTGATCTCCATTTGGTTATTTTATTTATTTATTTCAGCTGTGCCTGTGGCATATGGAAGTCCCAGGGCCAGAGAGAGAACCCACACCACAGCAGTGACACAAGCCACAGCAGTGGCAATGCCAGATCCTTAACCCGCTGAGCAAAAAGGGAAACCTCATTTGGTTATTTTAAAGGCTATTCAGAAATAAGATGCGAACAGTTTGGGAGATCTTCGCTGGTAGAGAGAAGATCTGATTCATAGCAATAGCTCTGTATACCTGGATATTTTGTGTCACACAAATTTTGCATTTGACATCTCCATCAGAGAGAACAAATAGACAAACAAAAATTACCTTGGAACTTCAAGAGCTGAAACCATCTTGGAGCTTCAAAAGATAGTGTCATTTCAGAAGTGGAAGGATGGGGATATTCAGAAGCATGGGCAGCTTAATGGATCGCCAAAGACCCACATGACTATCCTCCCACGACTTTTCTTAAATTTTCATTTTTTTTTTACATTGCTTAAAATTCTCATCAATGAGAAATTCATTTGATTAATTAATATCAGTGAGAAATTCATTTGATTAATGAATACAAAGCTTTTTAAATTTTTTTTCTTTTTTTATTACTCAATGAATTTACTACATTTATAGTTGTACAATGATCATCACAATCCAATTTTATATGATTTCCATCCCACAACCCCAGCACTTCCCCCACCCCTCAAACAGTCTCCTTTGGAGACTGTAAGTTTTTCAAAGTCTGTGAGTCAGTATCTGTTCTGCAAAGAAGTTCTTTCTGTCCTTTTTTCAGGTTCCACATATCAGTGAAAGCATTTGATGTTGGTGTCTCATTGTATGGCTGACTTCACTTAGCATAATTTCTAGGTCCACCAATGTTGCTAAAAATGCTGGTATTTCGTTCCTTTTAATGGCTGAGTAATTTTCCATTGTGTATATGTACCACATCTTCTTTATCCACTCCTCTGTTGATAGACATTTAGGTTGTTTCCATGTCTTGGCTATCGCAAATAGTGCTGCAATGGCCATCGGAGTACATGTGTATTTGCGAGTCATGGTTTTCTCTGGATAGATGCCCAGGACTGGAATTGCTGGGATTCTTATAAAGACTGAAGACAGCTCTAGGATGGTTCAGGAAATCTCTGTCACTTAGAAATATAAGCATATAACTGGGCACAATTGGTTTAAAAAATCTTTGGGACTAGAAAGGATATTTTAGTTTCTTTTTTTGTTGTTGTTGTTTTTGTTTGTTTGTTTGCTACTTAGGGCCATGCCCATGGCATATGGAGGTTCCCAGTCTAGGGGTCAAATCAGAGCCACAGCTGCAGCAACATCAGATCTGAGCCTCGTCTGCAACCTACACCGCAGATCATGGCAACGCCAGATCCTTAACCCAGTGAGTGAGGCCAGGAATCAAATCTGCAACCTCATGGTTCCTAGTCAGATTCGTTTCCACTGCACCACAACGGGAACTCCCTTTGTTTTCAAAATCATGTTGCATGGGAGGAAATTCAGTGTAAGTCCTGCTGAGAAGGCCCAACACTTATCGAGTTATATGAGTCCCAAGTAGCTGGTGTTGAGCTCATCAGAATGGCACTGAAATCCTCATTATTCGAGATTATGTGATTTTCTTTTGATCATTGCCTCTGCTACTTCTGCACCCAAGTCAGCCATCAGGCACAATTCATCAACTGCTAGATCCCACCAACCCTCCACTTCTTCCAGGCTCTAGAAAGCATCTGCACTTATAGTTGGGTTCTCCCGTCTTAATTAACAGAGCCCTCCCTCTCAATACAATCCTGCTGCTTAAAAAAAAAAAAAAAAAAAAAAAAGCACTTTTGACAGTAAAAACTTAACCTTCCCTTAAGCAAAGAAAACTCCAGACCTTCAGGATACTTGCACTTTTGAGCATTTGCTCTCTTAATGGCCCTGCTCCGTGACAAGGAATTAGGCTGAATTTCTCTAAGCTTCATGTCTTTCCTCTTGAATGCTATGGCTCTCTCAGAGGATCCAGACTGACACTGCTGGTCCTGACTCTAGCTCCATGCAGGTTACCTCTGGGCCTCTAATCTCAGTTATGAAACAGCAGCCTTGCAGAATGAGCTATCAAAAAGATTAAGCAACTAAATTTCCTACCATGATATGAGTCTGAGCCATACTAGGTCTGTGGCAGTATGTTTTTCTTTAGCAAGATGTCTCCTAAGACCACTTCCCAAAAAATGGAAACATAAACCCACTGAAAACTGGCACTGCATGTAACGAGCAAGGGTCTTACCTCATTAACAGTGATTCAGAATCAACTTGTAGTGTAAATCCTTTCCGGCACACCTACTGAGCAATTTTTTTTTAAACAATTCACTATATTTTACTAGCTATGATTCATTTTGGATTTTAAAAATATTACTTTAATAAAATTTCCCCTGAATGAAGTGCTTATTACACAAGTTCAGTGAATAATTTCTTTCAGCTCCAATAGGAAAACATCAGGAAAGTAACTTCGTTTCCTCTTCTGTATATAATGAATCTTTTCATGTTCTTTCTAATTAATTTCTTAAAAAATTAAAACAAGTGACAGCCTGAACCGTGCTTCTCACATTCATCTGTGATGTTGTGTGGTTAATAGTCCAGTATCACATTTGCATGGGACCAGCTGTCAAAGATGGCACCACGGAGAATGCACCATAATTTTAAGACACGTTGCAAAGTCACATATGTCCATAAATCTAAATTCACTAGAATGCTTATGGGAATACAGTCATCATCAGATTTGAAAATAAATCCTTTATTGCTTTCATTTTGAACTTCACCCTTTACTTGACTCAAATTATCTTTATCAGATAATGGATGAGGGGCCTCATAATGAGCGAACAAGTTTCCAGGAGCAATCTCATTTGCAAAACTTCTTAAAATTCTTGTCAGAGCCCATTTTGAACATAGCCAGGGCAATTATCTCCGTTCCCTTTAAGAAAAACCTTCTTGACCTAGCCAATTCCACATCTTAGAAGAGTTGTTTAGTACACGGAATTGAAGGAAATTGGGCATGTTCCACAAACCTCTCTGAGCCTCCAGGACTTCTTTCGTGGGCAGAAAATAATTTCATATGGGAGGATCAGACAAGATGCCAGGAGTGAAAGTGGTCAGTTTATTATTCCTTAGTGAGAGCAGATCTCCTTCCTCCAGACCTGGACCTTGATAAACCACTGTTTAAAGTCTGTCACTAGCACCCTCCTCTCACTCATTGCAGTCCCATCCCAGAGCTCTCCTCAGCAGGTGCCATTCCCTCTTCCCTGTTATCACCATAGTTCTCTAACATCTCCAGTTCTTCATAGGGGCCTCTAAAGGATGCTGAAGAAAATCCTATAGCTGGAATTACATGGTTGCAGCCTCAGAAGAACTCCTGATGTCAGCCTCTCACAAGTCCCAGAGTGTCCTTATACCCATTCACCACTGGGGGCTATTTCCCTCATTCCCCTTCTTGGCCTCTACTATCCCTCACTATCCATTTCTTTCTCAGCAGATGATTTTTCTTCCTATGATACTAGAAAAATAGAGACTCCAAGGCAAGTGTTCAACTTCTCACCTCCTCCTCTGCTCCTGTCCAAGCTCTATTTCTCATTTATTTAATTTTATTCCATGTCAAGCGTACCTTTAATCTTACCCACTTCATTGACTTCTCCTCAGCCTATGAATGTGACTAAGCCTCCAAAAAGAGCTCCTATTAATCCTGCTTGCCTCCAATCTTACTTCTCTTTCATTTCCAGTATTTCTGAAAGAGTGTCCTGGACTTATTTCCTCCATTTCCATCCACTCTTGGATACTATCGATGCTGCAATAATTAACGAGTGTATTGATTAAATCAATTACTAGGGGTGGTACTAGGCATTGGGGATATGAGAGCAAACCAGGCAAAGATGATTCCCACTTTCATGGAACGTAAAGTATAGTGGGTGTGTCAGTTTGGGACTCCTGCAAAAACAGCTGCTGAGATAGGCTTAGACAGGCAAGAGATTTCTTGAGGGAAATGCCCATGCAGGATACCGGAGCTGGAATAGTTAGGGAGAGCTCTTAGATCATGTGGCAGGTCTAATACCTGTGAAAGCAGTGGAGAAGGGAAGGGTTGGATAGGAAAAGTCACAGGCCACAGCGAAGCTGTAAGAATATCTCAGTTATGCTGATGGGACATCACTGAGCAAAAGTCTCCTGTTAGAGCAACTGTGTTGGGCAGGAATGGACAGGCTCTGCTACCCTTGCTGTGCTCAGTCAGTGATTGGAAGCCACCTGTGGGAAGTGGGTCTTCGTGTTCCTGGGGTACTAGGCAGAGTTTATCAGTAACTATGTTCTTGGCAGCAGGTGGAATTCTGGACAGCACTTCTCATGGTCATTATATGCTGCACAGAGTCACTTTTCTTTCTTTCTTTCTTTCTTTCTTTTTTTTCTTATATCTTCCCCTAACATGGTTCCTCAGTATCTCTTCCTCATCACTGCTTACTGTTTCCACAATATTAAATCCCCAGGGGATATGTAGCTCCCTGATCACAAAAAATGAATCTCTGCATTGGGCTTAAATTACAATGGTAAATGCAGTTTAAAGTTAAGGGAGTTTCCGTTGTGGCTCAGCAGAAATGAATCTGACTAGTATCCATGAGGATGCAGGTTCAATCCCTGGCCTTGCTCAGTGGGTTAAGGATCTGGTGTTGAAATGTGAGATGTGGTGTAGGTCACAGACGCATCTTGGATCCCTCGTTGCTGTGGCTGTAGTGTAGGCCAGCAGCTGTAGCTCTGATTTGACCCCTAGCTTGGGAACTTCCATGTGCTGAGGGTATGGCCCTAAAAAGCAAAAAATTAAAGTTAAAATAGCTGATGGGTGAGATTTTTTTGTGTGTGTGTGTGTCTTTTTAGGCACTCTCTCTGGGAGTAAACTACTGGCCCTTGTATACCAGAAGGGTCAAATCAGAGCCACAGCTGCTGGTCCACACCACAGCCACAGCAACACGGATCTGAGCCGTGTCTGTGACCTACACCACAGCTCACAGCAATGCCAGATCCTTTAACCCGCTGAGCGAGGCCAGGGATCAAACTGTCGCCTTGTGGATATATCCTGGGTTCATTAGCACTGAGCCACTACAGGAACTATCCAGACTCACTTTCCTACATGTGTCTCCTCCACAGTCCTCATGTGCCTCTATTCTTGAAGGGAAACTTAGTAAAAGGGCGAGTGGGACGCACTACAGTCCCTGCTGCTACATTTGATCTCAGGGCCTTAGTAACAGCCCCGATCTCCCTCCTCCCATCTAAATTCCCCTCACTCCCAACTATCTCCTTTGCTGGTCTGGTGGCTTACCGAGCAGTATAACCCAACCCCTCATACCTGAGGGGTCCGATCTCTTGGAAATCATACCTCTCACAGGCCAAATTTGCTGCACATGTCCATGCATGGTTAAAATTGGGTCAGGAGGACCAAGAAACAGCCAGGTGGACCATCTTGTTTCCACACATCTTTTTTCCTGCCTTTATTTTGTCAACACAGCCCCTGCATCCTTCTGTGGGTTGGGGTAAATTATCTCTGCCAAGACATCCTCTTCTGATCTGCTGGCCCTTGGACTCGAGGAGTCCAAAGCAGTCTGGCAGCAGTCGTGGCCTGTAGTTCACAGGTACCCATGCTATGCTTCCTCACAAGAGTGTGCCCCTTTGGTGGCCAGGCCCTCCAGCCCCGCAGAGTCCAGAACTAAGGGGAGGAGAAGCACAGAGCTCCCCATTAGGTCCTTAAGAGTGATAAGCAGGGCCACTTCTGTGTCTACTCCTGGCTCCCAGATATGTGTATTCTTCCTATTGAGACCATTTAGAGGGCCTGTGGTGCCAGCCCATGCTTATAGCATGTTGTGCCTAAGGACTGCACTTCAGCGGTGCCTTCAGTAGGTTGTTCCAGGACTCTGTGAGGCTGGCTGATTCTGGATACAAGCTGTGTTTTTGCTGACAAGTGGTTTCCCCGCTTGAATGCCATGTTATGAGGGATCCCATCCTATGGGTCTAGGAAGCCTCCAGATAGGAATATTGCCTGAGGATCCATGAAGCAGAAAGGCAAACTCTATCCAGAATAAGTACTCTCTCTGTTAGTAAACTACTGGCCCTTGTATACCAGAAGGGTCTCAATATGGTTCATCTGCCACCAAGAAAATGGTTAGTTTGCTTAAGGAAGAGTGCCAAATTGGGGGATCAACACTGATTTGCCTTTGTTGCTCTCACAGGTTAAACATGCAGAGGCAGTGGCAGCTAGATCAGCCTTAGCAAATGGAAGTATCTCTTGTAGACTCACGTGTAGACTTCATCTCTGCTGCTAGAACATCATTCCAGTTCTACAGTGCAAGCAATGGAAGTTGGCTACTGTCAACTGCCTTTTTTAAGGCCATACCTATGACATATGGAAGTTCCCAGGCTAGGGGTCAAACTGGAGCTACAGCTGTGGCCCTATGCCACAGCGATGGCAACTCGGGATCTGAGCTGCCTCTGTGACCTACACCACAGCTCATGGCAACACCAGAATCTTAAGCCACTGAGCGAGGCCAGGGACTGAACCTGCATTCTCATGGATGCTACTTGGTTTCGTTTCTGCTTAGCCAGAAAGGGAACTCCCTGCCATTTTTTTTTAAACTTGGTTGTTCATTGGCTTTTCCCCAGAAGATACTTTCTGCTGGACACTAATGTGGCAAATAAAAATCCTCAGATTTTGTACCCACTATCATATGTTATCTATTTGCTTCTCCCCCAGAACTTCTTGTCTGTCATCTTCAGGTGCTTTACCTTCTAGGCTCCTGACCATCTAGTTAGGTCAGTGGTCACTGCCTGGGATTCTATATATATTCTTGCCCTGGGCCATTTATTCTTACACACAAAGTTAATGATGAGGCATAGTACTTGCTCACTGGGAAGAACTTTCCCTCTCCTCTATGTTTCAGGGCCATTTCTGAACGTGGCTATGTACAACTGCCACCCATTCTTAGTTTGCAACCACATACTGACTTCACCCATATGTAAACCAAGCTTGGGCTTTTTTTCCCTCCTATAGCTAGTCATAAAGGGACCTACAGATAGTCATATACGTGGCCTGGGGCAGGGGTTTTGGTACAACTGTGGTGGAGATCTGGGCTACCTGCTCATACAGCTTACCTGTACCCTCTGGTCTTGCTTCTGCTTGTAGACATGAAGCAGCACTAGTCAATTTTGCCCCATGGGACATCATGCTCTTTAACTTTCTCCAGTACTTCCTGGATCAAGCATCCTTGGCTTCCCCTCTATCCTTGTTGGTTATTACAAAAATTGTGGCATTTTGACAGTTAGTAGCTTGGCCTCTATTACTTCACTTCCTATCATGAGTCCAGTTCTATGAGACCCTGGGCTGCAAAGGCCGCATCCAAATTCTTGAAATTTTCTGGTGTCACTCTCACCAGCACATATACCAGAGTGGTGTATCCTCCTGGGCCTGTCCATGACTATATAAGCCTGCAGTAGATCTTCTGGTTTCAATAATATATCCATTCCAGCATCCCACCTTTTTAGCATTTTTATTCCCTACTATATTGTGTGCAGGGCAACTCAGGCATTTTCACTTTGTCCAGCATAGGGCATCATTTTTTCCAGGTTTCTAAGAGCATCATAGATGAAGGTTTGTCCCCTCCCTTGGGTCCTTGCCAGGATGGTAAATCCCATGTCCTGAGAAAGTGTCTCAGGTTACTGGATTTTTGCTTCATCAAGTACCCCCAAAACTCAATCCCAGGGGTAATCCCTCAGCTCGTGAATAATACATGCTGGCTAATTCTTGCAGGTCCTTCAACAGAAATCTCTTTCCTTCCTTCTCAGGTCCAGCATGTCCCCTGGTCAGGTTCTATGGGGTTAACCCTACTAACTTAGGCTGGCAGGCAGAAGTACAGGTAGAATTAGCTCATGAGGGAGTTATCTCTTGCTTTATGGGGAAAAGAACTCAGCAGAATATTGCTTCCTGGGGCTGCTAGTTCTTTCTCCAGAGAGGTGGGCCACTTTTCCTACTTCTGAGATTTCCGGGGACTCTATAGAGAAGCACCCACCCAGATGTCCCCATTTCACATTTCAGGGTCCCAGGTTTTCCCAGTCTCAGTCCTTGCCTTAGCACAGAGGCCTGAACTGAGCACTTAAATAACACTAAAGTTCAGCAACCTCAACTATCAGAGCTTGACTTTTGCTCCTTAGCTGTGATGCTATCCCTCTGCAGGAGATAAGGGCCTCTTTGCAAACTACCAGGTAAATGCTTACATTGAGCCTTGGTTTCTACCTATCCCTCTATGGGGTTTCAATACCACTTAGTAATAAGCAGCTGACAACACTGCAGGCTGTGTTCTCCTTATAGTTTTCCAAAGTCTGACTCATCTCAATGATGAGGGCATTCCCCTCCACTGGATGCTTCCCAAATCATCACCTTTCCAACACCATTCCAAACTTCTTGTCCAACCATCTCCCTGCCAACTGTCTTCTCCCACAAGCACATTAAGCTCCTCACTGTTCTCCAAGCATCTTTGCCATGTCATGCCTACATGCCTTTGCCGATGATACTGCCTCTACCTACAGTTTCCACTTTTCTGCACCTCTATGACCCATTATTCAAGGTCAGCTCAAGCATCATCTGAGAGTCATAGGGTAGATATGTGTTTTAAGATCAAACAGACCTGGGTTACGATTCCAACTCTACCACTAACTTCTGCAAGGATCCAGTAGTCTCTGTGGTATGTAATCTTCTGTTGGTGCTCAAACTGCAGGGATTATGAGTTTCCTGGTGAACCTTAGCTTGCAGCTCCAGGCGATGATGAACATGATGTAAGTGCCCATATGGGGTGCAAATGGAGCTGGACTGGGGTTTTTAAAATGCACCCAAGGACTTCTAAAGGTCAAACTACCTCTGCAGGCCATTGGAACCCTAATCCAGCAGAAGAGTTGAGGTAGAGATTGCTAGAGTGGGTGGTAAGAAGTGGCAGAGTGGACTTAGCAGTTAAAATTTTGGAGTCAAATGGATCTAGACCCAAATCCTGACTCTGCTGCTCACCTGAATGATAGGGGCAATTTACTTAAGCAATCTGAGCCTCATTTTCATCCTGGGAAACCTGGAAACAGTTAAATGTAGCTCATAGCATGGTTGTGTGGGTTGACTGAGAGAATGTACGGAAAGCACCCAATACTGTGTTCAGCACGTTATAAGAGATAGCTGAACGTCAAAATGACATTGACTAGTCTACATTCATGTCCCAGGTGAGTGTCTCTCTTTAGCTCAGATGACACATCATAGATGGTGAAAGAGATTTTCCAACTAGGTTCCAAGCCTGATGAGCCCAGCAGGTCTTCTTTGTCTTTAAACCTCTTTCCCCTTCCTTCTTTCTTGACTCTTCTCCTGTGTATTTGGTGCTCCATTTCTGCCTGGATTGCTGAGCAGTTCCTGTCAGCTTGTGCCAAGTGCTTTGAATTCATTTACTTCCTCACCTCATCAACATCTACCTGCTCTTCCCCTCTTTGATTAGGGCCTTGCTGAGAAGCCACCTAATTAATCTGGTGAAGCAATTAAGGGCAAGGCATTAGTGGCTTATAATGCTGTATTCCTCCTAGGGCATCTGGTGAAACTTTAGTAGGGGTCTCCTTAACCTAATACAAAGAAGTGACTAATGGGCTAATTTAAGGATCCTTGCAAGGTCAACATCACTGGGACAACAATTTCCATAAAATCCAATTGGAGGACTGAACAGGAAAGTAAGTGCTAGACACTGGCTGTGAGCAGGACTCTCCTGTTCCTTGAAGTTGATTCACTCTCTGAGAAAATAGATATGCTTCATGGAGCATACCAAGCTGAACTGTGCAGTGGAGAGGGACCAGACTGGTGTATTCCTCAACCACTGCTTTGGATTGGGGCACTCCTGCCAGGACTAGTGAAGAAGCCTCTTCTAAGGTCTTCCTGCCTCCTTGAATAGGTCTCTTCCTAAACTTTCTTCCATACCACTGAAGGAGGACCTATAGAAGATACCATAGGAGGCCATCTAAGGAGGCCATCCTCTTGCTTAAAATCTGTTAGTGGTTCTTCACCACTTTCAGGTAAATTCTGAACTCCTCAACCTGACACAGACCCTTCCTGTCTGGCCTCTGCTCCCTTCTCCAGGCTCATCTCCTGCCACATTCATGACACACCCATATTCCAGAACAATCAAATGATTTGCTGTTCACTAAAGTCCCCCAGACCTGGGCATTTGCAGTTGCCAACACCCAACTCACTGTACTCCCACACCACCCCCATCTCCCTTTTTTCCTCCTCCAGAGATTGTCCCACAGGGTCCTGTTCAATTTTTCAAGACTCATCTATTAGCACATCCTGGTAAAGTCTTCACTATCCCTCACCCTCACTCCTCCTTGCCAAAGTGAGCCATTTTCTCTTCTGTCCTACCAAGCATACCTCTGTTATAATACCTCCACTTTTAAAAAAGGTACTTGAAAGCTCTTTGGGCATTTGGACCATGTCCTGTTTGTTTGAATCTTCAGCCTCAGGGATTCAAGGTGATCAAAAAATGTGTTCTGAGTGAAATGTATACAGCTATGGATGAGCAAAATTTAACCTGCATTCTGTATCTACCACATATTATTGGGCAATTTATTTAATCTCCCAGTGCCTCCATTTCCTATTTTGGCAAATGGGGAGAAAACACCTACCTATGAGGATAGAAATGAGATTTTATGTACTTGAGTGTCCTGCCCTATGCTGGGCACAGACTAGGCTATCACGTTTGGCTGCTGCCCCGCCTTTGCCCACCTGGGGGTATATGTGAGTCGAGCTGAGTTACTATAATTTTGAAGACATGTCAGAGTCAGAGGAGAAATCAGGAAACTTAGGGGAATCCAGCTTTTGCTGAGCACCTTTAGTGCTCCCAGCCTTGTGCTTGCCATTTTCCATGCTGTTCCCAAAGCTCTCTCTTCTACCTTGGGTGTCTGACTTGCACTGCACTTGGGGAGTAATAGTGGTTGTTCAATGAACATTTTAATTTAAATGAATTGAACAGAATCCTTTTTTTACATTGATTCAGAGTTTGAGGCCCATTTTCTTATGCTGTACTTTCTCGGTAATTAAATTACAGATTTTCCTTGAACACCTACTATTATGCTGACAGATTTATATGCTGTTACTGCTGATGACTTGAAAGAGATTAGTCCTTCAGAAGGGAATAAATGTGTTTGGCGCTCAATTTTTTGCCAGCTCTAAGAGTAAAGAATTTTAAGAAATAAATCTTGACTGTAAATTGACATTTTCTCCATGAACAACAAATAGAGAAAATGAGAGAAAGAAAGGGAGATTCCTATATGTGGAAGGAAATAAAGTTCTCCTTTGATAGCTATTCAGAGCACACTACTAGTCTGGTATGTTGGAATAGCTTACTCGTTAAATGCTAGGAGAATCAAGTAAATGTAAGTGATTTGAATTTCTATGGAATGTCAATCTTTGAAATGAATTGTCTGCTCTAATAAACTGACAAGAAAATCCTACAGGAACCAGAAGCAGAAGACCTCCTAGTTATAAAAAGAAAAATCCTACAATGAGCTTTTTGTTACTGAACCTTTTTAAAACAAAGGGAAGTGACAATATAACACCGTTTCTTTGGCCTGGTATAAATTTAGTCTGTCAGTACCTGGGCAAGCCTCTTCTAATCCTTCACTATCAGCCATGCCTTATTATATGCTGTTTATTTATTACTTACCAAATGTTATCTCTTAAGATATATGTACCCAGAAGGGTACATATATAATGGTGTTTTGCTGATGCTTAATTTGTATGTGTTTATTTATGATGAAGCAGTTATTTATAGAATACTTCATAAACGTTAGATAGTGCTTTAGGCACTGGGTACATAGCAGAGAGCAAGACAATGTCTGCTCTCATGGAGTTTACCTTCTGAAGGCTGGGGCTGGGGGTGGATGGAAAAAACATTGTTGCTAAATAAATTAATGGACAAGAAAAATGTCAGAGAACGAAAAGTACTATGTGCAGTGTAAAGGTGGGGAAGGTGTTGTCACGGTGAAGGAACGAAAGGCAGGTCAACATGGATGGAGAGAAGTGATAGACATATGGTAGGAGGTGAGTTGAAACAGCACCTGGGAAGTCTAGGTACTGAGTGTGGTACCATTCTTAGTGCAATGGGAAGCTGGTGGAGAGATTTTAACCTGAGGAGTGACAAACTCTGAAGACTATTTAGAAATGTGGGTAGAGAACGGACGCCAGTGAGCTGAGAAGGGAAGCAAGGTTTCTAGTTAGAAGGTAGAGTTCTCCACCTGGAAAAACATGATAGCGGCACAGACTAGGGAGATACTAGGGAAGATGAAATGAGTAAAAAATATTCTACATATGATTCACCTTTGGCACTGGTTTATTAATTGCTCATGGAACTTTTTCCTTCCTTTCTTTTTCTTTCTTTCTTCTTTCTTTCTTTCTTTCTTTCTTTCTTTCTTTCTTTCTTTCTTTCTTTCTTTCTTTCTTTCTTTCTTCCTTTCTTTCTTTCTTTCTTTCCTTTTTTTTTTTTTTTGGCTTTTGTCTTTTCTACAGCTTCACCCACGGCATATGGAGGTTCCCAGGCTAGGGGTCTAATCTGAGCTGTAGCCACCGGCCTAGGCCAGAGCCACAGTAACTCGGGATCCGAGCTGCATCTGTGACCCACACCATAGCTCACAGCAATGCCGGATCCTTAACCCACTGAGCAAGGCCAGGGATTGAACTCGCAACCTCATGGTTCCTAGTCGGATTCGTTAAGCACTGCGCCACAACAGGAACTCCTCCATGAAACTTTTCTAAATGAAATTGTAGTCAGAATTAACTCCCGTGAGAAATGATTCCAATTTCGCTAAAGAAGTAGCAAAAGCACTAGAATATCTTTGTCCTTTTGACATTTAAATACTAAATGTAAGCCAAGCTCTGTGATTTGTGCTTTATCTTATTTAATCCTTATTACAACCCTGTGAAGGGGATCTTATTTCTATTTTATGACATGAGAAAACTGAGGCTTAGAGGCCCGAGGTCACACAGTTAATAAAAGGTATAATTAACAAACAATCGGATTAAAAAATAGGCAGAGGACTAAACGGGCATTTTTTCCATAGAAGACATACAGATGGCCAATAGGCGCATGAAAAGATGCTTAACATCACTAATTATCAGAAAAATGCAAATCAAAACTACAGGATATTAGCTCACACCTGTCAGAATGGCCATCCCCAAAAAGCCAACAAACAGAAAGTGTTGGCAAAGATGTAGAGAAAAGGGGAGACTTGTGCACTCTTGGTAGGAAAGTTGGTGCTACCACTATGAAAAACAGCATGAAAGTTCCTCAAAAAATTAAAAATAGAACTACCATACAATCCAGCAATTCTACTCCTGGGTATTTATACAAAGAAAAGCATGGCACAAATTAGAGAATACATAAGCATCCCCATGTTTACAGTAGCATTATTTATAATAGCCCAGATATGGAAGCAACCTAAGTATCCATCAACGTAAGAATGGATAAAGAAGTTATGGTACACACACACAAACACAATGGAATATTACTCAGCCATAAAAAGAATGAAATCTTGCCTTTTGTGACAACACAAATGGACCTAGAAGGTACTACATTTAGTGAAAAGTTAGACAAAGACACATACTGAATGCTTTCATTTATATGTAGTATAAAAAACAAAACAAATGAACAAATACAGCAAAACAGAAACAGTTACAGATACAGAGAACAAGCTGGTGGTTACCAGAGAGGACAGGGGTGTGGGAAGAGGCAAAATAAGTGAAAGGGATTAAGAGGTACAAACTATCAGTTATAAAATAAATAAGTTTCAATGTACAGTGCAGGGAATATTGTCAATATTTTGTAATAACTTTAAATGCTATATAATCTATAAAAATATCAAATCCTCCCAAACTAACATAATGTTATATGTCAACACTTCATTAAAAAAAAAAAATTAGAACCTGTAACCTAAGTCTGTTTCTACCAAAACTCGTTTTAAAATTTAACTACTAATCTATAAGGATTCAGCGTCACTGTGAGCTGTGGTGTAGGTTGCAGACGCGGCTTGGATCTGGCATTGCTGTGGCTGTGGTACAGGGCAGCAGCTACAGCTCAGATTAGACCCCTAGCCTGGGAACTTCCATATGCCATGGGTGCAGCCCTAAAAAAAGACAAAGGCAAAAAAAAAAAAAAAGAAAGAAAGAAAAAAGAAAAAGACAAAAAATTAACTACCAATCGAAATGGCCTTTTAAGAATGAAATATATAAGTGATTTTTTGCAAGTATCTAGGACATTTTCTTCATCATTTTACTAAGGACTCTCTATTCTACCATTGAATAAATATCAGGGTCAGGAGCACATATCCTGAGTTTGTGGCTGTGACTTTGGAATGAGATGTAACAGAGTACCAAGGAGTTTCTGGATGGATTGTGTTTCTCATAAGTTCTAACATGTATGCAGGTACTTCACCAGGCACTTACAGGACAACCTCTATGAACGGAGATTTACTTAATGACCCAGGTATGTGCTGTAATTTTTAAATCTCCTTGATTCTATTTCACTGCCTCTTAACCTTGTAGCCCTTTTTCCATGACCTCTTTTAATACCTTCCTTCAGATCCTCATCACTTTTTACTGAATAAAAATCATAATGGTAGTGCTTCGTAGTTTCCAAAATACCTTTTCACATTATTACCTCAACTCCTGCAGCATGGAGAGACCAGTATTTTCAATAATTTTGCTGATTTGTTGATACATATACCTTTTTTTTTTTCACATTTTAACATATCTGAAATTGTAATAGGTTTTACCCTCAAGAGCAACTTAAATTTGCTTTTGGCCAGATAGCAATAGTGGTGTATTTGTCATTGCTTACGCTAACTCAGTCAGACATATATTTCCAGGTGCAATAAATGGAATTCATTGTTCTTGACTGCTAGCTCCTAATAATATTTCAGGAAGGAATATGACTCCTGATTAATGCCTAAAAACCTTCTATTAAATAAACTGGGATATTTTCCAGAAACAAAATTTTCAGAATGAATGGGACTTAAAAATTTGCAGAAACACTAGTGGAGCATTCTTAAGAATATGACGCCTCACCAGTACATTTGGTGAACATATTGGGGTGCTGGGAGGCAGACCTGGAGAGGGCATGGAAACTCTGCCCTATGCATCTCTTCTTGGGTGTTCTGAGTTGTATCTTTATAATAAAGCAGTAATCTAGTAAGTAAAAAACAAACAAACAAACAACACTTCAGTTTATGGTCTTTATTGTTTTCACTTGGCTTTGTGGAAGCTCTAGACGATTGAGCACTGGTTCTTAGGCCAGCATATGGGCCAATCAACTAGATTCTTGCTGCTCACATTAAAGCCTTCAACCAGTATCATGTCACCTGAACGTTTGTCAGAAATGCCCAATCTCAGACCGATTGTATCAGAGCCTGCATTTTAGCATGATCCCTAGGTGATTTGTATGCATCTGCAGGTGCGAGAAGCCTTAGACTCAATGCTATCCAGCAAGAACATTCTGTTATCTGTGAGTCCCCTGTACAGACCTCACACAGCTGCCAAATCCTGGCCTGCACTCTGACTGGCGTCTAACTATCTGGTGTTACATGTCCACATTTCTTATTGCTCGGCCACCTCTATGCCCTCTTCCTACCTGTTCTTCAGGTATCAGCTCAGGTTGCATCTTCGCTTCTCTATCCTTTAGCACCACCATATTTTAGGCAAGTTGATACTCTAAGTCATGGTTTCCTCAGTCATGAAATAGGGATGATAATATCTATTTCATAAGGTTACTGAAAAGATGAAATGAGCTAGTACATGTAAAAATTGTACTGCAGTGCTTGGCACAGTAGACCCTCAATACGGTGTAGCTGCTGCTGTGGTTGTTCTTGCAGGAACAGTAACACAGCAGTGTACCATACAGATAAAGTCTCCTGCCCTATGGGGCTTACTTTCTAATGAGTGCTGCTAAATAAATGCTTTGTGGGAACTGTAGTCACATCTTGATTTGCCAGGCAGTTACTCAGAGACTTGGTGGGTCCCACATATTGTCAGGCAGCTACCTGTAAGACTTCTGTATGCTTTTGATATTGTTTTGCCTTATGGATATTTACATAGGTTTTTTCTCGCTTATCAAATGCTAAGTGCCTTGCTTCTATGTATAGTCCCTGGCACTTGACATAGGTATTCTCAGTGGATGGAAGGCTTTCAGGAAGTCTCTCCTTCAGATCCTCTCTTTGTCTATCCAGCGTGTGTCTGCTGGGGTGAGGCCTAAGCAGCCTGGTTCTAATTAGATGCTATTCTCTCTGAATTATGCTGCTTGTCTCAGCTGTTTAATGTGGACATCTGTATTCCTAGCCTCACCATCTTTAGGTTGCCTTGTCACAGATGCTGATGGCTTTAGGGAAAACATCTAGCTAGAAGAAAACAATGCCAACCTGCAAGCTGGTGCTGAGTGCACGGACTTTTTGTCCATTGTAGTGCAACATCCATTCATTCTCTATGACTTCCTGATGTGGTCTTTCCTGTAGTGGCAGATGACTATAATAAAATATCTTGGAAAATTTGGTTTAAATATAAAAATTATCTCTAAAGCAATTTCAGGGAAATAGCTGCCATATGGTTCCTTTTGGCCTTGTCTGCTCCAAGATCAAATTGATACCCATTCTTTTTCAATTAAATCATCAGATTTGTTTTGGCAAATCTAAAATAAATACACTTTGTCCTCTTTCTACCACCCTCTTTGCTCAGGTCAGGGCTGGTGCTTTTGTGAATCAATTTCCTGAAACCAGGTCAACATGAGCAGAGAGGGCTTGGAAATCAAGTCTGGTTCACTGGAAGAGCTTAAAATCACCCCTAAAATGGGGTCACTGTCCTCACGGGATTTTGCTAATTATTAGCTTCTCTTTTTATAACAAGCCCTAGTCAACCTGCATCTATCATTGAAAACATCCATGTTCTCCACACCCTCAAGCCTTCCATTTAAATCCCAGATGCTTAGAGAGATCATTAATACAGACATTTGACTGAATGGAGCCCTTAATCCCCTTTTCCCCCCAAGTAGCATGTTATGCAAAGTTCAGGGTAGGAAAACTCAATAACTCATGGAAGAGGCATTCATTTTACTTTTAAATTTCAATCTCCAGGGTGAGGGGTCAGGAAAGGCCATGACAGAAATTCTTACAGAAGAAAATTGCCCTGCAGCCAGTCATCTTCCTCCTGCATAAATCATTGCATTCTGTGGAATGTCAGCTCCAGCTATAATCAGAGTGCCAAAGAGAAGGGCTTTCTTCAGGGCTTCCGACTGTGATAGGTATATTTATTTTGGGTCAGCCCGACAGATGAACAGCCCTTTCAAAACAGCAAGAATCATTAAAGAGTAATTCCTACATAGGCTCTCAGCGCTGGCCTGGTCCCACTGCAGGAATGAGAAATAGGTGTTGCAGCACAGGGCCCCAACGATAGCACATGCAAACCTCCTGTTCCCCTCCAAAGCCACCTGTGCTGGCTATCCACATCCTCCTGCATCACTTCTTAGGGTGGGATACCACAACATTTAAAGAATAAGGAAGGTGCTGGCTCTTGACTCTAATCTGCAGCAAATGAACTCTCTAAAGCTAACTCTCTAAAGCAAATATTCTTGGGCTTCCCTCACCAATTCTATTTTTTCCTGCCCTCCACATAGTGAGAGGCTGGAGACTGGCCTCAGACACACAGGGAAGGACATGATACTTGGCTTTGGCAAGCTTGTCCCACCTTCTGTCTCCCTCCTAGATGGCACTGTTTCCTTCTTCTTTTTTTCTTTTTCTTTTTAGGGCCACACTCATGTGGCACATGGAGATTCCAAGGCTAGAGGTTGACTTGGAGCTACAGCTGCCAGCCTATACCACAGCCACAGCAACATCAGATCTGAGCCGCATATGCAACCTATACTACAGCTCACAACAACACTGGATCCTTAACCCACTGAGCAAGGCCCGGGATCAAACCCTCAACCTTATGGTTCCTAGATGGATTCACTTCCTTCTTCTCACCTGTCTTCTCAGCTCACATGCTGGTCTGTGCTCACAAACCCACCTCCAGTGCTCCAAGACCCCGACTCCGGCTCCTCTCTCCTACTTATCTCTTATGACAACACACCCTCCACACACCACACACCCCTAGATTCCCCCACCGCGATTGGAACTAATGCTAGAGGATCCCCGTTTATTCGTGAAGGAGGAAGAGATAGGAGGTCAGAGATTTGGAAAATCCCTCCGTCCTCCTCTGCTTCTGTAGCACCCAGGACCATGAAAGTCTCTGCTGTGGCAATAGCGTCACTGTGCTCACAATGAAAATGAAATGAGGTCATCTCGCTCTTCCATCTGTTCAGGGGCTGTGATCTGTGAAGGTGAAGGCTGTCCATGGAAACCTCCAACTGAGCTTGTGCATGTGATTCTGGGGAGGGTAGTCTGGAGAAGGGGCCCTGTGAGGAGTGGAGTAAAACATTCGAGAACAGGAAGATGGAATTCTTCTCCAGATTTGAACTCCTTTGCAAATGATTTTTCACTAGGTCATACCATTGGGCATGTTAAACATTATTGTTTCTGTACCACATGCATTTTACTTAATCTTCATAGCAACCCTATGAAGTAGGCACAGTTACTAACTTTTTTTTTTTCAGATGAGGAACATGGGGTTTCAAATGGATAATAACTTGGCCACCGACAGTGACTCTGATCCAGAGCAAAGACCTTCTCAGTCCCATGCCTGGAAGGGCTTCTTTGACAAGAGCTACTAGAATGAATGTGACAGAGGTGGGGAGAGCTGAGAATCCCCAGAGGAGCTATTTTGACTCCCGTTAACCTGGGAATAGAAAGAGTCTGCAGATCAGCTAACAACTTTGGAGGGTTAGAATACACACACAAAAAAATGAAAGGTAAAAAAGTGGAAAGAAAAAATGAAAACTTTCAACTGTTAGGGAAGAGATCAAGAAAAGAATCAGCTGATCACCATCAGCTGAGCACAGGCAGCCCAGTACTCTCTCTTTGCCTGTTTCCTATCCATGGTGACCACTTGGGCAAACTCCAGGCCCTTGATTGCTCTTTGGTGCCCGAAGGGACCTAATACACAATGACTGGGCTGGTCATTCTCTGTTCCAGGATTGCTCTTGCCCTATGCCCACCTTTCCGCCTCCTGGGATCACTTTGCTGTTTCCCACTGTTATCTGTATGGACCTGGCTCTGCTTCTGAATTTTACTCAGATTTCACTTCCTGGCTGCCTGATGAAAATCTCTACCAGGAGCACCAACTATCCTTAGTGCTGCCAAGCCCAGCTAGCTTTACCCCTAATTACTTCTCCTCCTGGCTCCCTGCTGCTCCAACTGATCAGATTTGAAAACAATCACCTTTTATTTTAAAAATTATTTCTATGGCTGCACTTCTTGCAGCCTATGGAAATTCCCAGGCCAGGGGTCAAATCAGAGCTACAGCTGTGGCCTATGCCACAGCCATGGCAACACTGGATCCTTAGCCCATTTAGGGAGGCCAGGGATCGACCCCACATCCTCACAGAGACAGCGTTCGGTCCTTAACCCACTAAGCCACATTGGGAACTCCAAAACAACAATCATCTTTTTTTTTTTTTGGTCTTTTTAGGGCTGTACCCATGGTATACGCGGGTTCCCAGGCTAGGGCTTGAATCAGAGCTGTAGCTGCCAACCTACAACACAGCCACAGCAATACATGATCCAAGCCATGTCTAGGACCTACACCATAGTTCACTGCAATGCCAGATCCTTAACCCACAGAGCAAGTCCAGGGATGGAACCCGCGTCCTCGTGGACACTAGTTGGGTTCGTTAACTACTCAGCCTTGATGGGAACTCCCAGCAATCATCTTTGATGCCTCATTTTCTTTCTCTTCCACAGAATTCAGCCAATGACCAAGTTGATACAACTTCTATGTCTAATACATCACCTTTCAAACATCAGGGCCACAATTCTAGCTTGCACCCTCATCTTCTTTTTCAGGAATTATTACTGAATCCTCTTATCTCTCATCTAACTTTTAGTCACTCCCACCTCTTATTTCTGCTTCATCTTGGGACTAGGTCATTCTGGAATAGCTCTGATTATGCTGCTTCTCTACGTAAAAATGTTTGATGACTGCCTGTGGCTGAATCAAGTTCATATTCTTCAGATTGGTTTCAGTGCCCCAAAAATATGGCCTCTGGTAGAGACAACTGCTCTTTTTTTTTACCCAGAAGCTCGTTCTTTTTTTGGTAGGTGCCCTTAAGATTCTGTATGGGTATCCATTCCCCCCCTTCCTAAGACCATATGGATTGGCTGACATTGATTGTTCTTGTTGGTTCTAGGAGTGAGCATCAGATACATTCTACACATAGGTACTGGTTCACAGAGAGGAAGAAATGACTTAAATCAGAGCAATGAATCTCTATTCTGAGATTTTGGGCTGAACAGTTGAGAAAAAGCAGCTCACTTTTTTGTTCAGACTACTAGAAATGGTTGTAATAAAAGACTGAAGCTGCTGGGAGTTAACAGGTAAAACATGATAATGAAACCAACAGAAAGAAAAGAGGCAACATTTAGAGAGCAAGGTAGGAGTTCCCCCAGATCCAGCAATGATCGAAGCCGGAGCGCCCCTTGACTTTCCAGTTAAGTGGGCTAATTCTTGCATTTCTGAGCTTAAAGAATCCTGAACCTAAAGAATTCTGACCAACACAGCTTTCATCTATCTTTTCAAATGTCTCCTCCTATTCCTCTACAATTATGCCCAGCTTATTCACTCTTGCCTCAAAGCCTAATGATTTTATATATTCACACTGTGGCTTGTGCTGTTCTTTCAATGTCTAACACAGTCTGTAGCCATCTCCATCTGCCCAATCTTTCAAGGTCTCTTTCAGATGTTTCTTCTCATCAGATGTCTTTTCTGCCCTTCAGCCAGGTAGGCTCTCACCTCCACATGAATTCCACTTCCCCTACTGTGTCTTCTTTGCCATTAAATATTCAGCATCTTTTCACCAGTGGCTCATATTAGATGCTCAATGAACCAGTGTGACTTGGATCAAAGAGAAAACAAAAACGTAGGACTTTCCACATAGTAACGAACCTAACATTGGTTGAAGTGAACTGACTTTAAAGTCCTGAGAAAAATAACAGGAAATAGCTTGTTATCTTTTCTACTTCATACCTGGGTTTTATTTCTTCCAGAAGACAGGTAGGCATTTTCACTGCTCTTCCTTAGTCACACAGTGACTGTAAACTATAATTTTGCAGCATAAAAGCACTTTAGTTTAAATCTTGAGGAAGGAGCAGTACTTCTGGTGACAGGAAGACATTGAGCACTGCTTGCGTCCTTTTTCATACCGATTTTGTTGTTTCGTTATTATTTTAGCGTTTGTTTTTTTTTCTCAAAGTCAATACTGTAAATTTATTTCATGAGCCATGCGAGTATCTCTGAGGCTATTGCATTGTTTTCTTCTTCAGAGTATTGCAAATTCTTTGAGCCTTGTGGGGTTTACCATGACACTATTTGAAAGGAATGTTCAGTTGTATTCAGTGTTTATATAAAACCTGCCAGTTTATCCTCTGAGTGATTTACGGCTTCTCTATGGAAGAGGAAAATAATGACACTGCATTTTGGTAAAAGGGGCTCCTTCTATAAATGCTAACTGGAAAGGTTAAAGAAAAAAGATCCATTCAGACACCTTGAGTTTCTTGTCTGTGTGATGCCAAAGACTCTCTTTTTAACCTGTTAAGTTAAAATAGTTACTTTGATGTCACTAAAACACAACTCATGGAATCAGACATTGAATCAAAAGAAATCCTAGGACTGAAATCCAGACCTTTTGTCCCTTACTTCCTCAGGGCCATAGGCTAGAGAGACTTGAAGAGCTTCTTTATAGGTCTAGCAGAGAAAAATCAGGGAGATAAGTAGCTTAGAAAAGGAATTTTAGATAGTCTATGCCTTTTTCCAACTTCCTACACTGGTATTTTTTAGCAATGGGGTTTTATTTTCATGGCTAAAAGCCAGAAAAGCATGCTGATCAAGGATGTCCTCCTTAAAAAGGATTCCCAATGCCCCATCTTGCTTCTACTGGCCCATTCATCTCCTTGTTATCTCTGCTTTTACTACTCCTGCTGTTTCTCACCAAGCTCTCTCCGCTTCCCTCTCTTTTACATGGCTTCTAGTTATTGCCCCTCATCATTCCTGATTATTCATGACTCTGATGTCCTACTTTCTCTCTTTGTGTATTTCACTTTGTTCCCCACTTTGTTTCTCTTTCTTTCTCTTTCTTTTTCTTTTCTTTCTTCCTTCCTTCCTTTCTTTTTTGTCCTTTTGCCTTTTCTAGGGCCTCACCTTCATTCTAATGTCTTAAATTCAGAACTCTTCAGAGATCTTTTCAGGCAAATCTCACCTGTTGGCCCCTAAATTATCTCCAACCAGTGGTGCATTGACTGGCTGCCCGTCTTTCTTTCTTTCTCTTTCTCTCTTTCTCTCTTTCTTTCTTTCTTTTTCTCTTTCTTTCTCTTTCTTTTTCTTTTCTTTCTTTTCTTCCTTCCTTCCTTCCTTCCTTTCTTTTTTGTCCTTTTGCCTTTTCTAGGGCCTCACCTGCAACATGTGGAGGTTCTCAGGCTAGGGGTCTAATCGGAGCTGTAGCCGATTAGGGCAGAGCCACAGCAACACGGGAACCGAGCCACATCTGTGACCTACACCACAACTCACAGCAACACCGGATCCCTGACCCACTGAGCAAGGCCAGGGATCGAACCCACAACCTCATGGCTACTAGTCGGATTCGTTAACTGCTGTGCCATGATGGGAATTCCTGCACTTGTTTATTTTCCAGGGACCACATACAACAGTGAGCAACTTTGGAGAAGATTGCTTTTGATAAGGGCTGTAGGCATTGCAGACATTCCAAAGCTTGGCCCATCTAGGATGAGCCAGTTCATAAGGTATTGTTGATGTATACGGCTATATTGCCTAGAAGAGCCTATAAATGATAAAGGAGAGGGAGGATTTCTATATATATGGTATCAGGGGACACTGACAACACATTTTAGAGAAATGTTTAAAGGCTTTAAATGAAGAAGGTTCTTTTGAAAAGGGAAAATAAAGGAGGAGGGTCACATAATATTATGGATTTATTCCTCTTTGGAGATCTTTACTACCATTTCTATGGGACATGGGGGGAGGAGAAATACAGGTTTTTAGCTTCCTGAGCCAGAACCTGGTTTCTGCATCTTGGTGGGTTTAGTTCACTCTGACGTTATTCACATCCTTGAAAGCAGTATTTTTTAACAAATAAATATTCTCACTGCTCTGGTATTATAGCAGAATCATAATGAGCAGGAAACTGTAAAAGAGGTGAATTTTAGGAGGGGCAAAGTTCAACCACTCCAACTGACAACTGTGTCAATGGTCAGCAAATGGTAATGATGGCATTATAACAAAACCATGGAACGAGATGCAACAAAATCCTCAAAAAATCAGTACTGAATGTGAATGCTTCTTCCCTTCATATCTTAATGACAATTTTCTTTTCTTCAAGGGTGTGAGACTTTAAAAAAAAAATTCTCTAAGACTTATATGGTAAGGATTAGATGAAATGGTGCCTGTAAAGCATTTAGTATAGGGTTTCATGAATGGCACAAATACAATAAATGAGCAATCCACCCTTGCTCAGCTGGTCTCTGCTATAAAAGATGGCACATTTGCCAGGCAATTAGCAAAGAGTACATGTTTAGCCTTTGGCAGTAGGACAGGAATTTAATTTGAGTAAAGGTAAATGACTCATTTGACATTGAAACACATGATCATGTCTCTAATCCTTGGACCTAAACATTTGATAAAATCTAACCAGCCACCAGAAGGAGTTCCTTCCTTAGGTATTTACTTAACGAATTTCTGCTGTGTGTTCAGTATTATGGTGTGATTTTAGGAGTCGGTAGTGGGGTGGGATCAGCAGTCAAAGAGTAGAAATCCCATTTATTAACTGACAATCTAACTGTTTAGATAAGATACATGCAAAGTGAATTGGAAAGTAGAATGCAAGTGGTTCTCTGCCTTACCTATACTTTAGAATCACTTGGGGAGCTTTAAAAGTTATTAGCACTGAGTCCTACCTCCAGAGAACCTGGTTAAACAATATACTTGAGAGTCTGGTGAAAACTGTAAATCCTAGTGTTTGGTTCTTGATGCTGGCAGCACATTTAGAATCATCTGGGGGACTTTAAAAATTCTTGCTCTCAGCTCAATAACATCAGAATCTCTAGGGATGGGACCTAGCTTCCAGGATCTCTTAAAGCTCCCTACGATTGAGAACCATATCCTTAGAGAAATTTATAGCAAGGGAAGGGAAGTAATGTGTAGTAGTCAAGAAGATTCCACAAACAGGAGCATAGGATGTTTTGACTCAAAAGAAGGTGGCAGACTTTCATGTGAGGACAAGCATGGCCAAAAGCTGAGGCTGGCGAGCTCAGGTGGAACCTAAGCAGGACAACAGGAGGATGCTCTTGTTTCAGAAAACCGCAAACACATTTGGAGAGACAAGGTAAAGTGAAATCAGGATTTAAAAGTCAGGCTATAAAACCCATTAGAATGGCAAAAATCCAAAACAGTGGCAACACCAAATGCTGGCAGGGATTTGAGGTATAGGAACTCTTATTCACTGATAGTAGGAATGCAAAAGGGAACTTCCACTCAGGAAGATAATTTGGCAGTTTCTTGCAAAATTAAACATATTCTTACTGTACGGTCCAGAAATAACACTCCTTGGAATTAACCCAAATGAAATGAAAACTTATGCCCACACAAAAACCTCCACACTGAATGTTTACTGCATCTTTATTCATAATTGCTGAAACCTGGAAACAAGTCCTTCATAGGTGTACAGATAAATAAACTTGAGTAATCCAGACAATGGGATATTACAGGCAAAAAAGAGTGAAAAGCCATGGAGGAATCATAAATGCACATCACTAAGTGGAAAAAAAAAAGCTGAAAATCAGGCTGCAAAATGTATGATTCCAACTACATGACATTCTAGAAAAGACAAAATCACGGAAACAGCAAAAAGATAAGTGGCTGCCAGGGTTTAGAGAGAAAAAAGGGGTGAATAGGCAGAGCAGAAAGGATTTAGGACAGTTACACTATTCTTTTTTTTTTTTTTAATTTTTATATGTATACTTAAATAAAACTTTATTTAAAAAAAAGCAGATTGGAAGTTCCCATTGTAGTTCAATGGTAATGAACCTGACTAGTATCCATGAGGATGCGGATTTGATCCCTGGCCTCCCTCAGTGGGTTAAGGATCCAGTGTTGCCCTGACCTGTGGTGTAGGTCACAAATGCAGCTCGGATCACACATTGCTGTGGCTGTGGTATAGGCTGGCAGCTGCAGCTCTGATTCAACCCCTAGCCTGGGAACTTCCATACGCCACGAGTGTGGCCTTACAGTTAAACTATTCTGTATGATACTCTAATGGGGGATACATATCGTACATTTGTTAAAACCCAAAGAATATAAAACACCAAGAATGAACCCTAATGTAAACTATGAACTTTGGGTGATAATGATGTAACAATGTAGGCTCATCAATTATAACAAATGTACCACTCTAGTGCAGGATGCTCATAAAGGGATAGGGTGTTTGTGTGCAGGGGAAGGAATATACAGGAACATTTTTACATTCTGCTCAGTTTTGCTGTGATCCTAAAAGTACTAAAAAAAAATAGAGTTTTTTTCGTATTTTTTTTTTTTTTTAAATGGGGAAAAAAGCCAGGTGGGAATGGAAAGTTTACACTGGAGGTAGCAGAGTGATTTTCTATTTCTTGAGCCAGGAGTAAAGTGATAAGGGCAATGGTTTTAAGAGGAACACCTTGGCTACAATGTATAGAATGGATCAAAACAGCAAAAGGCTGTGGCAACAATATAGATACAAGATGATGAGAGAGGGTTGAAGATTTGATGGTGACTCAATGTGAAGGAAGCCTTGATGACTGACATCTCATCTTGAGCCCTCTGGTTCTCTTTTCATTATTCTGATAAATAAAAGCCATATATTGAAGTTATCTAGAAGGGAAAGGTAAAAGTATGAAAAAAAGAGTTGAAATGTGCACTATGCTATGAAAATCTGTGCTTCAGAATGAGGCTAGAAGGCAGCATATGGGAGGCACTTGAGTACATTAAAAAGCCACCGTGTGAATTATTTTAAAAATCTAATTTGCAAAGGCCATTGGCATTGCTTGGGTGCATTTGTAAATCAGGCAGTCATCTTGAGCAGCTAAAGCTATAATTTTCATGCAAAGGCTCAAAATATTAAAACATTAATTGAAAAAAAAGCACATTGAATATCCTGTTTGCAGAGTTCATTCAGTTGGGCAGGATAGGGTCAGGCCAGTTTTTCAGCTGCAGGATAGGTTAAGCCTTTTTGCATGATTGCCCTGGAAAACAAATCCTTCATACGGTAAATGAATGACTCCTTGGTCTGTTTGCTTTATTAAAGGCTATCACAGTCCTTTTTATTTATTATGCTCTCGGTTTCTACTAAACTCTCAAACTTGAATATAAAATGTCCCGTGTTATTTAATCTGCAAGCTATTGTTTATTCCCTCATCTTATGAAGCCAGGGCTGGCAGACTCAGTTTTTATTATAATAGCTGTAAAGTGACTGTGGCATCTGTGATGAGAATCACCCTAGCAGGACAGGGGTCTGCTATTCCCTGCTCTTCTCCTGCAGGCTGGCAATTTGGGGTAGGGGGAACTGATGCATCCCTAAGTGTTTCCTCCTATCCCCTGATGGCTCCTGCCAAATCTTAGATCACCTTTATAGAACAGAGGGCAACTCAATGTCAGCAACTTACACAGGCTAATCTTTCCTCTGAGGCAGCTGACAAAAGCTGCTGAGAACAGAAGAGTGACTCGGGGCTCCCTCTAAAGGTCTTTGCTGATTTCAAGGTCAGAGAGGTAATGCATATGGTGTCTTAATTAGAGTCAACATGACTGGGTCTGGAAGGAAATAGAGAAGAAAGAAAAGGAAAACTGAAATGCCTATTCTGGTCCAGGTACTTTTCATTAGCACTTTTTTCCCCTTCCATCTTAGGAGAGAAGAAACGTTATTTTCCTCATTTTATACGTGAAGAAAAATGAAAGCGTAGGGAAGTAAATCACAGGCGGGCATGCAGATGAGGAGTTATTATCAAGGCACAAAGCTGGGGGCTACCCTGGACTGCCTCACTTCACAGCCTGAGTACTTTTCACCCCACTGCTCTTTGTCCTCATTCTTTTGCCAGGCCTGCTTGGACCCTCTCCCCCTTGCAGTGTTCTGTACCTCTTCTGTCTGTGGGACCCACTCCTGCATTACTTGGGAAGTCCTTGCCTGAACAGCAGAGCCCATGGAAAGCTATTTCTCTGTCCGCCCCAGACTGCAGGTCAACTGGGAACTTCTCATTCTTGTCACACACAGGAATTTTGTCAGTGGTAGGATTAATTTAGCCCATTAAGCATCTTCCCATTAGGCTTGTGGCTTAAGTGAAGTGTCAAAATGTGATGTCTAATATTTTACGAATTACACTGATGTGCTACTTCTTTGATCCCTTTTCATAGCCCGTGTTATGACCATCTGGACACCTCCTTCTCTTGGAGTTTTTGGGATGGCAGCCAAAGCAAGTACAGAATGCTGAACAGATCAATATAGTTAAGCGCATTACCATAATCCACAGACATTAAAACGTCAATACCTCATTCCCCTGACAAAGCTTATATCAAACAGAAGGTTCGATGGCACACGAGATAGATTCATTAGGCTTTTACCTCCGGGAATGTGCTGCCACAGAGCTTAGGCCCATTTGAAAAGAAGACTTTCATGGTGTTAACTTTGCCAAACTTTGTTTATTGGCATTTGGGCTCCAATCATAATCCAATCAGGCCAGCAGGTTTTCCTTACAAAAGGGACATTTTCCAGATTTGTCCCATCAAACAAACACATGGTGTGGACACAGCAATTGATTTGAGCTCTGTGTGATGAGTAAAACCACAGAGCTGTTCTATTAAAAACACCTGCTGGAAGAGGTCCCACTGTGGCGCAATGGGATCGGCAGCATGTTGGGAGCACTAGAAAGCAGGCTCGATCCCTGGTCTGGCACAGTGGGTTAAGGATCTGGTGCTGGTACAGCTGCAGCTCGGATCTGATCCCTGGCCTGAGAACTCCATATGCCTTAGGGCGACCAAAAAACAAAAACAACAACAACAAAAAAAACAAAAACACCTGCAAGAGTTCCCTTGTGGCACAATGGGTTAAGAATTTGGCATTGTTACTGCAGTGGCTTGGGTTGCTGCTGTGGTGAGGGTTCAATCCCTGGCCTAGGAAATTCTACATGTTGTGGGCAAAACAGACAACCCCCCCCCCAAATAAAACCCAAACCCCTGCTAACATTAGACTGCAAAGCTTCATGGGTAACCCCTTCAGTATATTAAGCCAAGACACGAAGCATTTTAAAACTCGATGATTATTTCTTAGGTGCTTACTATGTGCCGTATTATTTTAGGACCTGGAGGTGTAGGGGGGTGTGCAACAGACAAGGAGTTTCCTTTCACAGAGTTTATACTGTAGCTGGAGAAATAGACAAGCAAACATAGACAGAAGGTAATGTCAGGTATCTGCAGATGTTATGAAGAAAGCAGATATGAAAATGCAAAGTAAGGCAAGGTGGTGAGAGAAGGACTGAGAAGCTAGATTGATTACATATAGAGAGTGGTCATGCAGAAGTTAGAGGAGAAAGAATAGAAAAATAGAGGAGTTTCTGTTGTGGCTCAGCAGTAACAAAACCAACTAGTACCCATGAGGATGCAGGTTGGGTCTCTGGCCTCTCTCAGTGGGTTAAGGATCCGGCATTACTGTGGCTGTTGTCTAGGTGGCAGTTGCAGATCTGATTCAACCCCTAGCCTGGGAACTTCCATGCGAACAGGTGTGGACCCAAGAAGCAAAAAAAAAAAGAGAGGAAAGAAAAAGAGAAATAGTAAGGGCAATGTCCTATGGTGAGAATGACCTTAATTTATATGAAGAATAGAAATAAGGCCATTGGGAGCCTTTAAGTCAGAGCTTTCCTGGACATGGCAAAGGATATGGGGAGTCACTGGAGGGTTTAAAGTAGGGAGGTAACATTATTTTTTATTATTTTGTTTTAATTTTTAACACATTATCATTATTGACTATGATTCATTTTTTTAAAATAAAAATTGCTTTGGCTATGTCAGTGGATCTTATCAGGATGAGTTTGCTCCCCAGGGGACATTTATCAATGTCTAGAGACATTTCTGGTTGTCACAACTAGAAAGTGCTACTGACATCTAGTGGGTAGAGGCCAGGGATGCTGCTAAACATCCTGTAATGCCTGAGATAGTCCCCATGACAAATAATTAGCCAGCCTTAAAATGCCAGGAGTCCCAAGGTTGAGAAACCCTGAGCTATGGTATAGAGAATAGATTTTTTGAGAAAGAAGAAAGAGTAGAAGCAGAAGGCTGCAGCAGGAACCCAGGAGAAATGATGGTTATTTGGACTAAAATGGCAGCAGTGGGTTTGGAGAGAGGTAGAGTGATTGAGGATTTATTTTGGAGACAGAGCTGGGAAAAGCTGCTGTTAAGTTGGCTGTGGGAAGTTAAGGACTCGAGGATGACCCTCATGTTTCTAGTCTGAGTAACTGAGTAGACGGTAAGGCCATTTATCCAGATGGGAAAGAATAGGCAAGAATTAGGTAGAGAAGGAAATGTTTAAGAGTTTTGTTCAGGGCATGTTAAATATGAGATATTAGATAGTGGAGATATCAAGCGAGCAGCCTAATATATACATGAATCTGAAACTAAAGGGAAGGGTTAGTTATGAAACCATGGGTGATCATTAGTCAAATCCATTTCACCCGACTTCACTAATCAAGATTCTCTACACAAGACCTGCACAACCCCAAAGTTGCACATAGCCTAAACAAGAAAATGTTGCCTGAGTTACTTTCTATGAACTTGGAGTCAGCTATCTAGTTCCAGCTGTGCTGATAAGACTGGTTAGGACCCCAAACCCTCCAACTGGGCACGCGTGACTGTCCACTTGGTGACCTCATGACGTCAGAGGGCCAAAACCTCCACCCTCTGAGCGTGCTAAGCACCTACAATTTTGGAACATATAGAGGCCAGTGGCTTAGTTATGCCTGTGCTGAACAATACTCACTGCATCTTTCTCCAATCACCTTGCCCCACACCTCAGACTGTCCTGCTTCTCTTTATTCTGTATCTCATAAATACCCCTCAGCCCATCGCCTTCAAGAGGCAGATCTGACATTTCTGTCTCCTTGCTTGGCTTCCTTGCAAATATATCCTCTCTTTGCTGTACATTTCAGCATGTTAGTGCTTTGACAAAGTAAGCCTAGTTCAGTAACAGTTATCAGCATGAAGATCGTATCAGTGCCTCGGAACTGGCTAGATAACCTACGAAGAGAAGTGACTGGGAGGAGCAGAGAGGAGAGTGCTGATCTCCCCAGTATTTAGGGGTCAAATCAAGGTGGAAGATCCAGCAGTTGGCACAGAGAGAGAAGTGATGGAAGAAGGGAAAGCAGATGAACACGGTTTCCTGGAAGACATAGGATCCAAGAGGTTTGGAGGATGAAGCTGTTGTTTATGCTGAATGTTTCTAAGGGGTCGCATAAATCAGAGCAAAAAAAAAAAAAAAAGGAAAAAAAGACCCTAAATTTGGCTTAATTTAGACAAGGCAGTGTTGATACAGACTAGAGTAAGCTGCTGTTATGTCGATGGGATTGAACCCTGACTGGAGGGGTTGAAGAGAGCATGGGAGTTTAGGAGATGTGATCGAAAGTAGGAATTCTTTCAATAAATATTGCTGAAAAGAGAAGTAGAAAAATGAGACTGGCATTCCCATTGTGGCTTGCTGGGTTAAAAACCCAACATAGTCTCTGTGAAGATGTGGGTTCAATCCCTAACCTTGCTCAGTGGGTTAAGGATCTGGCACTGCTGCAAGCTGCGGCATGGGTCGCAGATGTGGCTCGGATCCAGTGTTGCCATGGCTGTGGTATAGGCCTGTAGCTTCAGTTCCAATTTCCCTAGCCTGGGAACTTCCAAATGCTGCAGGTGTGGCCCTAAAAAGAATAAGAAAGAAAAATGAGATGGTACAAATGGGATGGTGATAGAACTTCAACTGTAAAAAAAATTCTTAATAGAATCTCTTGTTTTTTGGCAAGTCTCAATTTGTTATGAAACAAACTATAAGAATTAAAATGAATAATTTCATGGTTTCCTTGGTGTTGGTATATAACACATGCATTTTGTTAAAATTAGATCTATTTTGTGAACGAAGTTAAAATACACTAGAACCACTGAAGAACCACTACAACTTCAGAGCAGTAGTTTTTCTAAGAATGCATTTGGAAAAGCACTACACAAAATTAATTTTAACAACAAAATTTCATGTACCAATCAGAGCAATAAATTTTTACTCTAAGGCCTTCCTCCCGGGGCTAAAATTATAGCAAGATTTTAATCTTGGTGCTGTCACTTAGCTCTTTGAGCAAGTTGCTTTATCTCTTGGCACATAAAATTTCTCATTTATAAATCAGTAGGGGTTAGTGTGAAAATTAGGTGAAATAATATATGCAAATTTTGCGTGTCCTACCTGGGGCCTATCTCCTTTCTTTCTGGCATCTTTACTCCAAGACTCTGACTTAGGCTAGCCTGGCGGTGACTCCATGCTGCAGTGTTCCATGTGGCAGTGCTGGTCATAATGGGAAGCTCCATTTTTTCTCCCTCATCTCACCTTTGATGTTTTCCCATCTCAGTTACTACACTGCTGGGAAATAACAGACTTTGCATTCACTTGCTGCCTATTACTACTGAAGCATCTTAACGATGTTTAAAAACAAAGTAAGATTTGTTCTGAGATACTATGGATAACCAAATAGGTGAGTTGTAACAACTTTGAAGAACTCCAGCAAATTTTTGGTTTAGGGTTTTTTACATCCAGAACCATAGCAATTACCCTTCCTCAACTCTCCAACCATAAATACAAGATTCTTCTAAGAAAGGAAAAAGAAAAACCAAAAAAATCAAGAACTAATGAATTATGTATATAAGTAGAAGTGAGAAAATCTCTTCAAATCTAAAAAACTGCTACTGACTTGACATTGAGATTGTTGAAGAGACTTGTGAGAAGAGTACTGGCGAGGAGAAGTGGCAGGTGGTGGACAATGGCCTTTGTCAACACAGACCATATTTCAAGTCGTGTCTTGAGCCCTGTGGATAGACTGAAGGAGGCAAGAGAGCTCAGTCTCAGTTACAGCCATTCACAAGTTTCACACATTTGTCTCTTCTAGTCCCAACTCCTTGTTACCACTCTGATTCTCTTAGGTTGGAGACTGAACATCCCAGAACACCAACGGTGTGAATATTCTGAGATGTGCATAATGGAGGGAAGATAATGCCCCTGGATTAGAGTGGAGAACAGTCTTTGAAATTCTGGCCTGTGTCCTGCATCCTTCCTGGGGCAGGTTTCTGCAATGAATGAGCCCTGTCTTCAAACATGTAGCTCACCTGTGCTTTTGAAAATCTGAAAGGCTCTCACTATCACACAATGTCAGTGCCAGAGACGACAAACCTGGTCCGGCTGTGGTGTCTGCCAAGCAAATGTCTTTTATGTAGATTGTATTACTGGGTGCTTTCAAACTTACAAAGGTTGAAGGATGGTTATGGAAAGTCCACCAACTTTCCCACATTATCAGCATATTTAGTACCAGACCTATGATACAGGAAAACTCCAAAAGCTCCAAGAAAGACCATAATCATTCTTCAAGAAATATTGCTCCGTTTTTGTCATATTCCATTTTTCCCTTAGTACCATTTTATTTGGCTGGGCATCATTTTACTTTCTATTTTTTAAAGCTTTACATGGATTAATTTTTCCCTGGAGATTAAAAGTCAATTAATAGTGTTTTAGAAGTGTCTAGGGATTCTCAGGATTTTCATACTTAAGACCCTAAAACAGGTTAAAAATGGCTCCTGATCCCTATATTATAGTAAAAGAACATTTAGTATCCACTGATTGAAAAATTACATAATGACAAAAGCAGAAGCATTTGAACACTGCAATAGAAACTAAACAAGTTCACAAATTTGAAAGACAATAGTGTACTACACATGAGTCATATTAATCCTTCACTTTCCAGTGTCCTTAGTGAGCAAAGGAGGGAGCTGATTCTTTTTTTTTTTATCTTTTATATATATATATATATATATATATATATATATATATATATTTTTTTTTTTTTTTTTGTTACTGTATAGCATGGTGACCCAGTTACACTTAGATGTATACACTCTTTTTTTCTCACATTACAGCATTCCATCATAATTGACTAGACAGAGTTCCCAATGCTACACAGCAGGATCCCATTGCTAATCTATCCGTAAAGCAACATTCTGCATCTATTTACTCCAAGTTCCCAGTCCCTTCCACTCTCTCCCCTTCCCCCTTGGCAACCACAAGTCTATTCTCTAAGTCCATGATTTTCTTTTCTGTGGAAATCTTCATTTGTGCCATATATTATATTCCAGATATAAGTGATATCATATGGCATTTGTCTTTACCTTTCTGACCTACTTCACTCAGGATGAGTCTCTAGTTCTATCCATGTTGCTGCAAATGGCATTATTCTTTTTTTATGGCTGAGCAGTATTCCACTGGGTATATATGCCACATCTTCTTAATCCAATCTTCTGTCAATGGACAATTGGGTTGATTCCATGTCTTGGCTATTGTGAATAGTGCTGCAATGAACATGCGGGTGCATGTGTTTTTTTGAGGAGAGTTTCGTCCAGATATATGCCAAAGAGTGGGATTGCTGGGTCATATGGCAGTTCTAGGTATAGTTTTCTAAGGTACCTCCATACTGTTCTCTGTAGTGGTTGTAACAGCTTACATTCCCACCAACAATGCAGGAGGGTTCCTTTTTCTCCACACCCTCTCCAGCACTTATTGTTTGTAGACTTTTGGATGATGGCCATTCTGACTGGTGTGAGGTGGTATCTCATGGTAGTTTTGATTTGCATTTCTCTAATAATCAGGGATGTTGAGCATTTTTTCACGTGCTTGTTGGCTATCTGTATATCTTCCTTGGAGAAATGTCTATTCAGATCTTTTGCCCATTTTTCAATTGGGTTGTTGGCTTTTTTGCTGTTGAGTTTTATAAGTTGCTTGTATATTTTAGAGAGTAAGCCCTTGTCAGTCGCATCATTTGAAACTATTTTCTCCCATTCTGTAAGTTGTCTTTTTGTTTTCTTTTTGGTTTCTCTTGCTATGCAAAAGCTTGTCAGTTTGATTAGGTCCCATTTGTTTATTTTTGCTTTTATTTCTGTTGCTTTGGGAGATTGATCTGAGAAAATATTCACAAGGTTGATGTCAGAGAATGTTTTGCCTATGTTCTCTTCTAGGAGTTTGATGGTGTCTTGTCTGATATTTAAGTCTTTCAACCATTTCGAGTTTATTTTTGTGCCTGGTGTGAGGGTGTGTTCTAGTTTCATTGAATGGAAGATAAATGTTCTGGCTTGACCTGATTAGATCCTAAGATAAAAACCATACATTTTGGAACTAGCATGGAGAGCAGAGGTGATCTAGTTTTACCACCTTAATTCCCAAAAAAGAAACTTAATGCCAAGGCATAGGATTGGCTGGCCAGGGCAGGGAGAGTAAGTAGGACAGAACCAGATCCTCCTAGCATTTTTGGCCCTGGTCTTATCTGGGCCTTGTGTGTAGGGCAGCCAGGCCTGCATCCTGAACACTGGCTATTCCCTATGGTCAAAAGATTCCCAGATGGGTTAGGTTGTGCCCTGCTTTTAGAACTATTCCCATGTAGCTTCTCCTGCTCAGAATCTATTTCTCCCCACAATTACCTGGCAGGTATTTAGTTCATTTTCAAGACTCAGAGGAAAGCCTTTCCATGAAGGATCTTTAGACCCTCACAAATTAAATAAAACACTGCTTCTTTTTCGCTCCTACTGTAGAAAGAATGACAACGATGTGCAGCATTTGTTGAGCACTTACCATGTGCTAGTCGTGTTTACAAGTTATGTTTCAGCTAATCTTCATGACAAACCTATGCCATAGGAACTTTGTTTATAGTTTATAAAAAGCAGGAAAGTGAAGCTCAGAGAGATTAGTGTTTCCTAAGTTCGAGAAGTGAGACACCTCCCCTGGCAGTGTGAGTCAATTAACCACTGCACTGTGTCACTATATTGTACGGTAGCTGCAGCAGAGCACTCTCTATGTAGAAGTATACTTATGTTGGGTATATGTCTTTCTTTCCCTCTAGACTGTAAGCTCTTCAAGGGAAGGGCTTGTGTTTTGACTCTTTTCTCCCTATACCTAGCAGTTTTTGGCAGAGAGTTAAGTTCTCAATACATATTTGCAGAATGAATGTATGAATGAAAGAATCATTTGTCATAGATGGTTCTTAAAATGCAGTTCTCCAACAGTCCATGAATAATGAACATTTACAAATGAGTGGGTTAGATTATTGATTTATCCATCTGAACAATGATTTCCCCAAACAGATCCTACCGATTGTTGACAAAAATGTCAGACAAGTAAAAGGCTTTGCCAAATCAAATATTTATATAGGTCAGTATGAAAACTTCCAGTTTCTTTGCTTTCTCTTTTTCTTGCTGAGGAAGAAATTAAGAAGCAGCAGGGGACAGCGGAAGTAGTACTGGAGTGGAAGTTGGGAGAGCTGGACCCATGCCCTGCTTGGGCCTCACAGCTTTCTTTGAGAATCTGGCAGGTAAGACAGCCTGTAAAAAGAGCTCTTTTCATTTAAAAGCAGGGATAGGCTCCTAAATGTTCTGTAAAGCCTTTTCATTGCAAACATTCTGGGATTCTAATATTCACCAGGTGGTGTGTGGGCTGATCCAAAGTGCAAGTCAGAGTATATATTTTCTTTATTACAGATTTGAACTTTTTTTTTTTTTGGCCATGCCCACAGCATGTGGAAGTTCTCAGGCCAGGGATCAAACCTGCAAACCTGCACCAGAGCGGCAACCAAAGCTGCTGCAGTGACAACACTGGATCCTTAACCCACTGTGCCACAAGGGAACTCCTGAAGCTGCTTTTCTAAAGTCAGAAACGAAGACTTTAAAAATGATGCAAACTCGGAGTTCCCGTCGTGGCGCAGTGGTTGGCGAATCCGACTAGGAACCATGAGGTCGAGGGTTCGGTCCCTGCCCTTGCTCAGTGGGTTAACGATCCGGCATCGCCGTGAGCCGTGGTGTGGGTTGCAGACGCGGCTCGGATCCCGCGTTGCTGTGGCTCTGGCATCGGCTGGCAGCTACAGCTCCAATTAGACCCCTAGCCTGGGAACCTCCATATGCCGCGGGAGTGGCCCTAGAAATGGCAAAAAGACAAAAAATAAAATAAAATAAAAATGATGCAAACTATTACAATTAGAATGGATAAGCAATGAGGTCTTGTTGTATAGCACAGGGAACTATATTCAATTACTTGTGACAGAACCTGATAGACAAAAAAATGATAAAAAGAATGTATATAAATGAATGACTGAGTGACTTTGCTTTACAGCAGAAATTGATAGAACATCATAAATCAACTATAATGAATTTTTTTTTTAATGCAGGAAACCACCACCCCCACCACTGCAAAAAAGAATTTAAACCTCTGCTTCTTTTCCAGCTGCAAGTCCCTCAAAGATTTTGTTTGTGATGGCAAGAAGAACTACAGAAACTTTCACCTATAAGCAGTCTTTAGCCTGAAAAGAGCTGGAAACATGCTGTGACTTTGAGCTAACCTCCCAGGCCATCTTGGTCTGCCTGTCAGATGGGAAGGTGAGGCTCACTGCAGGGCTTCTTCTAGGGCAAACATTCCATGATTTCATACACTCCTGGAATCAACTCATCATCTCTCTTCACACCACCAATGGGGTGGGTGCCAGATTGAAAGCCCCAGTACAGCATGTTCTCACTTCTTGCACTGCCTTTCTATTAATGTTCTAGCTTTGGCCACATTGATCATTTCTTCATGACTGTTGTCAGTTCAAAGTCATTTGCTTTTCTTTTTTTTAACTTTGATCCCTGCGTACAATTTTTTTTGATGATTGTGAATTATATAAGGAAATGCCAATTCTCACTTATGTCATTTTTTAGCCATGAATCTTGGGATTCACACCCATCTCTTACAATAAGAGAAATATAGTAAGTATACATTTAAAATGTGACTTCCTTTGGGAAGAATATCCTTAATATCATAAATAAATGATTGATTTGACATTTGAAATTTTCTTCATTTTTAATCTTCATGATTTTTCTCTTGAAATGTATTTTGCTTTAAAAAAAATCACAAATAAAAAAAAATTAGGCATTTGAGAGTAACTCTGAATGTCCATCATTCAATTGATAAGAATGACTGACATTTTCAGTGATAACTTGCAAAGTTCACAGTCTACAAATTCCTGATAGATATTTTTGGACAAATCACATCAGCTGTTCTTAATATCATGAGCTTCCTTTTATCCTCTACCACTTTGCTTTTTACACTTGCTAGATATATTTATGGAACATCACATTTTCCTCACAAGCTGTTTTAATTTGCATTTTTCTCAATGACTCATCTGACATACCAGATAGGAGAGTTTTTTTTTTTTCCTTCTTAGTAAATGCTAACCAAGTATTTTGTATTGTTTTTGTGAATTCTGAGAAATCCAGCAATAGGAGACAAGAAATAAAGAGTCCCATGTCTGCATGTTCTTGTTCTCAAGATGGCCATGTTTTTGAGATTATCCTTTCTCCAGAATGGCAGTTCTCATTTCTACTTCAGTAACTTTGCTGTAATGGAAAGTCATACATGTGTTGCCAGAACCAATGTTTTAGATTCTCGTGTCTGTCACAGACCGAGGATTCATGGCGGTAACACTGCATGCCATGTGTTTCTATTTGAAATGATCTGAGTTTTCTTATTTCTAGTTATGTTGCAAAATGGTGTGATTCGGAGTCTACTTTTCTTCCAAAGCAATACATAATTTTACTGCCTTGTTTTTCAGAAGAATGCACTGTCTCATTTCTAGGACATTGAGAGATTATTCCATTTCTCTGTATTTGTACCAAGAAGAAGGAAGCAATTATCCATGTCTATTTCTTCTCAGTTATGTTTGCTGCCAAGCTAATCCTCCTTGGGTATCCAGTGGACATTTGTCTCCTGGTTATTTATAGTCACCTAATGATCACTCTTCAGGAACTCTTGTCTGTCTTCCACATGTTTGATTATAATAAGGCAGTCAGATGGCAAACAAGTTCAATGAGAAACCCCTCAAAGACTGGCTTCAGGATTTTCCACATTTATTGCTTGTTAGAAATAGGACTTGGGAAGTACCACTGTACCTCATTTTATTGCACTTTGCTTTACTGAGCTTTGCAGATACTGTGGTTTTTTTTACAAATTGGAGGTTTGTGTCAATCCTGCCTCAAGTAACTCTATGGGTGCCATTTTTCCAATAGCATTTGCTCACTGGCAGTTTTCACAAATTTCAAATTTTATTATATATATAATATTTGTAAAATATAGATATCTCTTTTTAGGGCCACACCCATGGCATATGGAAGTTCCCAGGCTAAGAGTGGAATCGGAGCTGTAGCTGCTGGCCTACACCACAGCCACAGCAACACCAGATCAGAACCATGTCTGTAATCTACACCACAGCTTATGGCAATGCCGGATCCTTAACCCACTGAGTGAGGCCAGGGATGGAACCTGCATCCTCATGGATACTAAGTGGATTCGTGACTGCTGAGCCATGATGGGAGCTCCCAATTATTATATTTGTTATGGTGATCTGTGATATTACTACTGTAAAATGATTACAGCTCATGGAAGGTTGGATGCTAAGTATTTTTCAGCAATAAAGTATTTTTTTTTTGTCTTTTTGCCATTTTCTTGGGCCGCTCCCGCAGCATATGGAGGTTCCCAGGCTAGGGGTCCAATTGGAGCTGTAGCTGCCGGCCTACGCCAGAGCCATGGCAACACGGGATCCGAACCGCGTTGGCGACCTACACCACAGCTCACGCGGGATCCGAACCGCGTCGGCAACCTACACCACAGCTCACGGCAATGCCAGATCGTTAACCCACTGAGCAAGGCCAGGGATCGAAGCCGCAACCTCATGGTTCTTAAGTCGGATTCGTCAACCACTGAGCCACGACGGGAACTCCCCAATAAAGTTTTTTTGTTTTGTTTTGTTTTGTTTTGTCTTTTTGTTGTTGTTGTTGTTTGTCGTTGTTGTTGTTGTTGCTATTTCTTGGGCCGCTCCCGCTGCATATGGAGGTTCCCAGGCTAGGGGTCGAATCGGAGCTATAGCCACCGGCCTACACCAGAGCCACAGCAATGCGGGATCCGAGCTGAGTCTGCAACCTACACCACAGCTCATGGAACGCTGGATCGTTAACCCACTGAGCAAGGGCAGGGACCGAACCCGCAACCTCATGGTTCTTAAGTCGGATTCGTCAACCACTGAGCCACGATGGGAACTCCCCAATAAAGTATTTTTAAATTAAAGTATGCGTGTTGCTTTTAGACGTACTGCTATTGTACACTTAATAGACTATAGTATAATGTAAACATAACTTTCATATGCTCACTGAGAAGTCAAAAAATTCCCATGACTCACTTTATTGCAATATTTGCTTTATTGTGGTAATCCAAAACTGAACCCACGATATTGCCAAGGTGTGCAAATTCATTCTGCACTTGCCGCCAACAGCACATTAGGGATTTACAATAAATGGAGGCATCCCTATGGGAATGGCAGTCTAGGTTTCTAATATAGATTGCATGTGTAATTGCACTTTTGTCACTGGTGTTTACATACCTTAAATAAATCTTACATCTGTCTCACAGGATGATTCTTCTGGGAAAATATCAAGACTGTGGCAGTTTCAACTTGTAAAAGGAATGAGCCAAGTAAATGGCTTGACCTACTAGTACCTTCATTTTTGAAAGAGTCATACGATTTCTTGAGAAGTTAGGCAGAAGGACCCCAGATTGAGAAAAGGGGTGAGACAGAGGTTAAACAGAAATCTTAGATAGAGAAATGAGTAAAATCCACTTCTAGAGCTAGAGAACTCAAGACTAACTTAACCATTCAGTAATATTTCTTGAGGATTTATTGCATATGAGTTATTATATGCAATAAATTACACTATTTGTTGACTTTGCTACCAGATTATTTCTTTGCTGGTATTGCTGTCTTAAGTGGACAGGCACTGTTGTATCTGCCAAGAAGAGTACCCACCCCCGTTTTTGTGGGAAGTGCTCCTCATTCATTTCAGCCACAGACTCTATAGAGGGCTGCAGATGATCCTCATCCATCAGGAAAAGTGGGCACCTGCCCACGTTGGCCAAATCTTGTATTGCTTCCTCTTGGCCACAGTGAATATGCTAGAGAGTGTGACCTATGTCAAGCCAATGAGAGCAGTTACGGCTTATATCATTCCTCAAGATTTTCCAAACTGGTGCTGGCAAAGCAGAACTTTTTTTCCAGTCTGGCCATCAGTGGAGCCTTGTGAGGAGAGCTGGCCTAGAAGACCAAAGCTGACATATGGAAAGAAGCGGAGAAGAAACATGGAGAGAGACAGGCAAATAGAGATTGCCCTATTTGACTTTTGAGTCCTATCTCCAATCATCCCTGGACCAGATTCCAATTTCTCCACGGTGTGTTATGTGAACTAATTCAGTCCTTCTTCAGAGAGTTGGAACTGTGTCTCCGCACCTTGCAAATGAGATCTTGAAATCCATGGAAATGTCTTCTTTTGTTAAGAATATGGAAAAGACTCTCCAACTACTGTCATGACCACTCTAGAAGGGAGTTTTAAAAAAGGGTTGGAGAGATAATGTGTGTATATTGGGAAGTTGGAGGCAGAGGAAGTATGGAGAACTACACAGCCAAGGCTTGGCCCCAAGAGAAATCATCAAATCCTCAGTAAAAATCAGTGAAGGCAGGGAGCGACCTACAAGCCAATACCAAGAAGAGATTGCTGGTTCACCATTCAGACACCAGATTTGTACAGAACTAGCCTCAATATTGAATGTCTTATTGTAGAATCATTGCTAAAGCACAAACAGGTTTATTTTCTGAATCCTGATCTGAGATCATGTAGTTAGCGTATCCATCTATTTGGATTAGGCACTCAAAAGAAGAATATTCAAACCTTGAATAGCCTGGAAAAGGCAGGAACAAGAGAATGGGATAAAGATTAAAAAACAACAGCACATTACAGGCCTTGTTGTATTGATTTAAAGAAAGTAAATAAAGGCAACTAAAATTTCAATGGAGGATAAGTAACTGTAAATAATGGAAACCCCAACTAAAGGATGAAAAGGGCATTTAGAGCTTATAGCACTTATATTTGGAGCTTCAGGTGGGCTTTCATCATGCTTGCATGTCTTTCTCTGCTTATTATAAAATAAATTCTCTTGGCTTTTCCAGCACTGCTAGACTCAGGCTCCTAGAGAAGGCCTCTCTTAGAAAATATATACTTTCTTTTCTGTCTTTGTGCACGCCCTCTTAAACCTAAGCTTGGAAGGAGGACAAGGAGACGTAGCCAAGAGCTGGTTCTTGAAAAGGTGAACAAAATTGACAAACCCCTGGCCAGACTCACTAAAAAGAGGAGAGAAAACCCAAATAACCAAAATAGAAATGAAAAAGGAGAAATCAAAACGGAAACAGCAGAAATACAAAAAACCATAAGAGAATACTATGAACAACCTACGGCAACAAGTTTGACAATCTGGAGAAATGGACAATTTTCTAGAATCTTACAGCCTGCAAAACTGAATCAAGTAGAAACAGACCAACTGAACAGACCGATCACTAGAAATGAAATTGAAGAGCTCATAAAATCACTCCCTAAAAGTAAAAGTCCAGGACCAGATGGCTTCACAGGTGAATTCTATCAAACATATAAAGAGGAATTGGTGCCCATCCTCCTTAAACTCTTTCAAAAGGTTGAAGAAGAAGGAATACTCCCAAAGACATTCTATGATGCCACCATCACCCTCATTCCAAACCAGACAGAGATACCACCAAAAAGAAAACTATCGGCCAATATCATTGATGAATATAGATGCAAAAATCTCAACAAAATCTTAGCCAACCGAATCAAACAACATACCAAAAAATTATACACCATGACCAGGTGGGGTTCATCCCAGGTTCACAAGGATGGTTCAACACAGCAAATCAATCAGCATCATACACCACATTAACAAAAAAAAAAGTCAAAAATCATATGATCATTTCAATAGATGCAGAAAAAGCATTGACAAAGTCCAACATCCATTCATGATCAAGACCCTCGCCAAAGGGGTATAGAGGGAACATTCCTGAATATAATCAAAGCCATTTATGATAAACCCACAGCAAATATAATCCTCATGGGGAAAAACTGAAAGCCTTCTCACTCCAATCTGGAACAAGACAGGGATGCCCACTCTCACCACTGCTCTTCAACATCGTTTTGGAAGTC